>NC_041381.1:322065279-322134468 GCF_002162155.2 Triticum dicoccoides
ATGTGGTGTCGCTCAGACACCCGACTGTGGCATTTCTTTTAAAGCCCTTTATGTGGTGTCGCTCAGACGCCCGACTATGGAATTTCTTTTAAAGCCCTTTATGTGGTGTCGCTCAGACGCCCGACTGTGGCATTTCTTTTAAAGCCCTTTATGTGGTGTCGCAAAGACGCCCGACTGTGGCATTGCTTGTTATTTATTTCATAAATTTTAATACTACTATGTTAATGCATTTTTATAAATAACCGCTTGCACGCATCAGAATTTTATTTACTTTTTTTGACTGACGTCATGAGCATAAAATATTTTCAGCACACCATCGTTATGTTATACCTCTGTTCATAATGTTTGCGAGTACATTCAAAGTACTCACTGGCTTTTCCCTAGCTATTGTCTTGGCCAGATTTCTTGCACGAACAGGAGCGACGCGATGACAGCCCCGGAACCTAAGCTACGGTGATAGCCGCCTCGTGAAGATAGGAGTTAACCTGGCCAGCTGTTGCTGTTGGGAATTGGAGTCCCATAGACCCTGATGATCCTCAAACCGCTTTCGCCCTCAACCACTAGAACCATTTGTTGTACTCACAGGCCAGAATGGTCTTGTACTACATATTTTGTATTTTGCTTGGAATTTCTGAGTCAAGTTGGAGCCTCATCAGCTAACTGTAATCCTGGGGCTGATGAGCACGACGGTCTTTTTCTGGAAATTTATACCCGGAAAACCGGTCGTGACAGACTTGGTATCAGAGCCAGGCTGACCATTGGCTAATCCTATCTTAGCCAGGTCAATAAACTTAGGCAAACCAACCTACCAGACCCTAACCAAAACCCCAGCCAAGCTTCCCGTGCAAGATAGCCACACAGTAATCCTGACACTTTTGGCAGTCAGTGCCCAACCTATCAGCCTAGCCTGTCGATCGCACACCAGTGACCGATGGCAAAAATGTCTCATTCGCAAGCGTGCGAAGGAAGACTCCGTCCCCTTTTCTATAAAAAGGGCACGCTAGCCTCAAGCCAGCACAGCACAGCCTCTACCCCAAACCGAGCCACAATGCTTGGCCCCATAGTGCACAATGAGACCACAGCAACCAATCTTGGAGGTTTCGTCACCATACTCGCAAACCTCACCCGTCGTGCCTATGCGTTAGAAGAGCCCCCAGAATATGTTGTGTACCAAGGACCCATGAGCGGTGACGACCGCCAATTCTAGGCTACTGTGCACATCTATGGTAGGGGTATGTCGCCAGAACGCCCCTACAGGTTCACCGGAAGAACAACTTCCTTCGAGCCACAAGCCATCCAGCTAGCCGCTCAAGAAGCTATATTTCAACTCCGGCAGTTGTCGCCCAGAGTTAACTGTCGCCCGTTCTACTACTACCCCAGGCGTGAAGGGTATGGTAGACCACCCCAAGTTGCCAACGGAGATCACGAGACGGATCCCGCATTGTTGCACCTAGTGCGCTATGTAAGTGCACTAGAGGCATTGTTCGACCAGATCACCATTGATCTGATCGCAGCTCGTGGAGAGCTGGTTCGCCGAGCCCCGGCGAGCAGGGAAACCGAGCCCAACACCGACAACCCAGTCGTGTTGTTCGGACAACCGATCGAGACCCTGAGGTCAGCTTCAGCCGTCAACCGAGATGCTTTGATGACCCCAGAAGTGCTTCGTCACCTTTTGGGAGCACACTCCAACGGGATTGTGGCCAACAATCCCCGTGATGGTCATCATCGCTACCCCGACCCTGCAGTTCCTCCGCCATCTCCGACTAATCCCGACAGGGAGACACGTGGAGAAGCCTCGACATCCACCAGGCACGCCCGTTTAGACATAAACGAGGTAGACTAAGCTGTACGAGTAGTACTGAGTCTCAGTGTATCCTCGCTTTGTAATCGTGCGACCGTGTATATTAGCGCAGCCTGTCGTTGTGCCTCTGCTTTAATGGTAGCCTTGCATATTTTCTTTGTCAGCGCATAGTTGCACATTTTCCGGGCACAACTACCAAAACCAACCCCGACGACACCTACAGTAACGCGTCTCTTTATGAGATATGTGTATCTCTCTCACTGACCCCGACCTTTGAAGGTGATCTGGCAGTTTTATTACCTTTCACCACGGTAAATAAACCAGCCCAGATGCTATATAAGAAGGCCACCTTGTGACCTTACCCAGCAACCCTCACCTCGTGCACCACTCTCACAACCATTTCTTGACATGCCGAGCCCTAGTATTTATCGGAGAACACCAGATGCAACCCCAGGTAGCTTTGTCAAAATATTGTGGGACTTTACCTGCAGTACCATGGGTTCTACCCAGCCACCCCAGTATGAGCTGTTCAAATCAAGAATCACCCCATCCACCTCGGAATATTGGGTAGCAGTACACATTCCTCCTGTAGACCCCAACCAAGATCCAACAGAGGTTTCCTTCGTAGGGAAATCTATGCCGACCCCACGCTTGGCCATAGAAGCTGCTGCGAACGAATCAATTGCTCGTCTTCGATCCGCAGTACCTTATGCCCGCGAACGAGGATTATATTATTTTCCGAGCCGTGCAACACCCGGAGGAGTGACTTCTTTTCCCGGTGGACGGATTGAGAGAGACCCAATGCTAGCCAACCTTATCCAGTACATCATCGCTCTAGAGCATTTGAACCAGCGAGTGATGGATTATCTCCAGAGTCTTGCTGATTTGAATCCTCAGATTGCCATCGGCAGACCACTGAGGCCCGACCCGGAGAGACTCATACATCAACTGGTCAATCCACTTCCTCCGATAGAAGAGGAGTGTATTCCATTGCCAGAGACTTTTTCTCCAGACCCTGTCCAGTTACCTTTCTCTTTTTAGGCGTCATTGCTGTGTTTGTCATTTCAGCATTTATTATTACGTTGTATCTTATGCATGGTACCTCA
This sequence comes from Triticum dicoccoides, assembly GCF_002162155.2. NCBI lineage: Eukaryota > Viridiplantae > Streptophyta > Magnoliopsida > Poales > Poaceae > Triticum > Triticum dicoccoides. The sequence continues at coordinate 322,068,187 of NC_041381.1, forward strand.
AATTTGTGCGATGAGTCGAGTATTTAGTTTCTACTTATGTGAGTGGTTGTCTTCGTGAATAATCTGTGTAACCGCGAAAATCCTGGAATGAGATTTCTTTTTCCAGAATTGCTACACCTTTTATCCTCTCACGGCATGGATTTTTTTTATTCACGCAGCACCACGGCAGCAGACTCACAACCGCTCGTACACATATGGAACTTTTGTTTTTCACAACGGCTCTTAGCAAATCTCGAGGACGAGATTTTTTCTTAAGGGGGGTAGTAATTGTAACACCCCAAAAATTTAACCAGGTTTTAGTTATTAAAATTTTGCCAAGAGTTTAAAAATTTTGCCTGCAAGTATATCCCTGTTGATTTCAAAACTTTTCCTTTAATATTAAGGAGTTTTTCCCAAGTGGATCCTTCCAAAACATATTGGACTTATTTTCCCTCTCATTTAAAAACATATCACAATCAGTAGATTTATTTATTAAATTATTTCACTCTGAGCTTTATTCATTAAAATGTCTTTCTTTAAATTTTGGAGCTCTTTTTGTACTGCAACCAGTTGATAAATTTATCTAAAAATCTAACCAAAATTTGGAGATGTCATGTGATGTCTCTAGATCACTTTTGTGCAATAATATATTTCATACGTTGCATATTTTGAGTGCTACACATGTTTTTCTCCTCTGGTCCAGTGAACAATTTTGCACTACAACCCTTTTAAATATTTGTTTCTAGCTTCCACCAAAATTATGGGATGTCAGTAGCAGCATATGATTCCATTATATGCAAAAATCCAAGGATGGTCTTTGAAAGTTTGAGTGAATCAACCTCATCTTCATTCTGGTCCAACATGATGGTTTGTACAGCAACCATATTTTTGCTTGCTCTTTAGCCCGTGATTCTTTCTCCTACTTGTAGTCCTCCATGTTAAAATCCTAAGTCCAGGAGCATGCAACCATTGGCATATTTTTGGTTCATGAAATAATGCCATTCACATCCTGTCCAGATTTGAAGTTCTACAAAATTTGCACTAGCAAGTTTATGCTTTTCACCAACTAACCTCACCACCCTCTTGTGCATCCAAAGAGACACTGATCTGGAAGATTTGGCCCCTCCAAGAAATGCCTAGGTGCCTGTGGCATTTTGTCAAACACCTTGAGTGCATAGCCAGATTTGGCATGATTTGAAGTCTACATTGTGAACTTGGTCTCCTGACCAAACCACCATGTCCCTTGTTACCCTTACTAAACCTAGACTAGCCCTACTTCTTGCCAGCCTCAACCGCGACCTCTAGGCCACCCTGGCATTTCATTGAACACGTCCCGCGCATGCTTTGGACGCGCCCAAAGCGTGCGTATTGCACGAGCCGTGTGCCCGAGCCGCCGCGTCACGCCCCGCACTCACTCCAGCCCGTGACCGACCGTAGCCAGCACACCGTGTCCCCTTGCGCGCCACATGCTCCCCCCTCATAGCAACGGGCCAATCCGCCCTGGCAGCCTACAGCGCCGCCGACAGAGCTTTTGGCGGCACACCGGCGTCCGCAGCGCGCCTCTGCCACGGTCGGCGCCGCCAAAGCCACCCCGGCTCGCCACCTGCCCCTAGGAACAGCGCAAGCTTATCCCCTCGCTCGTCGGCTAGCTCCCGTCGTCGCCACGACGCCCTGACGCTACAAGGAGGCGGTTCGCCATCGTCCTTATCGCCGGCCGCCTCAGAACCGACCTCCAATGCCTATATAAGGACCCCGGAGCTCAATCGAGTCCTCGAGCAACCTCAAGTGATACTCCTAGTGTTGCCTATGCCAGCAGTCGAGTAGGGGAAGGCCATCCTCCCTGAGTCCGGCCGGTTCGGTCGCCGCCAAGCCCCGGCCGATTCCATCGCCACCAGTGCCTCCCCCTCTCCACTCTCTCCACCAAGAGCTCTCCCTCCCTCTCGCGAGTACCACCCCACGCTCAATCTTGGCCGGAGACAACCGCAACCCCAAACTCACTTTGTCCCCGGAGCCTCCTCCGCTGCGGAGCTCGTCGCCGACGGCTCCCTCCATCCCCATCACTCCCTCGACCACCGGGAGGACCGCCTAGGAGTGGCGGATCCATCCCTGCACTCGGATGCCCGCGAAGAACCGCCGTTCACCGGCGGCGATCGCCGGACGCCCCGCCTCTGCTCGGACAGAGAAGAGGAGGGAGTGCGGACTAGTCAAACCTGACCTGTGGGCCCCTGGACCCACTGTCAGAGACCCAGCCCCGCCTCCACGTGTTTAAGTGGAAGCGCAAAACCCCGAGTACGTCTCCCCTGTTCGAAGGCGTATTCTGCCCGAAACGTTTTCTTTTCTGTTTTGTTTTAAATAACAGATTTTTTACCAAACTTTGACCAGCTGTATCTTTTTAAATACAGCTCCAAATAAGTTAATTCTTTCTCCTACCTCTTTCAAATATGGTCTAGTTTATTTTAAGATTTATTTAAAGAAATTTGAAAACAACGTTTTGTGTTGTTTTGATTTTGTGTGTTAATTCAAATATATTCTTTTAATAGGATTTTTGAATATTTCAAGAGTTTGAAATGCACCCTGCCTTCCCGTGACCTGAAGGCAAGCATTCTGAACCCCGGCATAATACTTTTATGTGTTTGATGACACGTTTATAACATCACCTCACTTTGGAGAAACTTGTTATTTCATGTGATATGATCATATGCATGGGTGCATGTTATTGATTTCCATGCTGTTGGAAATGAACACACTTGTGATGATAATCACCCTCATGTGCCTTGCATGCATACCGGCAGGAACCCGGGAAAACCTCTGCCTTGGGTAGGCATGAGTTTGTCGCCGGTCTCCGTCGGGACGGTTATGTTTGGTATGGCATGGTAAGGTAATATGAGCGGTGACTCTGTTGGTTGAAATATATTCGTTATGTTAATCATGCAGGGAATACTTAAACCTCCTGGGTCGACCGTAGATCGAGTCTTGTTCCAGTAACCCCCATACTTGTTTCGTACTACCACTCGTCTCTACAGCAAGTAGAGTACGGTTCAGTAATTTGTCAACCCCTTTCTAGCACACACCGTACAGAGGGGCCGGGATGAGGGTACCACGGCCATGGATTAAAGCCAGTCATCCGGTCAGGGGGCATGGGTGTTTCGGTTGTAGCCGAGGGGGTAGCTTCCCCAGTTTTGTGCGTGGTATAAATTTTGTGATCCCATGCTAATCGAGGTTGTAGCCTCCCCACTTAAAGTTTTGCTTAACGAGTGTCATGGGTGATTCCAGACACCGGTGAGTTAAGCTGGTGTGTGCAAGTCAGGTGCGTTTTCATTTAAAAGACCGTAGACGAAATTAGTCCTGATGGACTAAAGGAATCCGTTACTCGTGGGTAAAGAGTACACCCTCTGCAGAGATTAAACCTATTCGAATAGCCGTGTCCATGGTTAAGGATTACAGTCTGGGATGGGTCAAGTGTCGGTCTTAGAGTCGGTATTCGGCGGTGAAATTGTTAACCAGAACTGGGACTACTACTTCTGACTTGTGATAATTATGATTATTATTATTGTTGACTAACCCGTGATATTATTGTTATTATCGAGTATCTCTGGGATGGTTCTACCTCCGGGATATTCACTATGATTGTTTATTTTAAAGCCCTTTATGTGGTGTCGCTCAGACGCCCGACTGTGGCATTTCTTTTAAAGCCCTTTATGTGGTGTCGCTCAGACGCCCGACTGTGGCATTTCTTTTAAAGCCCTTTATGTGGTGTCGCTCAGACGCCCGACTGTGGCATTTCTTTTAAAGCCCTTTATGTGGTGTCGCTCAGACGCCTGACTGTGGCATTTCTTTTAAAGCCCTTTATGTGGTGTCGCTCAGACGCCCGACTGTGGCATTTCTTTTAAATCCCTTTATGTGGTGTCGCTCAGACGCCTGACTATGGCATTTCTTTTAAAGCCCTTTATGTGGTGTCGCTCAGACGCCCGACTGTGGCATTTCTTTTAAAGCCCTTTATGTGGTGTCGCAAAGACGCCCGACTGTGGCAATGCTTGTTATTTATTTCATAAATTTTAGTACTACTATGTTAATGCATTTTTATAAATAACCGCTTGCACGCATCAGAATTTTATTTACATTTTTTTGACTGACATCATGAGCATAAAATATTTTCAGCACACCATCGTTATGTTATACCTATGTTTATAATGTTTGCGAGTACATTCAAAGTACTCACTGGCTTGTCCCTGGCTATTGTCTTGGCCAGATTTCTTGCACGGAGAGGAGCGATGCGATGACAGCCCCGGAACCTAAGCAACGGTGATAGCAGCCTCGTGAAGATAGGAGTTAACCTGGTCAGCTGTTCCTGTTGGGAATTGGAGTCCCATAGACCTTGATGATCCTCAAACCGCTTCCGCCCTCAACCACTAGAACCATTTGTTGTACTCACAGGCCAGAATGGTCTTGTACTACATATTTTGTATTTTGCTTGGACTTTCTGTATCAAGTTGGAGCCTCATCAGCTAACAGTAATCCTGGGGCTGATGAGCACGACGGTCTTTTTCTGGAAATTTATACCCGGAAAACCGATCGTGACACTATGCTTGCTATACCGAAATCCTCGTTACCGATCTTGTTCTTCTTTCTCGTTATTGTGTTCCAGCATCATAGTGATGAAGTCATGTGTGTCTGGCTGGATGATGATTGATTTTGACACACCGGGAGGGCCCTAAAATTATCTCTCCATCGTCGGAGGAGTAAATCCCACTCTCGAGCTGTCACGCCCAATATGTGGTCCTATCCTCGAGGAACTCAGAAGTCCCACCAATGATAGAAGCGCATATCAAAGACACTTTTCAAGGTGGGGATGATGAGGGCGAGCAGGGTCGAGGGCTCGGCGGGGCTTGGAGCAGGTTGAGCGCGACTATGGTGTCGGGGTCTTCGATGGTTCCTGGTAAGAGAGGGATTAGAGGATGGAGATGAATGAAGAAAAGAGGAGGGAAGGAAGGAGAGAGGCAATAGGAGGCGGGCGGAGGAGCATCATCCTCTTGTCTTGTCGGTGATGCGAGGTCTGGTGGTGGGGGCGGTGCAGCGAGGAGGCAGGAGGAGCCAAGCGCACGGGAGGTTCCTTGTATGTGTGCTCATGCGTGGGATCGAGCAGAGGTAGGGGGCTTCGGGAGCGCGAGGTGGCAGGGAGGTGGAGGACCAAGTGGTGGGTGTTGGCTGGGCAGAGGAGTTGGAGGTGATGGTGGATCTGGTGGTAGCGGGGAACAATCTCGAGGAAGGAGAGACCAGCTGGGGAAGTAGCGTTGGCGGGTGAAGGATGGATGGGACAGTTCCCTAGAAGTTAGGGTTGGACCTGCTATTTAAAGGAGAGGATGCAAATGCGGTCTAATTGAAGCCCTCTAATTTAAATTGTACGGTTGAGAAAATTAGGCTAGAGGAGTCCGATGAAGAAATCGAAGATGTTTGGGGATGTTCGAGGTTGATTTGGACCCATCGGTCACGACTGCCCTGCTCAGGCCTAGTGCAGTTTTCGGGCTAGGTTGCGAAGAGGTTTGTGCCTGTGCAGAGAGATAATGTGGTCCAGTGCAAGTGTGTTGTTGGTCTCGGAACGGTCAAGAAATACAACGGGAAGAATAGAAACTACGAAGGATGCAAGTTTTTGAACTGATGGCAATGGAGTGCCGATGCAATGTGAATGATGCGATGATGAATGCAATGAACAAACAATTAACGCGGCTAACACAAAAACCATGGAAGGCGTCTGCATCACTGGTCTCGGGCTATTACAACTCTCCCCCACTAACAAGAGATCTCTCCCCGGAATCTAGGAATGATAAGAGGAAGAGGAGAGCTAAAAAAAGTTGCTTCTTGACAAACGAGCGAAACCAAAGAATCTTGAGAGATTGAAAAACTGAAAGAAAGATCACAACGGAGATGACCAAAATTGAAAGCATTTTGGTAGAGAATATAGTCAATGAACACGAGGAGAACCTTTAAGGTTGCAAGACATGACGAATGGCACAAGGGCAAGAAAGAATTCGGAGAGCACTTCAGTTGAAAAGAGAAGCAAGGGATACGAGAGAATTTGGGCAGCACTTCGGTTGAAACTGGTAGGAATAGAACATGAACTTGATAAGATGGGATGATACTTGATGAGAGCAACAACATAATGCCTCCAAAAGAAATGAAAGATGGAAAAGAGAACAACATCTTCTACCACGATTGAACTTGAAACAACATGCTTACAATGAAGGCTTGAACGAATTGTTGAAAAATCAACAACCAAATGGTATGCTCCAAATGGCCATATGAAAAACGTCTCAAAATTGAGGTGAAATTATGCCACTACCAAATGATTGACTAGTTGAGAGGAACAAAGAGATGCAAAACTCCACTTCCAAAAGATAAGGGAGAATGAATTGCACTTCTAAATGCATGATGAAGAATACTTGAGCTCCAAGAAGAATCTTGAAGAACACTTCAAGAATGAATTAAGTCCTTAATGAACCACCATGAAGAAGCTCTCAAAGAACTCCGAATAGATAACAAGATGATCGAAATGAAAGAAAAGTTGAAAAGAACAAGAAGCATTGCAATGATTTTCTTCGAACACCTTGACAACAAAGAAATGAAGCTCCACATGAGATAATTGATGCAACTTGGAACTCCGAAAAATAAAGATGACCAATTGTAACCGATAATTCCTTCATCTTGAACAACCTCCGGAAGAATGAATTGAATCATCTTGATGAAACAAGAATAAGAATTATGATATGTCTATCTTTCATCAAATGAATTAGATGAAAAGCAATAGATTTGTCATACTACTTATTCTTCTTGAAAATAAAGATTGAAGAGAGATTGAACAAACTAGGGAAGGTCTTCAACGAACCACCGATGGGATTTTTGGAAAGAACAAATGGAATGCTACAATAACACAGGAAGAAAATCCAGAACCAACCACCATAAGAACTGAAAACAAATGTAGCAAAGGGACGAATCACCAGGAAGAATTAGAAACAACAGAATACTTGAGTGAATTGAAATACAAGAGAGCGAAGAGATCACGAGCTGGCTAGATGATACTTGAATGAAGTACCTTGAGAATATGGAGACGAACGAAGAGGCATCAATTTAGAATAATTGGAGAATGAGGCTGAAAACATAAACAAAGAAATCTTCTGAAATGATGGTCTTCAGATGATCTAGAAACGAAAACAACTCACTACTGTAGGATGCTGCTAACGCAACACTATGACTAGTGACCCTTTGACGAAACTGTGTGCGATGCATTGATCGCAAACTATGGTGTAAAATAGCCATCAAAAAAAGGTGCAAAACGTTTGCGATGATGGATGCATCAAACACGGTTCAGATTTTAGTTCCATGTGTGATGTACGGCATACGATTCAGTGCAATTAACCGTTTGTGATGAGGAGCAACAAAAGAAACGGGCAGCCAGATGAAGGTGTGTGCGATAAACAGCATACGGTTCACTAGGGTGAACTATTTGTGATTAGGCAACACAAAAGAAACGGTCAGCCAAATCAAGACGTGCGCGATATATGGCATGCGGTTCACGCGGATGAACTGTTTGTGTTGAGACAAGAGAACATAAACGGTTCGATAAACAAGATGTGTGTGATACGCGGCAAACATGTCTGTAATCAGAAATGTGTGCGAAGACCGATAATAACACAGACGATTGCTGCTAATAAGACATGTGTGTTGTGCGATGGGATTGCATACAAAACAATAACATATATATATATATATATATAGACACACACACTTATGAGGACATGGTTGCATAACCAAATTAAACATCCAATAAAATAGGTGGCTACTACAACCATGGCAATTGCACATACCAAAGTAAACAATTATATGCATAATTTCATAGGTGGCTACTACACACATGACACCTCCACACACCAATAAAGTAAATTATATATTACATGCATGATTAACTGGCATAAATGATCATCTGATCATCATCTACTTCTTGTGATGCTTGCTCTGCTTGTGGCTCGATCCGGGCTCGTTCATTTGGGTAACGAGGCACTTCCTCATGTCAACGATCCGCCTGTGCATCTTGTAGCATGTGTACATGCTCTTGGCCGCGAACATGAGGTGAGGTTCATCCAGTCACCGCATCCAGGCCCTATGCCAGGATACGGCACTTGTTCTCTGGGCATCCTCCTTCATCTTTTCTTAGTAGGGGTCGATGATGGCCGAGGCGAGTTCGAACAGGGAGTCCTTCTTCGTGCTGCCCCAGACCCTATAGTGGGCACGGATTTCGACAAGGTTCTGGCAGGCCAAGCCCATAACGCTGAGTGCTTTTACATCGTCGGTGGTTTCCACCATGGCGAACTTGTAGTCGGTGTTGTTGACAAACCTGTTGAAACGGTCACAAGGCTCTCTGGCCATGCTGTAGCGGTAGATGAGGACATGATGGCACACGCACAACTGGGCGAGGACAACCTTCTGATCTATGCCGGGACTACCGGCGGTGTACTGGAGGTCGATGCTGACCACCTTGTACTTGTCTCCAGGAAGCAACTGCTCAACGGTGTTGATGTAGTCGTCCACCACGACCGGGTCGATGGTGTACACCACCGAGAGATCCGTCTCCCTCGCATGGGTCTCCACTTTATGCTCGCCGAACTCCATTAGAGAGCGCTAGACATCCCCTCTCTATGTGTCGTCGTGGGTGTGCTTGTTGTGTTGTGGGGCACGATCGAAAATTTGAAGAGACTAAGGTTATAATGGCTGCGGGAATTAAAGGGTAGGTCAGATGGCACGTCCTGGTGGTAGTTCTAATTCGCAGCGCGTAACTCCATTGTGCCACACATAACTGCATCGCGTGGCAACGCGCATGGCGCAACCGCATGCATATGGGACCCCCGACGTGATCGTGTGCAGGCCCAACCGCTGGCAGAGCGCGCGCGGAACGACCCGAGCAGAGCGCTCTGTGGTCACCTTAACGGCGAGCAACCATATATATGCATATAGCAGTTGAACACGCAAGGAAAAGTTGTCCACAACCCGAGTGCGCCGACGGACGCGAGCAGAGCGCGCCACGGCACCTAACGGTTGAACTGTTTGTATAGATTAAGCACGACTGCTTAATATATGAATGAAATATATGCTTAATTACTGAATTTTAGTTGCAAAAATTAGATAGTGCTAGTGATTTTTAGCTACATATTTTGACAAATCGCCATTGGAACCGTTGGATGTCCTCTTTGTATGTGTCGTCGTGGGTGTGCTTATTGTGTCATGCGCCGGCCCCAAACACTGGCAGCACAACTTATAAATGGATGGATTGAGTACTAGTTATAGTGATGCATATAATTAAGCAAAGGGATCACACATGTTTGTATTGACTGGAACGAGAATGCAATAGCACAATAAGAATTAAGGAGGCAAGAAGAAAGATGCATCCATCAATGTATGGCCTCCTCCTCCTCAACTCAGTGCGCCAGGCCACCAACCGGTGACTAAGGAGCGGCGGCTTTTGTGGCGAGGTCAAGGTGCTTCTCAGCAAAGGCATCCAGGGCTTCCAGCAGGTTAAAGAAGGCCAACGTCGTAGCATCCTTACTGGCCTTGTAGATACCTATGTACACGATTTACTCATACACGTGGATGTGTAGGTCGACAAATTCTTGCAGGGCGAGGCGCCTCGCGGCGAGCGCGACCTCCCGGTGGACATTCTTCGTGTTGGGAAACGTTGCAAAAAATAAAAAAATTCCTACGTTCACCAAGATCAATCTATGGAGTCATCTAGCAACGAGAGAGAGGAGTGCATCTACATACCCTTGTAGATCGCGTGCGGAAGCGTTCAAGAGAATGGGGTTGAGGGAGTCGTACTCGTCGTGATCCAAATCACCGGAGATCCTAGCACCGAACGGACGGCACCTCCGCGTTCAACACACGTACGGTTAGGAAGACGTCTCCTCCTTCTTGATCCAGCAAGGGGGAAGGAGAGGTTGATGAAGATCCAGCAGCACGACGGCGTGGTGGTGGATGCAGCAGCGATCACGGCAGGGCTTCGCCAAGCTTCTACGAGAGAGAGAGGTGGTGCGTGGGGAGAGGGAGGCGCCAGCGACTTGGTGCGGCTGCCCTCCCTCCCCCCTTTATATAGGCCCCCTGGGGTGGGCGCCGGCCCTAGGAGATGGGATCTCCAAGGGGGGGCGGCGGCCAAGGGGGTGGCTTGCCCCCAAGGCAAGTGGAGGCGCCCCCACCCCTAGGGTTTCCAACCGTAGGCGCAGGGGGCCCAAGGGGGGCGCACCAGCCCACCAGGGGCTGGTTCCCCTCCCACTTCAGCCCATGGGGCCCTCCGGGATAGGTGGCCCCACCCGGTGGACACCCGGGACCCTTCCGGTGGTCCCGGTACAATACCAGTGACCCCCGACACTTTCCCGATGGCCGAAACTTCACTTCCTATATATAATTCTTCACCTTCGGACCATTCCGGAACTCCTCATGACGTCCGGGATCTCATCCGGGACTCCGAACAACTTTCGGGTTACTGCATACTCATATCTCTACAACCCTAGCATCACCGAACCTTAAGTGTGTAGACCCTACGGGTTCGGGAGACATGCAGACATGACCGAGACGCTTCTCCGGTCAATAACCAACAGCGGGATCTGGATACCCATGTTGGCTCCCACATGCTCCTCGATGATCTCATCGGATGAACCATGATGTTGAGGATTCAATCAATCCCGTATACAATTCCCTTTGTCAATCGGTACGTTACTTGCCCGAGACTCGATCGTCGGTATCCCAATACCTCATTCAATCTCGTTACCGGCAAGTCACTTTACTCGTACCGTAATGCATTATCCCGCGACCAGACACTTGGTCACATTGAGCTCATTATGATGATGCATTACCGAGTGGGCCCAGAGATACCTCTCTGTCATACGGAGTGACAAATCCCATTCTCAATTCGTGCCAACCCAACATACACTTTCGGAGGTACCTGTAGTGCACCTTTATAGTCACCCAGTTACATTGTGACGTTTGGCACACCCAAAGCATTCCTACGGTATCCGGGAGTTGCATAATCTCATGGTCTAAGGAAATGATACTTGACATTTGGAAAAGCTCTAGCGAAACGAACTACACGATCTTTGTGCTATGCTTAGGATTGGGTCTTGTCCATCACATCATTCTCCTAATGATGTGATCCCGTTATCAATGACATCCAATGTCCGTAGTCAGGAAACCATGACTATCTGTTGATCAACGAGCTAGTCAACTAGAGGCTCACTAGGGACTTGTGGTCTATGTATTCACACATGTATTATGATTTCTAGATAATACAATTATAGCATGAACAATAGACAATTATCATGAACAAAGAAATATAATAATAACCACTTTATTATTGCCTCTAGGGCATATTTCGAACAGTCTCCCACTTGCACTAGAGTCAATAATCTAGTTACATTGTGATGTATCGAACACCCATTGCGTTCTGGTGTTGATGATGTTTTGCTCTAGGGAGAGGTTTAGTCAACGGATCTGCTACATTCAGATCCGTATGTACTTTACAAATATCTATGTCTCCATCTTGAACATTTTCACGGATGGAGTTGAAGCGACGCTTGATGTGCCTGGTCTTCTTGTGAAACCTGGGCTCCTTGGCAAGTGCAATAGCTCCAGTGTTGTCACAGAAGAGGGTGATCGGCCCCGACGCATTGGGTATGACTCCTAGGTCGGTGATGAACTCCTTCACCCAGATAGCTTCATGCGCTGCCTCCGAGGCTGCCATGTACTCCGCTTCACATGTAGATCCCGCCACGACGCTCTGCTTGCAACTGCACCAGCTTACTGCCCCACCATTAAAAATATACACGTATCCGGTTTGTGACTTAGAGTCATCCAGATCTGTGTCGAAGCTAGCATCAACGTAACCCTTTTCAACAAGCTCTTCATCACCTCCATATACGAGCAACATATCCTTAGTCCTTTTCAGGTACTTAAGGATGTTCTTGACCGTTGTCCAATGTTCCATGTCGAGATTACTTTGGTACCTTCCTACCAAACTTACGGCAAGGTTTATATCAGGTCTGGTACAGGTCATGGCATGCATGATAGACCCTATGGCTGAGGCATAGGGGACGACACTCATCTTTTCTCTTCTGCCGTAGTCGGGCATTGAGCCGAGCTAAATTTCACACCTTGCAACACAGCAAGAACCCCTTCTTGGACTGATCCATATTGAACTTCTTCAATATCTTATCAAGGTATGTGCTTTGTGAAAGACCTATGAGGCGTCTCGATCTATCTCTATAGATCTTGATGCCTAACATGTAAGCAGCTTCTCCAAGGTCCTTCATTGAAAAACACTTATTCAAGTAGGCCTTAATGCTGTCCAAAAGTTCTATATCATTTCCCATCAAAAGTATGTCATCCACATATAATATGAGAAATGCTACAGAGCTCCCACTCACTTTCTTGTAAACGCAGGCTTCTCCATAAGTCTGCATAAACCCAAACGCTTTAATCATTTCATTAAAGCGAATGTTCCAACTCCGAGATGCTTGCACCAGCCCATAGATGGAGCGCTGGAGCTTGCATACCTTGTTAGCATTCTTAGGGTCGACAAAATCTTCCGGCTGCATCATATATAATTCTTCCTTAAGATGACCGTTAAGGAATGCCGTTTTGACGTCCATTTGCCATATCTCATAATCATAGTATGCGGCAATTGCTAACATGATTCGGACGGACTTCAGCTTCGCTACGGGAGAGAATGTCTCATCGTAGTCAATCCCTTGAACTTGTCGATAACCCTTAGCGACAAGTCGAGCTTTATAGATGGTAACATTACCATCCGCGTCCGTCTTCTTCTTAAAGATCTATTTGTTTTCTATCGCTCGCCGATCATCGGGCAAGTCTGTCAAAGTCCATACTTTGTTTTCATACATGGATCCTATCTCGGATTGCATGGCTTGAAGCCATTTGTTGGAATCTGGGCCCACCATTGCTTCTTCATAGTTCGAAGGTTCACCGTTGTCTAACAACATGATTTCCAGGACAGTGTTGCCATACCACTCTGGTGTGGAACATGTCCGCGTGGACCTATGAAGTTCAGTAGTAACTTGATCCGAAGTACCTTGATCATCATCATTAGTTTCCTCTCTTGTTGGTGCAGGCACCACAGGAACATCTTCCTGAGCTGCGCTACTTATCGGTTCAAGAGGTAGTACTTCATCAAGTTCCACTTTCCTCCCACTCACTTCTTTTGAGAGAAACTCTTTCTCCAGAAAGGACCCGTTCTTGGAAACAAAGATCTTGCCCTCGGATCTTAAGTAGAAGGTATACCCAATGGTTTCCTTAGGGTATCCTGTGAAGACGCATTTTTCCGACTTGGGTTCGAGCTTCTCAGGTTGAAGTTTCTTGACATAAGCATCGCATCCCCAAACTTTTAGAAACGACAGCTTAGGTTTCTTCCCAAACCATAATTCATACGGTGTCATCACAACGGATTTAGACGGTGCCCTATTTAAAGTGAGCTGTCTCTAGAGCGTATCCCCAAAATGATAGCGGTAAATCGGTATGTGACATCATAGATCGCACCATATCCAATAGAGTGCGATTACGATGTTCGGACACACCGTTACGCTGAGGTGTTCCAGACGGCGTGAGTTGTGAAACGATTCCACATTTCCTTAAGTGCGTACCAAATTCATGACTTAAATATTCTTCCCCGCGATCTGATCGTAAGAACTTTATCTTTCGGTCACGTTGATTCTCTACCTCATTCTGAAATTCCTTGAACTTTTCAAAGGTCTCAGACTTGTGTTTCATCAAGTAGACATACCCATATCTACTCAAGTCATCAGTGAGAGTGAGAACATAACGATATCCTCCGCGAGCCTCAATGCTCATTGGACCGCACACATCAGTATGTATGATTTCCAATAGGTTGGTTGCTCGCACCATTGTTCCGGAGAAGGGAGTCTTGGTCATTTGCCCATGAGGCATGGTTCGCATGTGTCAAACGATTCATAATCTAGAGACTCTAAAAGTCCATCAGCATGGAGCTTCTTCATGCGCTTGACATCAATGTGACCAAGGAGGCAGTGCACAAGTATGTGGGACTATCGTTATCAACTTTACATCTTTTGGTATTCACACTATGAATATGTGTAACATCACGCTCGAGATTCATTAAGAATAAACCATTCACCAGCAGGGCATGACCATAAAACATATCTCTCATATAAATAGAACAACCATTATCTCGGATTTAAATGAGTAGCCATCTCGAATTAAACGAGATCCTGATACAATGTTCATGCTCAAAGCTGGCACTAAATAACAATTATTGAGGTTTAAAACTAATCCCGTAGGTAAATGTAGAGGTAGCGTGCCGACGGCGATCACATCAACCTTGGAACCATTCCCGACACGCATCGTCACCTCGTCCTTCGCCAGTCTCCGCTTATTCCGCAGCTCCTGCTTTGAGTTACAAATATGAGCAACCGCACCGGTATCAAATGCCCAGGAGCTACTACGAGCACTAGTAAGGTACACATCAATTACATGTATATCACATATACCTTTGGTTTTGCCGGCCTTCTTGTCCGCTAAGTACTTGGGGCAATTCCGTTTCCAGTGACCACTTCCCTTGCAATAAAAGCACTCAGTCTCAGGCTTGGTTCCATTGTTTAACTTCTTCCCGACAACTGGCTTACCGGGCGCGGCAACTCCCTTGCCGTCCTTCTTGAAGTTCTTCTTACCCTTGACTCTCTTGATTGGTGGTTTTATTCACCATCAACACTTGATGTTCCTTTTTGATCTCTACATCTGCTGATTTCAGCATTGAATATACCTCAGGAATGGTCTTTTCCATCCCCTACATATTGAAGTTCATCACAAAGCTCTTGTAGCTCGGTGGGAGCGACTGAAGGATTCTATCAATAACCGCATCATCTGGGAGATTAACTCCCAGCTGAGTCAGGCGGTTGTGCAACCCAGACATCTTGAGTATGTGCTCACTGACAGAACTATTTTCCTCCATCTTACAGCTGAAGAACTTGTCGGAGACTTCATATCTCTCGACCCGGGCATGAGCTTGGAAAACCATTTTCAGCTCTTCGAACATCTCATATGCTCCGTGTTGCTCAAAACGCTTTTGGAGCCCCGCTTCTAAGCTGTAAAGCATGCCGCACTGAAAGAGGGAGTAATCATCAGCACGAGACTGCCAAGCGTTCATAACGTCTTGGTTCTCTGGGATGGGTGCTTCACCTAGCGGTGCTTCTAGGACATAATCTTTCTTGGCAGCTATGAGGATGATCCTCAGGTTCCGGACCCAGTCCGTATAGTTGCTGCCATCATCTTTCAGCTTGGTTTTCTCTAGGAACGCGTTGAAGTTGAGGTGGACATGAGCGTTGGCCATTTGATCTACAAGACATTTTGCAAAGGTTTTTAGACTAAGTTCATGATAATTAAGTTCATCTAATCAAATTATTCAATGAACTCCCACTTAGACAGACATCCCTCTAGTCATCTAAGTGAAACATGATCCAAGTCAACTAGGCCATGTCCGATCATCACGTGAGACGGACTAGTCATCATCGGTGAACATCTTCATGTTGATCGTATCTTCTATACGACTCATGCTCGACCTTTCGGTCTTCCGTGTTCCGAGCCATGTCTGTACATGCTAGGCTCGTCAAGTCAACCTAAGTGTATTGCGTGTGTAAATCCGGCTTACACCCGTTGTATTCGAACGTTAGGATCTATCACACCCAATCATCACGTGGTGCTTCGAAACAACGAACCTTCGCAACGGTGCACAGTTAGGGGGAACACTGAGGGAGTCCCGGACTAGGGGGTGTCCGGATAGCCGAACTATCATCATCGGCCGGACTCCAAGACTATGAAGATACAAGATTGAAGACTTCGTCCCGTGTCCGGATGGGACTTTCCTTGGCGTGGAAGGCAAGCTTGGCGATACGGATATGCAGATCTCCTACCATTGTAACCGACTCTGTGTAACCCTAGCCCTCTCCGGTGTCTATATAAACCGGAGGGTTTTAGTCCGTAGGACACAACAACAATCATACCATAGGCTAGCTTCTAGGGTTTAGCCTCCTTGATCTCGTGGTAGATCCACTCTTGTACTACCCATATCATCAATATCAATCAAGCAGGAGTAGGGTTTTACCTCCATCGAGAGGGCCCGAACCTGGGTAAAAACATCGTGCCCCTTGTCTCCTGTTACCATCCGCCTAGACGCACAGTTCGGGACCCCCTACCTGAGATCCGCTGGTTTTAACATCGACATTGGTGCTCTCATTGAGAGTTCCTCTGTGTCGTCACCGATAGGCTCGATGGCTCCTTCGATCATCAACAACAACGACGCAGTCCAGGGTGAGACTTTTCTCCCCGGACAGATCTTCGTATTCGGCGGCTTTGCACTGCGGGCCAATTCGCTTGGCCATCTAGAGCAGATCGAAAGCTACGCCCCTGGCCGTCAGGTCAGATTTGGAAGTCTAAATTTCACGGCTGACATCCGCGGAGACTTGATCTTCGATGGATTCGAGCCACAGCCGTGCGCGCCGCACTGTCACAATGGGCGTGATTTAGCTCTGCTGCCGGACAGTGCCCTCGAGGCCGCACACGAGTCCGCTCCGACCCTTAATTCGGAGCCAACTGTGCAGATCGAGGACAGGTGGCTAGACACCGCCTCGGGGGCTGCAACCTCTACGGCGATGGAACCAAATACTGACCTTGTCCCCTGTGAAGCTTGTGACTCCGAGGTGCCGGACTCCTCGCCGGACTCCGAACCTCCTGCGCCCCCTCCAATCGAATCTGATTGGGCGCCGGTCATGGAGTTCACCGCTGCGGACATCTTTCAACACTCACCTTTTGGCGACATCCTGAATTCGCTAAAGTATCTCTCGTTATCAGGAGAGCCCTGGCCGGACTACGGTCAGGACGGTTGGGACGCGGACGACGAAGAAATTCAAAACCCACCCACCACCCACTTAGTAGCCACTGTCGACGATCTAACCGACATGCTAGACTTCGACTCCGAAGACATCGACGGTATGGACGACGATGCCGGAGACGACCAAGAACCAGCGCCCACTGGGCACAGGAAAGCCACCTCGTCATACGACATATACATGGTGGACATCCCAAAGGATGGGAATGGCGATGGAACAGCGGAGAAAGACCCCTCCAGGAAACAGCCTAAGCGCCAGCGTCAGCGGCGCCGCTCTCAATCCCGCCACAGAAAGAATGGAGATTCTGGCACCGGAGATAATAACACCCCAGACAGTGCCGATGACAACCCCCTCCAACAAGATTCAGCACAGGAGGACGGAGAAGCCAGCCCTCACGAGAAAGCGGTAGACGAAGAGGTAGAGGACGATAATTACATGCCTCCCTCCGGAGACGAGGCAAGCCTCGACGACGACGAATTCGTCGTGCCTGAGGATCCCGTCGAACAAGAGCGTTTTAAACACAGGCTTATGGCCACGGCAAACAGCCTCAAGAAAAAGCAGCAACAGCTTAGAGCTGATCAAGATCTGCTAGCCGATAGATGGACTAAAGTCCTTGCGGCCAAAGAGCATGAACTCGAACGCCCCTCCAAAAGCTACCCCAAGCGCAAGCTGCTCCCCCGATTAGAGAAGGAGGCATATAAACCTGCATCACTAGCACACAATACGGCTGACCGACCACCTCGTGGCCCCGACAGAGAGGCCTCTAGAACCGTACCCCAGCATCGCTCGAAAAGCACAAAGCCACAGGGGAACGCTCCGGACTTGCGAGATATATTGGAGGATAAGGCAAGACAATCAAGATCGATCTACGGATCGCGTGGGCGCCCCACGATACGCGACGACATCCGTCGCGTCGGACACAGCAATTCCGGCCGGGCCGAACACAGTAGACAAAGCTCGTTTGAGCTACGTCGTGATATAGCCCAATACAGAGGCGCCGCACACCCACTATGCTTCGCAGATGAAGTAATGGATCATCAAATCCCCGAAGGGTTTAAACCCGTGAATATTGAATGCTATGAAGGCACAACAGACCCCGCGGTTTGGATCGAAGACTATCTCCTTCATATCCACATGGCCCGCGGTGATGATCTTCACGCCATCAAATACCTCCCACTCAAGCTTAAAGGACCAGCTCGGCATTGGCTTAACAGCTTGCCAGCAGAATCAATTGGGTTTTGGGAGGACCTGGAAGCCGCATTCCTTGATAACTTCCAGGGCACATATGTGCGACCACCAGATGCTGACGACCTAAGCCATATAATTCAGCAGCCAGACGAATCGGCCTGACAATTCTGGACACGGTTCTTAACTAAGAAAAATCAAATCGTCGACTGTCCGGATGTAGAGGCCCTCGCGGTGTCGTGGCTGGAGACGAGCACCTATGGGGCAGGGCCCCTTTCTGGTCCGGCAGGGAGCGGGGTGCGCACGAAGAGCAGATCAAGGTCGAGCGCGCGAGAGATTTTACCCAGCTTCGGAGCTCTCCGGAGAGATAAAACTCCTACTGCTGCTTTGTGTTTGTATTTGTTCTTGCTCGAAAGCATGGGTATGTTGTGTTCTCGAATGAGTCGAACCGCAAAGAGTCCAACCCCTTCTACGTGCGCATGGGCCTCCTTTTTATAGTCTAAAGGGGTCACCGACAGGTGGCACGCAGAGAAAGAGGGGTAAAAGAGTAAAAACGCGGGTTGGTACAACTGCTACCAACAGTGCCCCTACCTAACTCTGACGGCAGGGGACAAGGGCATTTAATGCCCATCCGGTCGCCCAAACAGTGCAGGAAGCGACCGTTAGGGGCGCCACCGATCGCCACGATGGCCTCCTAGTCATCTTCACTTGCCACCTCGCACCGCTTGGCTGCACAGCCACCGCCACGTGCACCAGGAGGGATCCTGCGGCGACACGTCGTCGGGTGAGCTGGAGCGTGGTGGCTTCGCCGCGGCAAGTTCCTTGCCGCGGCCTCTGTCTTGTCGCACCCGCAAGCTTGCCGCTCGTCGGGTCTTGCCGGGACGCGCGGTGCGTCGCGGCAAGTCTTCTGAAGTGCCTTGGTTGGCCTTCCCAGCAAGCTCCTCTTGCCGGGGTCTTGTCCTTCCCGGCAAGCTTCTCTTGCCGGGGCCTTGTCTTCACAACTAACACTTTGTTCTTGAATGGCAGTAATATGAGTAGCGAAGGGTCTTGGCGGACGCCCGGCAAGCCTTGCCGCGGGACGCTACGACTGCCCGTGCACAAGTTCGGGGTACTAAGGTACCCCTACTTTAGTACACTGACAGGAGCCCCCGGGCCTGGGCCATACACGGTGCCGAGCGCTGTTGGGCCAGGCCCAAAACAGGGCACGGGCACGCGCGGCCTGGGTCCAAACCAAATCCACCCCATATCCACTGCATCCTCCCGTAACGGCACGCGTCAATTGCGGCGTCGTGGGAGAGATGGGCGGCGTGCGGTGTCGCCTCATCCGTCGCCTCGGTTCTGCATCCCCGCCACGTGGCTCCCATGCACTTGGGGTCGCGGACGATGGAAGTGGGAAACTGGGCCGTCGCGAGTAAAGGCAGCGGGTCGGCCCCAACTCCCTGCTCTTCCCGTCCCCTGATTGGCCGAGCGCGGCGGTTGAGCCCCCACCTCGCTCCTTTAAGAAGAGCAGGAGGGGAACGCAGAAGCCCGCACTCTCTCATCTTCTCCTTTCTTCGGCTTCCGCTCCCCTTTCTCTCATTCGCCATGGAGGGAGGGAATCCTGGCCCTTCATCGGTGGCGGCGAGGGTCGCCGCCAGGCAACGCGCCCCTCCCTATCCCGCGCTCGTGGTGGCAGAGCCAGCCACAAGGGGAAGAGGGAGGGGGCGAGGCCATGACGAGGTCGAGGACGAGGTCGAGGTGCTCGGGGAAGAGGCGGACGGGGCGACGCGCCAGCTCCGCCTCCGCCGGCGGTTTCTCTCCCCGCGGCGGTCCATACGGGGGATGACCCTTGCGAGTTCTTCGTCAGGCTGCGCCGGGCGCCTCGTCGTCGCCTCCGGCTTCGAGCTCCGTTTGCGAGCGCGATGGAGTTGGACCAGCCCGAGACACTAAGATTGCACATGAGGGGCTGCGGAATCAGCGGCACGTGAGTCCGCGTTGTATTCCCAGCCCCTAATGTGATGTATCTTGATCGTGGGTGGAAGACGTTCGCCCGTATCCACAGCTTGACGGCGGGGTTTACCCTCCATTTTAAGTTAATGGAGGGCGACCTTCTCTCCGTCAAGGTCTTCGGGGACTCCGGCACTCGGGCGAAGTGCTGCGTGGACAGCTCCTCCGATAGCGAAGGCTCCTCTTCGAGCGAGAGTGACGAGGAGGAGAGCGACAACGACGACAAGAGTAGCGGGCAGCAGGATGGCGGGCCCGACTAGGTGTCGGGCGCCACTTTGCACGTCACCGACGACCCCATCATCCGTGATGCCGGCTCCTTGAACTCCCCGGGGTCGTCTCCTTGGGCGGCTGGCTTAGGGAGGCCGCGGAAGGGGAAGAGGGTTGGCGGCAAGGCCGTCAAGTCGGAGTACGAGGGCGTAGTGCCCTCGACAGCATGCTGACGTCCTGCCGCCCCGTCTTCGAGCTCTGCTCCCGGCGCCGCCATCACCGTCAAGCCTCCGGGATGTTCTCCTGGTGTCTTCTAGCACCTGTAGCTCGCCTAGGCGCCCCTTTGCCCTTCTTGCCTCCTTGACCTACCTCCTGAAGAGAGGGACAGGAAAGGGATTACGGGCATCTTATCTTTTTAATTTGTAAGCCTTCGGGCCTTAGCTGCATCTAAAACTTGTAATCCTCTCTTTCATGTTTTTCATCCTCTATGGACTGTACTCGAGTGGGATGTTTTTTTAATGAAAAGGATATGCTTGCCGGGTTATATCCTTTATTCTGTTACACCCCTTGTATGTTTTTACCCTACGCTTTCAGGGAACTTGCCGGCGCGAGCACAGTTGCTGAGTGCAGAACATCAGCAGCCTGCCGGCGGTGTCGCCTCCGGCAAGAAACCTTGTCGGGGCTAGTTGCAGCGCACTTGTATTGTTGAGCGGACTCGAAACAAATTAAGGGCGCAACTTAGCCACGAGTCGGTTCCTCCGCGCACAGGTTTTCCATGCAAGGTGCGGCAGTTTTCGGGAAAAACATGGTTTCGCATTCCCCAGTCCATAAGAGGACGCATGATGAGGGACGAAAGACTTATCTGACACCGCAGCCCCCGGCAACTCTTGCTTGCCGTGGATGAATCTTGGTGCTCGCAGCCCCCGGCAACACCGGCTTGCCGGGGCCCAGGTGTCGGCGCGTCCTTCTTCTTCTTGCCGCTGCTAGATATGTCGTAGGAACAATCTCTTAGAGCGCGGCAAGTTACTCATTGTAATATAACTCTTATTCTGGGCAATGCTTGCTATGTTATCTCCTTTACTTGATTCCATCCCTTGTATGTTTTTACCCTACGCTTTTAGGGAACTTGCCGGTGCGAACACACTTGCTTAGAGCGCTGAGTGCGGAACATCAGCAGCCTGCCGGAGGTGTTGCTTCCGGCAAGAAACCTTGTCGGGGCTAGTTGCAGCGCACTTTCATTGTTGAGCGGACTCGAAAACAAAGTAAGGGCGCAACTTAGCCATGAACCAGTTCCTCCGCGCACAGGTTTCCCATACAAGGCACGGTCATTCAAGGAAGATAACTTAAAAAGTTTAAAACTGGTTGTGCTCAAACTTTGGCAACTTAGCTTTTTCTGTCGTCTGTGTCCTGGTTGGGGTATATGTTTGGAGTGGAACTGGCACGCTTCACACTTGGTTACTTGTGCAGTTGCATCCTGGACGGCTGTCGGCCAAAAGAAGCCTTGCCGGAAGGCTTTGTCGGCAAGTGCTCTTGCGCCAATGTGGTGACCACATATGCCTCCATGTATCTCCGCCAACAGCTCGTGTCCTTCTTCCCGAGAGATGCACTTCAATTTCACTCCGTTGAATCTTTTTCTGTACAGGATGTCATCGACAAACTGGTACATACTTGATTGCCGGGCTACTTTCTCCGCTTCTTCTTGCTCCTCGGGAAGTTCTCCTGTTTGAAGGAAATGGACGATCTGTTGTGCCCATGCCGGAGCTTGTGGCTCGACGACAAGGACTAAAGGCGCAAATGCTGCTGCGGGAACATCCGCTTCTACGGCAAGGATCTGGGATCCTGCCGGAGCGTGATGCTCCCCGGCAAGCGTGTCGGGACACAACTTGTCGGGAGCGTCTGCTTCAACGAAACAAAGCCTGGGGCTTGTCGGAGCAGACTGCTCCTCAGCACGCTTTGTGTTGATTCTGGGGATCTTCTTGGCGGCGGCTTCGGGGAGCTCTGTCGGAAAGTAGTCGCCAGTAACCAACTTTCTCTTCTTCGGTGTACGGTGCTAGGAGCACCATGGCGTTGTCGATCTTGCACTCCCTGACAAGGGTGCGGCGTATGTACAGACGCAGAAGCTTGCGGGGCCTTGTCCTTGGACCTGGTGACGACGTGAGTCCCACCGTCGGTGCCCTCTCCTCCACCGGCGTCTACCCCACCGCCCGTTTCCTCCGGTGGCAGTGGAATCGACGTAGACGGAGCGGCCACCTCCAAAGTCTTCTTCTTCGATGGCATGTCGATGAAGATGTGGATGTAGCGCGCGCGGAGACCGGATCAGGTTCGCACAACCTCGACGCCCCCTACCTGGCGCGCCAAAGATGTCGTGGCTGGAGACGAGCACCTATGGGGCAGGGCCTCTTTCTGGTCCGGCAGGGAGCGGGGTGCGCACGAAGAGCAGATCGAGGTCGAGCGCGCGAGGGATTTTACCCAGCTTCGGAGCTCTCCGGAGAGATAAAACTCCTACTGCTGCTTTGTGTTTGTATTTGTTCTTGCTCGAAAGCGTGGGTATGCTGTGTTCTCGAATGAGTCGAACCGCAAAGAGTCCAACCCCTTCTACGTGCGCATGGGCCTCCTTTTTATAATCTAAAGGGGTCACCGACAGGTGGCACGCAGAGAAAGAGGGGTAAAATAGTAAAAACGCAGGTTGGTACAACTGCTACCAACAGTGCCCCTACCTAACTCTGACGGCAGGGGACAAGGGCATTTAATGCCCGTCCGGTCGCCCAAACAGTGCAGGAAGCGACCGTTAGGGTCGCCACCGATCGCCACGATGGCCTCCTAGTCATCTTCACTTGCCACCTCGCACCGCTTGGCTGCACAGCCACCGCCACGTGCATCAGGAGGGATCCTGCGGCGACACGTCGTCGGGTGAGCTGGAACGTGGGCGCAGCATGGTGGCTTCGCCGCGGCAAGTGCCTTGCCGCGGCCTCTGTCTTGTCGCACCCGCAAGCTTGCCACTCGTCGGGTCTTGCCGGGACGCGCGGTGCGTCGCGGCAAGTCTTCTGAAGTGCCTTGGTTGGCCTTCCCGACAAGCTCCTCTTGCCGAGGTCTTGTCCTTACCGGCAAGCTTCTCTTGCCGGGGCCTTGTCTTCACAACTAACACTTTGTTCTTGAATGGCAGTAATATGAGTAGCGAAGGGTCTTGGCGGACGCCCGGCAGGCCTTGCCGTGGGACGCTGCGACTGCCCGTGCACAAGTTCGGGGTACTAAGGTACCCCTACTTTAGTACACCGACACGCGGCCTTCAAACATAACATCCGCAACGAGTGGCTTGCCCGGCACCTGGGACAGGAAAAGCCGAAATCCATGGCAGCCCTCACATCTCTCATGGCCCGCTTCTGCGCGGGAGAGGACAGCTTGCTAGCTCACAGCAACAACCTCAGCAAAAATTCTGGCAGTCCGGATACTAAGGACCGCAACGGCAGGTCGCGTCGCAACAAGCACAAACACCGCATCAACGGCGACAATACTGAGGATACGAGAGTCAATGCCGGATTCAGAGGCTCCAAACCCGGTCAGCGGAAAAATCCATTCAAAAGAACTACTCTGGGTCCGTCCAATTTGGACCGAATACTCGACCGCTCGTGCGAGATACACGGCACCCCTGAAAAGCCAGCTAATCACACCAACAGGGACTGTTGGGTATTCAAGCAGGCAGGCAAGCTAATTGCCGAAAACAATGACAAGGGGCTGCATAGCGATGACGAGGAAGATACCCAACCGCCGAACAATAGAGGACAGAAGGGTTTCCCCCCACAATTGCGGACGGTGAACATGATATACGCAACCCACATACTCAAGAGGGAGCGGAAGCGTGCACTCAGGGACGTATACGCGATGGAGCCAGTCGCCCCGAAGTTCAACCCATTGTCCTCCTGCCCGATCACTTTTGATCGAAGGGACCACCCCACCAGCATCCGCCACGGCGGATTCGCCGCATTGATTTTAGACCCAATCGTCGATGGATTTCACCTCACCAGAGTCCTGATGGACGGCGGCAGCAGCCTGAACCTGTTTTATCAGGATGCAGTGCGTAAGATGGGCATAGACCCCTCAAGGATTAAACCCACAAAGACGACCTTCAAAGGCATCATACCAGGTGTAGAGGCCAATTGTACAGGCTCAGTCACACTTGAAGTGGTATTCGGTTCCCCGGATAACTTCCGAAGCGAGGAGTTAATCTTCGACATAGTTCCGTTCCGCAGCGGCTATCATGCTCTACTCGGACGAACCGCGTTTGCAAAGTTCAACGCGGTGCCGCACTACGCATACCTCAAGCTCAAGATGCCAGGCCCTCGAGGAGTCATCACGGTCAACGGAAACACTGAACGCTCTCTCCGAACGGAGGAACATACAGCGGCTCTCGCGGCAGAAGTACAGTGCAGCCTCTTAAGGCAATTCTCGAGTCCGACCGTTAAGCGACCGGACACGGCTAAACGCGCCCGGAGTAACCTACAACAAGACCACCTGGCACGTTCCGAGCATGCGTAGCAATGCGGCCCCAACCCCAACCCTTGCAAAATTGCAAGACTAATCCTTCGCGTACATCATTACGCTCTGGAGATACCATGGGCATAGGGGGAGGGGCACGACCATGACAGACCCAGAATGCGGCTTAACCAACCAGGGGCTCCCAAGTGTCTCATTTCTTTTTCCTTTTTTTCCTCTTCTTACCCACAGGACTCCGTTCACCAAAGGCCCTGTCCGGCAGTATACCTGCCGAACTCACGATGCAACAGCCAGGGAAGGAGAAAGGCTACGACGAGTATCCAGGTGGTCTCCATTATGAGCATTAAATCTGTTTTATACACCATTCTGCAGCCTACCCCTGGAGGGGGACATGTTTAATAGTCCCATCCCTTGCTTACCGCATTATTTGTATCGTTCTGCATTCATGGCAGTATTCCTTGAATAAACAATGCATCGCCTTTTTGCGTATAATTGCATTCCTTTCTTACACATATGTTCATTTATGACAGGTTGCATCCGTACACTTTGGTACGGCTAAATACACCAGTGGCTTAAGTTCCCCACATTATGGTGTGGTAAGTCCGAACACTTTCACAAGTGCGGCACCCCGAACTTATAGCATTATATGCATCGGCTCCCAAACATGTCTTGGGTCAATAGTTGGGTTTGCCCAGCTCCCATGTTTTGGTACCTTACATTCCGTTATATCGGCTAAGGTAGCGCTGGGAGAACCACTCCGATTGCGCCCGAGTTGAGCTGGGCGAGCGCCTCAGTGGAGAAAGCTAAAACTGACCGTCATGATGAGACGAGAGCCGGTCGCTGTTCGAGAGGTTTTTTCGAGTCCCTAAAGACTTATGCCGCTTAGAGCGAGGAATCGGCCTTGTCCGGTCCAGGCGTGGATAGCGCCCCAAATTCGGCCTTCCGAACACTAGGGGCTTCGCCGAAATTTAAAATTATAGAATTCTATGGCTAAGTGAGAGTGTTCAAGCACTATAAGTCCGGTTGCCTTGTTCCTTGTGTTGAACGCCTCCCTAGATGGACCCAAAAATGGGAACAAGAGCGCTCAAGTTTATCCCAAACACCCCAGCACTCGTGGCATGGGGGCTAAAGCCGACGACTTGCCATCTCTCAGATTTGATAAACGGCCGCACAGAAGGTAATATTTTAAATTAACAAGTGTTGCTTAGCGCATACGAACAAAGTTTTCGGCGCACAGGATAGCAAAACGCGAGTCTACTCAAATATTACATCTTTGGAGAACTCACCCGCAATAATGCGGGCACCCTTCAGGACACCCTTATAATACATCTCGGGTGTGCGATACTCCTTGCCCGGCGGTGGCGCGTCCGTCACAAGCTTCTCATCGTCCATCTTGCCCCAGTGCACCTTAGCACGGGCAAGGGCCCGACGGGCACCTTCAATGCAGGTGGAGTGCTTGATGACTTCAACCCATGGACAAGCATCCACCGGCCGCCGCACCAGGCCGAAGTAGCTCCCAGGCATGGCCTCCTTGGGCCACAATAGAACTATAAGGCCCTTCATGGCATGTTCGGCCACCCTGTGGAGCTCGACCAGCTGCTTCAGCTGGTCGCTAAGGGGCACCGGATGTCCGGCCTCAGCATACTGAGACCAGAAAACCTTCTCCGTCGAGCTCCCCTCCTCGGCTCTGTAGAAAGCGGCAGCATCGGACACGCCGCGGGGCAGATCTGCGAACGTTCCTGGAGAGCTCCGAATTCGGGTAAGTAACAAGTAATTCACTTTAACATGCTTGCTTTGCATGAAGAATGCCTTACCCGCCGCTATTTTCTTCAAATCCTCGATTTCCTGGAGGGCCTTATGGGCATCGGCCTTAGCGGCTTTGGCACTCTCAAGAGCCGACGCAAGCTCGGACTCTCGAGTCTTCGAGTCACGCTCCAAACTCTCATGCTTTTCCACGAGATCCTGGAGCTCTTGCTGTACCTCCGCCACCCGCACCTCCTGCTTCTCTCGCTCGGCTCGTTCCGCGGCCGCATCGCGTTTAGCCGCGGACACCGCCTCCTTCAGGGTTGCCACCTCGTTCGTAGCCCCTGGAGTACCCACGTTATCCTTGTTATTTCTCTTGCAACCAAATCCTTTTCTATAAGGTACTACTTTAATACGGTGTTACTCACCTTCCTTGTCCTCGAGCTGCTTCTTGGCACGGCCGAGCTCGTTCTCGGACCGCTCGAGGCTCTGCTTCAAGGTATTGACCTCCGCAGTCAGTGCGGCAGAGGTCAGCAGCGCAGCCTGCATTCCCATATGGACACATTTTTTAAGACTCCTGCGTATATCTTTTTAGATCCTCAGTCCGGCTTTTGTTTCCGAACACCGAACCAAGCATCAGGGGCTACTGTCTATGCGGTACTATATTACATATCTTAAAATTCTTACCTCAAAACCTGTTAGAAGGCTGCTGCAGGCCTCGATCAGTCCGCTCTTGGCGAGCTGAACCTTCTGAATCACCGCACTCATAACAGTGCGGTGTTCTTCTTCGATGGAAGCGCCATTGAGCGCCTCCAGCAAGTTATCCGGCGCCTCCGGTTGGACGGAGGCCGCCGGTGTCACAGTCTTGCCCTTCTTACGAAGGGGCCGCCCGCCGGACTTCGGAACCACTGCAGGTTCCGGTGCAGAGTCCGGTGCAAAGTCCGGGAGGTTGCCCTGCGGAACCTCCGGCGCCCCCTCCTCCTGGTGGGTCCCTTCCCGAGATCCCACCTCGGCGTCGTCAGCGTCACGGGGGGTGGAGGTGGTCGGAAGAGAATCCATATCCGACGTGCCCAAGGACCCGCTCGACGAAGCGGGAAGATCGTCCTTGGGCGGACTACAGGGTTGTATGTGGCATTAGAAAGACACCATGCGACAAAAAGAAAAATTATAACTCATCTAGGAGTCCGGATACTTACGATATCGCCAGGGGCTTGGCCCTTGAGGGCCACTCCTCGTCGCCGTCGCTGACGTTGGCGGAACAGTCCGGGGGAATGGTCCTTCCCTTCTTGGGCCGTTCGACCTCCCTCGTTGGGGAGGCCTTCCTCTTCTTCTCTCCCCCCTGCTGGGGGAGAGGCCTCTTTCTCCTCCTCCTCCTCCTCGTGGGAGGAGTCCGCCTCGGAGTCATCGGACGATGAGTCCGATACCACCTGACGCCGGGAACTCCTTCGGGTTCCCGTGGCCTTCTTCTTGGCCTTCTTCTCCGGCACTACGCAAAGTGCCGGGACCAGCAGCCCTGTCAAACGGGCATCCGCTGGGTCCTCTGGAAGGGGAGCCGGACAGTTAACCTGTCCGGATGTCGCCTGCCAGGCCTGTTAAAGGTATTGGGAGTTTAGATCCCGCATAAAGTCAAAACATGAAAAGCAAGTGTCCCATAAAGGATAACATGGCTTATCTCGCCAGCCGGATGCTGCGAGTTGAAACCGCGATCTTCGGTAGCGGATGCGTGAGCTTCGGTGCCCTTGAACAGCACCCTCCAGGCATCTTTGTACGTAGTCTCAAAGATACCGCTCAAGGTCCGGTGCTGTGCCGGATCAAACTCCCACAAATTGAAGTCCCGTTGCTGGCAGGGGAGAATCCGACGGACGAGCATGACCTGGATCACGTTGACAAGCTTGAGCTTCTTTTTCACCAGGGTCTGGAGACAGGACTGGAGTCCGGTCAGCTCTTCCGAACTACCCAATAGCAGGCCCTTCTCTTTCCAGGAGGTGAGCTGCATGGGGATGCCAGATCTAAATTCGGGGGCTGCTGCCCATTTCGGGTCACGTAGCTCGGTGATGTAGAACCACCCCGATTGCCACCCTTTGATGGATTCCACGAAGGCACCCTCGAGCCAAGTGACGTTGGGCATTTTGCCCACCATGGCGCCTCCGCACTCCACTTGGCTGCCCTTCACAACCTTCGGCTTGACATTGAAGGTCTTGAGCCACAAGCTGAAGTGGGGCTGGATGCAGAGGAAGGCCTCACACACGACGATAAATGCCGAGATGTTGAGGATGAAATTCGGGGCTAGATCATGGAAATCTAGGCCGTAGTATAACATGAGCCCCCGGACAAAGGGGTGGAGTGGGAAGCCCAGTCCGCGGAGGAAATGGGGAAGGAATACCACCCTCTCATGGGGCCCGGGGGTGGGGACGAGCTGCCCCTTGTCGGGGAGCCGGTGTGCGATGTCGCTGGACAGATATCTGGCGCTGCGCAGCTTCTTGATGTGCCCCTCCGTAACAGAGGAGGCCATCCAGTTGCCTCCCGCTCCGGACATGGCTGGAGAAGGTCGAGGTGAGATGTGCGGACTTGGGCGCTGGAGCTCGAGTGCGCGGAGATGGATAAGCAAAGGAGGAAGAAGGCGTAGGTAAAAAAGGTGGATCCTTATCCCCTTATATATGGGCGGATGAAACTATGCGTCCCTACTGGCCTGGTAAAACTCACTTATCTCCCAAGCGCCGCAATCAATGGCGCGGTTGGGTTACCCACGTCCGTATTGATGAGGATCCCGGAATAAGGGGAACACGATCTCTGCTTCGACAAGACGTGCCAAGGAAACCGCTTCGCTAAACGCGCTGAGGTGGTATAATAAAAACGATTCGAGTAAAGGCTTGGTTGTGGTGTGATGTCACGCCACAAAACACGTCAGCAGATTGAACTTGTGTAAATATTATTCTCTCTATGGTGGCATGTGGAGTTTATTTTACAGAGCCGGACACTATCCTGGTGTTCACAATCTTCTATGAATTATTCAGAGGAGGAACCCGCCTTGCAATGTCGAAGACAATATGCGCGCCGGACTCATTGTCATTGAAGCCTGGTTCAGGGGCTACTGAGGGAGTCCCGGACTAGGGGGTGTCCGGATAGTCGAACTATCATCATCGGCCAGACTCCAAGACTATGAAGATACAAGATTGAAGACTTCGTCCCGTGTCCGGATGGGACTTTCCTTGGCGTGGAAGGCAAGCTTGGCGATACGAATATGTAGATCTCCTACCATTGTAACCGACTCTGTGTAACCCTAGCCCTCTCCGGTGTCTATATAAACTGGAGGGTTTTAGTCCGTAGGACACAACAACAATCATACCATAGGCTAGCTTCTAGGGTTTAGCCTCCTTGATCTCGTGGTAGATCCACTCTTGTACTACCCATATCATCAATATCAATCAAGCAGGAGTAGGGTTTTACCTCCATCGAGAGGGCCCGAACCTGGGTAAAAACATCCTGTCCCTTGTCTCCTGTTACCATCCGCCTAGAAGCACAGTTCGGGACCCCCTACCCGAGATCCGCAGGTTTTGACACCGACAAACACTTTTCTTGAAATTATTTCGAGGGATCATATTATTTAAGCTACCGTCATTCTAAGCAAATAAGATGTAAAACATGATAAACATCACATGCAATCAAATAGTGACATGATATGGCCAATATCATATTGCTCCTTTGATCTCCATCTTCGGGGCGCCATGATCATCTTCGTCACCAGCATGACACCATGATCTCCATCATCGTGATCTCCATCATCGTGTCTTCATGAAGTTGTCACACCAACGACTACTTCTACTTCTATGGCTAACACGTTTAGCAATAAAGTAAAGTAATTTACATGGCGTTCCTCAATGACACGCAGGTCATACAAAAATAAACACAACTCCTATGGCTCCTGCCGGTTGTCATACTCATTGACATGCAAGTCGTGATTCCTATTACAAGAACATGATCATCTCATACATCACATATATCATTCATCACATCCTTTGGCCATATCACATCACAAAGCACTTGCTGCAAAAACAAGTTAGACGTCCTCTAATTTGTTGTTGCAATTTTTTTACATGGCTTCTATAGGTTTCTAGCAAGAACGTTTCTTACCTACGTAAAACCACAACGTGATATGCCAATTTCTATTTACCCTTCATAAGGACCCTTTTCATCGAATCCGCTCCAACTAAAGTGGGAGAGACAGAAACCTGCTAGCCACCTTATGCAACTAGTGCATGTTAGTCGGTGGAACCTGTCTCACTAAGCGTACGTGTAAGGTCGGTCCGGGCCGCTTCATCCCACGATGCCGCCGAAGCAAGATAAGACTAGTAGTGGCAAGAAAATTGACAACATCTATGCCCACAACTGCTTTGTGTTCTACTCGTGCATAGTAACTACGCATAAAACTGGCTCTGATACCACTGTTGGGAAACGTTGTAGAAAATAAAAATTATCCTACGTTCACCAAGATCATTCTATAGAGTCATCTAGCAATGAGAGAAAGGAGTGCATCTACATACCCTTGTAGATCGCGTGCGGAAGTGTTCAAGAGAACGGGGTTGAGGGAGTCGTACTCGTCGTGATCCAAATCACCAGAGATCCTAGCACCGAACGGACGGCACCTCCGCGTTCAACACACGTACGGTTAGGAAGACGTCTCCTCCTTCTTGATCCAGCAAGGGGGAAGGAGAGGTTGATGAAGATCCAGCAGCACGATGGCGTGGTGGTGGATGCAGCAGCGATCACGGCAGGGCTTTGCCAAGCTTCTATGAGAGGGAGAGGTGGTGCATGGGGAGAGGGAGGCGCCAGAAACTTGGTGCGGCTGCCCTCCCTCCCCCCTTTATATAGGCCCCCTGGGGGTGCCGGCCCTAGGAGATGGGATCTCCAAGGGGGGCGGCGGCCAAGGGGGTGGCTTGCCCCCCAAGGCAAGTGGAGGCGCCCCCCACCCCTAGGGTTTCCAACCCTAGGCGCAGGAGGGCCCAACGGGGGGCGCACCAGCCCACCAAGGGATGGTTCCCCTCCCACTTCAGCCCATGGGGCCCTCCGGGATAGGTGGCCCCACCCGGTGGACCCCCGGGACCCTTCCGATGGTCCCGGTACAATACTGGTGACCCCCTAAACTTTCCCGATGGCCGAAACTGCACTTCCTATATATAATTCTTCACCTCCGGACCATTCCAGAACTCCTCATGATGTCCGGGATCTCATCTGGGACTCCGAACAACTTTCTGGTTACTGCATACTCATATCTCTACAACCCTAGCGTCACCGAACCTTAAGTGTGTAGACCCTATGGGTTCGGGAGACATGCAGACATGACCGAGACGCCTCTCCGGTCAATAACCAACAGCGGGATCTGGATACCCATGTTGGCTCCCACATGCTCCTCAATGATCTCATCGGATGAACCACGATGTCGAGGATTCAATCAATCCCGTATACAATTCCCTTTGTCAATCGGTACGTTACTTGCCCGAGACTCGATCGTCGATATCCCAATACCTCGTTCAATCTCGTTACCGGCAAGTCACTTTACTCGTACCGTAATGCATGATCACGTGACCAGACACTTGGTCACATTGAGCTCATTATGATGATGCATTACCGAGTGGGCCCAGAGATACCTCTCCGTCATACAGAGTGACAAATCCCAGTCTTGATTCGTGCCAACCCAACAGACACTTTCGGAGATACCCGTAGTGCACCTTTATAGTCACCCAGTTACGTTGTGACGTTTGGCACACCCAAAGCATTCGTACGGTATCCGGGAGTTGCACAATCTCATGGTCTAAGGAAATGATACTTGACATTTGGAAAAGCTCTAGCGAAACGAACTACACGATCTTTGTGCTATGCTTAGGATTGGGTCTTGTCCATCACATCATTCTCCTAATGATGTGATCCCGTTATCAATGACATCCAATGTCCATAGTCAGGAAACCATGACTATCTGTTGATCAACGAGCTAGTCAACTAGAGGCTCACTAGGGACTTGTTGTGGTCTATGTATTCACACATGTATTACGATTTCCGGATAATACAATTATAGCATGAACAATAGACAATTATCATGAACAAAGAAATATAATAATAACCATTTTATTATTGCCTCTAGGGCATATTTCCAACAC
The DNA here is from genome assembly GCF_002162155.2 of Triticum dicoccoides. Classification (NCBI taxonomy): domain Eukaryota; kingdom Viridiplantae; phylum Streptophyta; class Magnoliopsida; order Poales; family Poaceae; genus Triticum; species Triticum dicoccoides. Next base: position 322,100,897 of record NC_041381.1, read on the forward strand.
TTCGTGGCATCGGCGGGCAGTCGTAGGGCCACCAATGCTTGAAAGAGGTTCCAACCATGGAAGCCAATTAGGGTGGCAGGCAATGAGGAGCCTGGGAGGGAGGAGTATAGCTATGTCGTCCGCGAGCTTCTTGACAACGGTGAACTTGTTGGTGGTGGCAACGATCATCTGGTCCAACTGAGAGTCATAGCTGGCGTCAACGGCGGCCATCCACCAGCCGATCGCGAACACTGACTGGAGATGATCCTCGATGCCATGCCGCAGGCTGGCGTCATGGACCGTCTAGCAGAGCCGCTGACCGCTCGTGCGCATCGCCACCTGGGTCTTGAGTGAGCACTTTTGCGCTTAGTGTAGGTGCTTAGGAAAATGCTTAGGTGCATACGATGTGGTAGATGCATTGGAATGGAGGGGCGCCTTTATATGAGTGCAAATTGCGTTGCATTCACATCGTGCTACCTCTTTTCCCGGTCCTCCTCCCATTACTTCCCTCATGCATTCATGATGCTAATTTAAGGAGGATGCATCATTGGCCATTCAACATTTCGGGAACCGCTACCCTCTCCCCCATCTGCATTAAAGCCGTATCGGGAACTGCGCAGCCCACTGTCAAATCAAATAGTACTGCGCTGCCCGCTGCACGTCCAACTAAACACGCCTCCTCGCCTCCATCTATGCTTAATTACTGAATTTTAGTTGCAAAAATTAGATACTGCTAGTGATTTTTAGCTTCATATTTTGACAAATTGTAGTGTTACAAGGTTGACAAATGGCAATGTTACTAGATCTACAAATGTCAATCTTTCTAGTTTGAAAATGGCAACATACCCAATATGATAGATGCAAATCTTACCAAATTTTTTGTAAGTGGTTGCACACGGGTCATCCAAAACAACCGTTTGCGTTGAAGAGATGCACAAATGCTGCTCTCACTTTGCATACGGGTGTTCTTTCTAAAATGTTTGCGATCAAGAGCCAATAAAACCTATAGCCATTAAAACCAAGACAGGTGGCAACACGTGAATGGTTAAAATTTGAATTATGCACATAAATGCATTGAAAACTCAATTGATGCATAAAAATGTCCAAACGAACCCCGAAAAATCCCAAAAATCGACACAACACTCCTGTTGTTCTATGTTTTTACACGAGAAATTTTTTGAAAGCAATAAGAGGCAATGGATATCGTTTCATCCCCAAAGGTGGGACCTTCCCTACCGAAACCCTCAAGCTTGTTGTGAGAAGCTCTGATTTGTGAGAAGCATATACCCAAATCTACCCCAAAAGGGACCAAAAATTTAACACGGCATGTTGATACCGCTCCATGATAGCATGCCAAGTTCCATGAATTTCAGACGAGTTTTGGATTTACTAGAATTTTTAAAACAGGTATCTCAATGTTTGCAGCCGAGTGACGGTGGTAGTGTATTTGACATTCATTCCCATTACTTGCATGGGATCTAAGCATGCAACCAAGGACACAAATTTTAATTTTCAACCAATTTATATGCATTAGAGCACGTGCATGTAGTTCAAATTTGAATTATGCACATAAATGCATTGAAAAACTCAATTAATGCATAAAAATGTCCAAACGAACCCCAAAAAATCCCAAAAATTGACACAACACTCCTATTGTTCTATGTTGACACGATAAAAAATTTCAAAGCAATAAGAGGCAATGGATATCGTTTTGTCCCCAAAGGTGGTACGTTCCCCACCGAAACCATTAGGCTTGTTGTGAGAAGCTCTGGTTTGTGAGAAGCATATCCACAAACCTGCCCCAAATGGGACAAAAAATTTACCACGGCATGTTGACGCCCTCCATGATAGCATGACAAGTTTCATGAATTTCAGACGAGTTTTGCATTTACTAGAATTTAAAGCCAGGTATCTCAATGTTTGTGGCCGAGTGACGGTGGCAAGGTGTTTGACATTCATTCCCAATGCTTGCATGGGACCTAAGCATGCAACCAAGGACACATATTTGAATTTTCAACCAATTTATATGCATTAGAGCATGTGCGTGTAGTTCAAATTTGAATTATGCTCATGAATACATAGAAAACTCAGTTAATGTATGAAAATGTCCCAGCGAACCCCCACAAATCCCAAAAATTGACACAACACCCCTGTTGTTCTATGTTGACACTAGGAAAAAAATTGATATCGAGAAGAGGCAATTCATATCGTTTCGTCCAAAACGGTGAAAGGTTCCCTACCGAAACCATCGGGCTTGTTTTGTGAGAAGCTCTGGTTTGTGAGAGGCATATCCCCAAACCTGCCCCAAATGGGACCAAAAAATTACCTCGGCATGTTGATGCCGCTCCATGACAGCATACGAAGTTTCATGAATTTCAGACGAGCTTTGGATTTAGTAGAATTTAAAAACCAGGTATATATCTCAATGTTTGCAGCCGAGTGACGGTGGCAGGGTGTTTGACATCCATTCTCATTTCTTGCGTGGGACCTAATTAAGCATGCAACCAAGGACACAGAGTTGAATTTTCAACTAATTTATATGCATTAGAGCATGTGCATGTAGTTCAAATTTGAATTATGCACATGAATGCATAGAAAACCCAGTTAATGTATAAAAATGTCCAAGCGAACCCCGAAAAATCCCAAAAATTGACACAACACACTCCTGTTGTTCTATGTTGACACTAGGAAAAAAATTGAAATCGAGAAGAGGCAATGGATATTGTTTCGTCTAGAAAGGTGAAACGTTCCCTACCGAAACCATCGGGCTTGTTGTGAGAAGCTCTGGTTTGTGAGAAGCATATCCCCAAACCTGCCCCAAATGGGAAAAAATTTACCACAACATGTTGATGCTGCTCCATGACAGCATGCCAAGTTTCATGAATTTCAGACGAGCTTTGGATTTACTAGAATTTAAAAACCAGGTATCTCAATGTTTGCGGCCGAGTAACGGTGACAGGGTGTTTGACATTCGTTCCCATTTCTTGCATGGGACCTAATAAGCATGCAACCAAGGACACAGATTTGAATTTTCAAATAACTTATATGCATTAGAGCATGTGCATGTAGTTCAAATTTGAATTATGCACATGGATGCATAGAAAACTCAGTTAATGTATAAAAATGTCCAAGCGAACCACGAAAAATCCCCAAAATTGACATACACTCCTGTTGTTCTATGTTGACACTAGGAAAAAAATTTGAAATCGAGAAGATGCAACGGATATCTTTTCATCCAAAAATGTGAAACATTCCCTACCGAAACCATCATGCTTGTTGTGAGAGAAGCTCTGGTTTGCGAGAAGCTTATACCATAACCTGGCCCAAATGGGACAATATTTTTTACCCCAGCATCTTGATGCTATTCCATGATAGCATGCCAAGGTTCATGAATTTCAGACGAGTTTTGTATTTACTAGAATTACAAAAGCAAACACCTCAACATTTGCCGGAGAGCCACGGTGCCGTGGTGTTTGAAATTCATCCCATTTCTTGAATGGGACATAAGCATCAACCCATGGATACATATATCATTTTACAACCCATTTTGGTGCACCGGAGCATGTGCATGTGGTTTAATTTGGAATTGTGCACCTAAAATGCCTAGAAAACCAAGTTACCGTATAAAAATGTCCAAACGAACCCTAAATAATTCCAAAAATTTTGACGACACACCTATAGTTGCATGTTCACTACAGATAGAAGTTCTAGAAATTCAAACACCATCCTTTGTAGCTCTGACCCCATTATGTAATTCAAATCAAGATGAAAAATCAAGTAGATCCCACACAGTTTATTGTCACCAACAGTGTGAGATGTAGTACAAAATATCCTAGAGCACCGTCGGTGTATAGTACGCCTATGGCTTACTCGAGAAGGTTTGTCAGCTACAGTCCACATCCTGCTCTGAATAAGGGACCGAGTCTGATGACACTTTGCATGCCAGTTTTTTCGCTGAAGCGATTCCAAATTTTCGGCTTCCGCGGAAATATCTACCTCCCCGTCCCTTCTCCCTTACCAAAAGCCACATTTCCCCTGTTTCCGCCTTCCTTTCCAAGTTGAAACCTTCACTCCTTTCTTGCAGCGCTGCCTCCTTGCCGGCGACCCTCCTTCACGCTGCTCGGCCTCGCCTATCCAGGCAGGTAATCCACACCTGGACCCCGTCCTCCTCCTCCTTCCACATCCCACATGCCCCGACCACCGGCGTGAGCGCGACACCTTCCACCCAAATCACCGACCCCTTCACCAAATAAGCGCCGTCTTAAGCCATGGTGCACGCAGTATAGCCAAGATCTCAAGGAGCATTTGGCAGCGGAGAAGCAAATCGCTGCCGCATGCACGAATGATGCCATGATGGCTGCCATTCGCGCCGACCCCCTAGATCTTGGAGGAGCGCCCCGCCGTCGAGGCCACTATCGACGCCTCGCGAGCCGATGCCGCAGCACGGTTGGCTGCTTTAAACGATAGTTCGTGGCATTTTCTCGAGGCCACCGTCGGTGCCTTCGACGAAGACTACGAGGTGTTTTCTCAGCGTGCACGTGCTTACCTCATCTCGAGAGCCAACAGGTTGGTGCCCGGAGCGGCTCAGGCAACTCACCACTATGACGAGGGCACCCACGATGTGGAGGCCTCACCCTCTTCCATGTCTAAGGAGCCAATCATCATCGATATCTTCGACAATAAGTACCTTGTCTTATTAGCTCACTATAAGGACCCATGTTCAGTTTGCCAGCTACTGCCTTTCCTTAACAAATTCTAGTGAATTGTGCTATCTACTTTTACCATGCAATATTATGCTCTAGTGTATATGTTCTATATGTCGTGCAATGTGGTGTTCAGTTAACTGTTTGGTTCAATTATGCAAATGTGATGTTCAATTCTTTAGGGTGCAATTTTCCAAGTTGTTAAGCATGCTTGGTTTGGTTAAATGTCTGATCTTCTATTAGGAGTATGTTATATTGTGCAATGTGGTGCTCAGTTAACGTTGGGTTCATTTGTTGTGGTGTTTAATTAACAGTTTGGTTCAATTCTGCAATGCGATGTTCACTTGTTGTGTGTGCATTCTGTTATTGTATACCATGTGAGAAATAAATCGAATTTGGCTATACTAAATACATGAGAAACAAATACAATTGCTATATTTCCAAGTTATTAAGCATGTTTGGTTTGGTTAACTGTCTGATCTTCTATTAGGAGTATGTTATATTTGTGCAATGTGGTGCTCAGTTAACGGTTGGTTCATTTGTTGTGGTATTTAGTTAACTGCTTACTTCAATTCTGCAATGCGATGTTCAATTGTTGTGGCTGCATTCTGTTATTGTATACCATGTGAGAAATAAATCGAATTTGGCTGTACTAAATACGTGAGAAACAAATACAATTACTATATTTCCAAGTTGTTAAGCATGCTTGGTTTGGTTAACTGTCTAATCTTCTATTAGGAGTATGTTATATTTGTGCAATGTGGTGCTCAGTTAACGGTTGGTTCATTTTTTGTGGTGTTTAGTTAACTGCTTGGTTCAATTCTGCAATGCGATGTTCAATTGTTGTGGCTGCATTCTGTTATTGTATACTATTATACCTTGTTTTTTTTATTCCTGTGCCCCATTTCGAATATAGAGAAGATATTTATGCACATCCTTGTTTTTAGGTCTTTCCAAAATAGTTTATTGATGATTACCTCTCAAACACCTGTATGGACAGGAGGCGAGGAGGTATTCATACAACACCCACGGTTCAATATTGAAGTGTTCCTGAAGAGGGCGAAGGATGGACGGTCAATCATCCACAGGCACTGGCCTAAAGTTGCAAAGACCTTCAACATCAATGAAGGCTCAATATTCGCCTTCTGCTTCAGCAGTTTTCCCAATGAGATGTATCTATCTATGTACCGTCTATGATGCTAATTTCGAAAGGTTCTAGATGTTTCATGTGAAATTTGGTGTCGGTGCAGTTGTGTAATGGGGTAGCTGAGTGCTGAAGCTATATCATGTTGTACTATGAAGTATTTCAATTATGAAATCATGCTTCCTTAATATGGGAATGAAATATATTATTTGTTTAATATGAATGCCAATTAGATTAATAAATGGATTATTAATAATAGGGCAATTAGCCTGCTAATTGGTTTTTTCTATTGCAAATGGTTATTGAGAAAATATAGTGGGTGATGACCTAAGGAAACACACACAGTTTCTAGGAATAAACCGTGTTGGGTCGATGATGTTTGCGTTAGGCCACCTTGCACAAATGTTTACCACATAAAAGCTATGTGTGATGGATAATGTGTGCCACAAAATTTCTTCTACGCACTATGTGTGATGCATTCAATAACGCAGACGATAAAATTATTAATATTGTGTGTGATGGGAAGGCCATCACAAACGATTTAACCAGGAAAATTGTGTGTGATGTACCTACGAACGGAAACGTTTTCCTTGCAGCGACTATGTGGGATGTATATACGAACGGAAATGTTTCACGGGGACTGATTGTGTGGGATGAACTTACGATCGGAAATGATTTCACCTGTATAACTGTATTTTTTAGCACTACTGTACGTATAACCGTATTTGCTCGCTCTCCGGTCGCACACGACCTCATTTTGCCAAGCGTGTGTGCCAGGAGAGCATATCCCCGATGGTTTCTGGCTTGTGTGGGAAGGACCCCCTATCGCCCACACTCACTAGGTGACGGTTCCGAATGCCGTCGCGGAAAGGGGTTAAAACCGTTTGTATAGCACCGACACGTACCATTGACTCTTGAAATTCTTCGGGTGGGTATGGAAAGAATTCTCACAATTTAAAACAATTGCGAGGGTGGCATGAATCTAGAACCATGAATCTTCAAGAGAACGGACAAGGATTTAAGAGAAACTCTTCTTCATTCTTCAAAGCTGAGAATGACAATGAGAAACACAACCAAAATTTTTGAGACCCTCCGAGACAATGAATAATAGAAAGGTTGAGCAAAGATGAAAATAATCTGAAAGTGATCTTGGAGGAGGCATCTAACTGATGAAAAGTCATTCTTACGTTAAACTTTGGAAAGAATTTGAGAATAACTCCAGAAAATTTAGAAGAGTTGGGTAAGATCTTGGGAAAAGACTTGTGGGTTATGGGCCCACTCAAAAGAAAACATTATTGAACAATTTTTAAAGAGAGATTGCACCGGTTGAATTAAATGGCTTGAATGAGATAACAACCTCGAAAAAGAGCAAAATGGGTCTCGAATGGAAACTCAAATCTTCTGAGATGTCTTCATACTCCGCATCAATTGAATAGGAAGAGGGGAACGATTAAGAGGTGCACTAGCATGAGAAATCATTTGAAACGAGGAGAGGGATATGATCAACACCGAGAGCTTGCACTTAGTCCACTAGAGAAGAAAATGAGAATGAAGAATGTTTAACTCGTAGCTCCCTTAGCATCTCTACAAGGACTCACCAGATTGAAACATTGAAGAAAAAGGATGAAGAGTCTTCTCATGAATAAAATGGATACTTGATTTGAGATTTTTCAACTCCATGTAGAAAAGGGTGGGATGGTGGGAAAAAATAAAGACAACTTGGGACAGATGAAATGAACGTCGTTGAGAAAAAAATGAGAATTGATCCTGCAAATGTTAAAAGGATCGGATTAACTTGAAGAGAAGTACACCGCTTGGAAAAGAATTTCCATGACAATTTCGATTGATCTAGAGAATTTGTGCTCCCATAGAATTATGGGAATACCGCATAGGAAAGATATGGAACCAACACTTGTCTTCGAAGCAACTCGAATACCACAAATAGAACGAAACAAAGGATTTGGCTTGTGAAATAAGCCGGAACAAATTCATGACAAAGATTTCGTCCAAAATTTTTGTGGTGAGGCCGGCACTGGCACGATAGTATAATGACTACAAAGCGTCCCTAGCCATAGCAAAGCTACAAGGGCTCTTTAAGACACAACGAGACCCACTATAAAACCGACCGTGAACAAACGAACCACTAGATGTCAAACCCCAACCTCATATCATGTCTTTGCTAGAGGATAAGCCTAGGTAACTACTTGAATTCCCACCTAAGAGCTCTCTAAATTTTTGGTTATGCAATCCGGTACAACGAGTACAAGGAGCAAAAATCGTCACACAACTCCTAGCAGGATTCTAGGCTCCAAATGTACCACCTCCTCAACACATAACCAAAATTTCAGAAATTCGTGTACCTCAGACCTTCAAAAAACAACATCTAGACTAGTCGTGGCAATACATCTGATCTCCCTCCCCAGTACTGGGTGGTGCTAGACTACTCTCAGCACAAATAGTATAGAAGCATTTTCGGTGTTGGTGTCCTATGGTATTTAGAAACTGAAACGATAGCGAATGTGACAAGAATCCCTTGGAGGTCAACTCCCCGGGTCCAATCCATATGATTAGGAGGCACCAAGAATAAAATTCCATCACATCAATATCATAACGATTCCAAAATACCCCTATGATCCTAAAAAAATTTAAAGGGGAAGAGGAATAGAATCAAAACAATTACGTCACAATCCTCACCAAATCGACAAAGGGGATAAGGAGTCAAAAGAATTCATATTCTCTGATATATATCTCTAGGACCGAAAATAGTTTGTTTCTTGATTCGACAATGGTTCGATCAATCAAGGGGGCTCCTGTGGTCGGTGAGGCTCTGATACCAACTTGTCACGTCCAATATGCGGTCCTATCCTCAAGGAACTCGGAAGTCCCACAAACGATAGGACCAAATATCGAAGACACTTTGCAATGTGGATATCATTACAACATACCATGTACAGAATAGATGAGAATACAGATAAAGGCTTACACTCACCACAACCTACAACATGAATACATCAATACATAGCAATCGTCACACAGAAGAGTAGGATCGGACTACAAATGTAATTAAACAAAAAAGAAGAACGACATCCACCCTGCTAATCCTAGGCTTCCAACCTGGAACCCATCCTATGATCGTCAAAGAGGAAGGAGAAGAACGACTAAAAACGCAAACAAGCATCGCTCTCACGTCAAAGCATCACTTTACCTGTACCTGCACATGTTGTTGTAGTAATCTGTGAGGCACGGGAACTTAGCAATCTCATTACCATGGCTATAAAACTAGAAAAGCTTAATGGGTATGGAATGGTTAAGTGGTGAGGTTGCAGCAAGCACTAAGCTTTTATATGTGGCTAACTTACGAGTACAAGAATAAGAACTATAAACTACGCATAGCGGACGTGAACTAGTAATGGTTAAGAAGTGATCCTAACACCTACTTACGAGTCATACATAACCCCATTGTGTTCTCTTCCCGAACTCCCTCGAAAAGAGACGATCACGATTACGCACGCAGTTGTTGTATTTTAATTGAATTTAGTGTCAAGTTCTCTACAACCGGATATTATAAATTTCGAAGTCACCACATAACTTTGGACAGGGCTTTCCAAAAGATTTAACCCTGCAGGGGTGCTCCAAGTAGTCCATCATAAATTATCACACGCATCCGATGGAAAACCTCATACCATGATAACACGGTGCTTATGATAAGGAATCCCGGTGGACAAGCCACTCATGAAAGTTAAAAACTAAACCAGCAAGACCTCCCGGCATGTCAACGATCTCGATAGGAGACGCACATATCTCATTATGTGGACACGAACGGATGGGTCAAGCTACGAGTAAAACCAGACCTCGAGTTTCCCCGCGGTGGCCTCGCAGTCTGCGCTTTTGGACCAACACCATCGGCACTGACCCACCTACTTATGTGGAATTAAGAATTCACGGGTAGCACTAACTCCCGATGCGTTAATTAATTATCAATATTATTATGTTGGCAAATTTTAAAATCAAAGTGGGCTTTGCTGGCAGAGTTTTATCCTAAGCGAATGATCAGTGGGCCATAATACCCCACATGTGTTAGAAGCGCATATGAAGGAACATAATACTGGTATGACGGAAACTAGGGTGGGATGAGTGGAACAAAACACCAGGCAAAAGACCGAGCCTTCCACACTCAACCAAGTATATGGATGCATTAATTAAATAAGAGATATTGTGATATCCCATGATATCCATGTCCCAACATGGACAACCTCCAACTGCAACTCCAACTAGCAATGGTATAAGAGGGTCTGAGCAAAGCCGTAACATAGCCAATTGATGGTCTGCTAGGACGATGGATGTTAGAGGCTTATCATAGCAATTGGGAGGCTGACAAACAAGTGGTAGTGTTGGGGATATAACCCCACGGTATGACCCACCCAGATAATGGCCGGGTTATCCAGTGGCGACTTGAGGAATAGATTCGTCATATGGGCCGTCATGACCAAGAGCTCAAGGCCCAGAAGGCGACTCATGGAGCATGCTGACTCATGGCCCAGCGCCTGGGACACCAGCTCTATGAGGATACAAATGAAACTCCCTTACTTGGGAAGTAATATGAGTAGAAAACAGATTAAGGCACGGGTTGTATTACAACCCGGATTCTGTTGTAAGCCCATGGCCTCAACCAATATATAAAGGGGGAGCCCCTGAGGCAAGTGGACCAAGTTACAAGCTCTCAAGTACTAGGTTAACCAAGTTGCACCCTTGTAATTGAGATCCCAAGAAATAATCAATCAAGCAGGAAGTAGGATATTACCTCCACCGTGAGGGGCCAAACCTAGGTAAACCCTCGTCTCTCGATTCCGATGAACCCCGTTCAAGCTTCTACCTAGCTACGATGGCCTCACGACTAAGTCCTTCAACGAGGACATCTGCCGTGACAAAACTACAACAGTTGGCGCCCACCGTGGGGCTATCGCTCGGTGGTGTTGAGTTCTTCATGGGAGCTCTACCAGGTATCAAGGGACATGCAATCGGCCGCATGACCAAGAGTCACCGCGGCAAGCTCTACATCGACAACTAAGGCTAGGGCCCCGAGGCCGACTCAATCGAGTACAGATACTAGGTCCCTTCGGCAAGATCCATGTCTTCATAAAAAAAATCAGCAAATCAGGACCCAAGCCAGACATCTGCACCAGCATCGTCGAGCCGGCTCGACGCACTCAATCCTCCCGGGTCCAAACCGGTCAGAATCACGTCTTCATTGGCTTCACCCAGGGGGTTGACCTTGCGGACAACTCTGCGTCTGGTGGCGATACTGTTGCCTACTCTGATGGTGAGTCATCAGTCGGAGACACTGAGTCAATCCTCCCACTATACGATGGTAGGCTTTGTAGCTACTCCGATGATGAGCTGGATCGAGTCAACCATGAGACGTTCCATCGAACCACCTACTACATGGCTAGTACTACTCTTGACTCTACAGCGGCGGGCGTTGTGATTGGAATCGGCACTTCAGCACCGGCTCCGAACTTGGCTGGCTCGGTCAAGCCGCCGGCTCAAGTTCTTTCAGAGTCGGTCGTGCTACTTGTGAGTTTCATTGGGATTTCCTCGGAGAGGAGAGGATGATGCAATATAGTAGAGATAAGTATTTCCCTTAGTTATGAAACCAAGGTTATCAATCTAGTAGGAGAACCAAGCAACACTATGTAAACATCACCTTCACACAAACAACAAATACTTGCAACCCAACCCGCAGAGGGTTGTCAATCCCTCAACGGTTACGAGCAAGATTAAATCGTATATTTTTTGATAAATAGATCTGTAGCGACCCGACATCAGACAGTCAAGTCTTTGTGCTTAAGTGTCATCCCTGGATCGGTATGCTGACACACACAGTACTCGAGGATTTATAACAGAGGTAAATCACATGTATAAGGTAATGTAAATACTATTACCTCAATCCATATAGCGGAAGTAACAACAAGGATGTGGATTCCCATCAACACCAACGGCAAAGTTGAGTGTAGAAATCATAACCCTAACGTATCACTTACTTGTCGTATAATCATGCAACATGAAACGTTGCAGCCATGTAGGTCAGTACATTGAATGTACTGGTAAATTCACACCATAGGATAATAATGAATAATAGCTATCACTACATGCATATTTGGCTGGTGGAAGCTCTAAGTTTAATTTTGCATAAAGCCAATTCTTTCCTACAACAACGAAATATATTTTATTTAACTACAAAGTTTGTTGAAAATATTGAGAAGGTAACCCCAACTCAATCCCAAATTAACATGGACAACCCAACAAATTTATTAAGTAGAGTGATGAGATCAAAGCAATAATTCAAGTACCAGATACTCAAGATGTCCATAACCCGGGACATGGCTAACCATGATTAGTTTATATACTCTGCAGAGGTTTGCGCACTTTTCCCCACAAGACTCGATCTCCTCCGTTGAATTTCTCGCACTACATGATGTTTGAGAAATGGATGACCGAGACACAGTCTTTCAAAAGCATTAAATCTTTATTCCGGATAGACAGTACCACCAACATCCCCCTACATCTGCTAGTCCACCTCTTCAAGAGCTCACACAACTTACTCAACTATGCCAGAGCCCATAATGGCTTGTGGCTGCACACGGAAGTTTCTAGCATGAATAATCTTATGATCCCTTTGAGCCTGGGTGGCATTCCATAGGAAGAATCACACAGTAACCCCGGGATCTCCTAGGACAACACTGGTATCCCCAGGTGTCCGGGCAAGCCACTGGTATCCTAGGGTGCCCCAAACCATTCCACCCAGTTGTGAATTAAAGTAGCCACCTTAAGTTAACCCTTAATAAACAATATCTCCCTTATCTTTCATGAATTCTCGCAAACCAAACCACATCTACGATCATAGCATAGTAGTATAAGCATCACGTAGTAACACCCAAGGGTTTTAATATAAGACAATAGGATCCTACCTCATCAACTACTTCCCAGTACCCACATGTTCTCAAACCTACTCATGAAATGTTTGAGGGTTTAAACTAATGCATAAAAACTGGGTATGAGAAATATGATCAAGGTGTGAACTTGCCTTGTACTGTTGATGAAGATGATCCACACCCATAACTCCTGATAGTTCTACTCGGCACACTCCGGTCAATCTATCATGAGCAAGCAATTGCATACATAAGCACTCATGCAAAATAAATCAAAGAAAAGATCCCGGAAAACTTTGAAAACAAGCAATTAACTCTTGCAGCAGAAAACAATTTTTAACAGTACCAAAATGGGGTGGATTTGATCTTATCAGAAATCTTAGGTCAAGAGCTTCAATTAGCAAAAAGAATCAACTAAAACGGAATTATAAAACTCAAGTTATGAACAAAAGAAGTTTGAATTCAAATATATTTAAAATCAAATTTTAAACTTTCAAAAACATGTTTAAGTTGATTATCTGGATAGAGGGGATCGTAACTAAGAAGTGGGTGTTGGTTTCGTTGGATTTGGATAAGCGAGCAAAAAGTTGTGATCGTTTTTAGAATAGGGACGAATCTGTGAATAAACTAATTGCAAACGGGTCCCTGGTAGAAATAAAATAAAACGAAAAAGCTATTTAACCAACGTTCGCTACAGAACACAAACAAACAAAATTCGTTCGCTCCAGAGCCTAAACTAACGAATGTGCACTAATTAAACAAAAACGTTTCGAATAAAAAAGAACAATAATAAAAACACTATCTAATCCTACCGTTGATCCTAGATCTAACAGACGAGGGAGGAGCCGGGCATACCGCGGCGGCGGCAGCGAAGTTCGGTGACGTGGGATGGCAGCGGCGGCTCAGCTCTGGTCGGGGCAGCGGCTCCGGTCGTCGGGGCAGGCGACGAAGAGCACGGGGAGGCACGACGCGACAAGGCGAAGGCAGCGTCGGCGTCGGTCGAGGGAGGCGGGACGGTGCGGGGCGACAACGGCAGAGCTCGGCGAAGCTCGCAACTCCGACGAGATGCGGGAGATGCAGAGGCGGCACGGCTCAGAGGAGAAACGGGCCGGGGGGCAGTATTTAAAGCGCGGGGAGGGAGGCGGCCTTGGAGAAGGGGCAAAGGAGAGGCGGCAGCGGCGGGTGTCCGGGATGGGCACGGTGGCGGCGCGGAATCGCTCGGGACTCTGTCTCGAGATCGGGGACGAGGCGCGCGTGGCTTTGGGCCGACTGGGCCTCGGCCTGGCGACTGGGCCGGCCCAGTCCGGTCGGTCCGAAAGATTTTTGTTTTTTGTTTTTTAAACAATTTCATAGACAGAATAAAGTAAATCAATAAAAATAAAAATATACTATAGGCATATAATATATGAAAATTTTCAGAAAAAGATTTTCTACAACATGAGCTTTTTTCAGAGTCAAATAAAATCCACAAAAATTCAAATAACGCAAACAGTGCGACTGTTGCAATAAAACCTCATAAAAATCATTTTAAAAATACTAAAATGATTTCAAATTTATTTATCTCCATTTTTCTAATGTAGGGAATCATTTTACCCTAATTTCCATATATTTTATTTGTGGAGAAAAATAATTTTAATAAAAAACAAATAACTCCAAATTGAAAATAATTTCAAAGAGACTTTCAATTTGATTCTTTTAAACTTTCAACTCATATTTCATATGTTTCGAAGAAGTCATTTTATCTTCTCTCATGAAAATCATTAAGTTGCTTAAAGTTCCTGAATTTGAAATAGTTCCAAATGGAATTCAAATATTTTCAAAACCCTTTTCATTTATTTAAATGGAAGAAGTCATGTCATCTTCTCTCTAGGGTTTTGTGATGAAATGAATTTGAATTCACGGAGATCATAAAATGCAAGGTGAAAGTTTGGAAAGTCATTTCATTCCCTCTCACTTAACTTTCAAAAAGTTTCAAATTTCACTCAATTTCACACAAGCAACCACACCACAATCAAACAATCAATCAAACTATTTATTTATTATAACATTCCAAAAATTAGAATTTTGGGATGTTACAAACCTACCACCCTTAAAATGAATCTCGTCCTCGAGATTCGGAGAGGCTAGTAAGAAATAGGTTAGGTTCGGGGTCTTCTCAAAATCCATCGATCGTCATAAGGGGGTCTGGGGTGCTACCACCCTTAGAAACATTGTTACAGTTACATAAAAACTCATATACTCCATCCTTATTGTTGGCAGTGTCGATCTTCTTAGATCTTCAGGATAATTCCTTCTCTGGGCTCTTCTGGTGGTGGCATAACCTTTTCCTCAATTTATGTGTCCATTTCATCTTGGTAAGGTTATTCCACGACTGGGTCTTCTTAGCTGATAGTTCTGGCGCCAATACTAAACAACTATCGATATCTCATGGTGGTCAACAATTTATGTTTTCTCCTGTAGGAAATGGGTCTGGGCTTCATTCTCACTGTATGACCTACGATTGGCAACAGCTGCCTTGTACAAGGGAAAAAAATTCATGCTATTCTAGGGTTCAATGGCTTAATATCGCCGTCTCTCTACTATAGGTAAGTCACTCAGATTTACCATCCCACATAGCAGAGGCGAATAATAAGAATAAGTCGGTATGGTGATCAATCCATCCCGCACCCAAATCATTACCTTGTATATGGTTTAGCGAATCTTGCATTCTAACACTCGGTCTTCCTCACAAGCATTGCAGAATTTTTCTTGTCGATGTACCAAGTTCAGATAAATCCATGGATTCTGCAAGCCAAACAAACATGTATCGTTCCTTCACAACTCTCAGGTTTTGCGTTACTCCTATAGGATCGTATGTTGATAAAGTCGTAACTTCGTCCAGGGTTTTTCCTTCAGCAAGAGTGTGCTTGCTTCTTGGCAGGTCCTGGGGCCTGTGGGTTATGGCCCATCTCATCACTTGTAAACATTGAACTCATCCTGGGGGCAACTGATCATTATTCCAACCTCCACCTTCCTAGCATTCTTAAATCCATCCAATGGTACTGTCTCCCTTCCTTCTGTTGGTACCAAACTAAAACGTGATTACTCCGACTTGTCATAGAGTTACAATTGCTCCTTATTACCAACATTATACCTCCTTTATATCCAATAGTACTTCATCTCTCCATACTCTTGGGGTATCCCCACATATCGAGATAAAACTCGTACTTATTTTGTCCAAGGTCCACTCCGTGGAATATCATACTCCTTTCTAGAGGTCAAGTGTCCTCACAGGGTACTACCACCCTTGAGATGCACAAATTCATCCATAGACCATATTTCTCATATCCTCGAAAATGGTCAAAATCTTTCTTCATAGAGTAACAACTCATAAAATCCAAATCACTGCTAACTTCATTGATTCTCAAATTATTACAATCTCCTGCATTTCCATTACATGCCTCAACTCAACATCTCAATATAGAAGAAATGCTCTCACTACTACTATTACATTTCTTTTGTCGCAAACTCAACTATTTCGCGCAAGCCTCCTTCTCTTTGGGACAGTCCCTGGCAAAGTGACCTGCTTCATTACAGCAGAAACACCATTACTTCTGACAAGTCTCGAGGTTTCCTCATGATTACATAGCCTCCTTGGTTCCTCAGCTTCCTTTTTGGGAAATTGCTGAAGTAGTGCCCTGACTCCTTGCACCTGAAACAGGTGATATGACTCAGGTCCTTCTTGGTATCCAATCTACTTCTCTTCCTGGATTTTTCCGTTCCAATCAGGGCTTCTATTTCCTGTGGGTCATACTCTACTTCCTCTGTCTGGAATTCTACTAGATCCCCCTTTAGACAATTCTAGGAGATGTGTCCTTCTTCTCCACATGAATAACAAGACTTGGTGCGGGTTTTTATTTGTTCTTCTTTGGGTGTGTCCTCCATGTTCTGAATCCATCGGTCCATGTCCAATTGTGTCATCGGTCCTGGAAAGGTGAGTTCATCACCATTCATCCTCTATTGGGTCCAGGGGTTTTGGGGTGAGGTAAGAGAAATAGGGAGGGATACACACAATACAAACAAAAGTTTTGAAAAGACAGATTTTATTTTGTGGCTGTCAAAAAAACACCAAACAAACGATAGCTCACAATCATCGCATCTAACATAGGTATATAACAGGGGTTTGGTCTTCTAAACGTCAATAAATCTTCAAAGTCGCCAAACACTTCAAGTCTTATTCATGTCTCCGATGGCTTCTTCCGATCGTGTTTGTCCTTCTCAAATTCTTTTGTCGGGCCATTTCTGTTGACGCTAAGTCTCTCGTGACGTCCTTTAATATTCTGGAGTTGCATTCCAAACTCCTGGGTTTCAACATCCTTGGCATGAACGATGGTCCTACTGTCCTTCAGTTCTTGAAGAATCTTCGGTGCCTCGAGGTTTCGCTCCTCTAGCTTGGCTACTTTCAGCTTCTGGGCCTAAGTTCTTCACGAAATACTTCCTTGTCAAATATGGCTTCCTGAAGATCCACCCTAAACTTCTTGATGTAATACTCTAGATCCTTGTGATACACCAGCTAAGGCTAAAACTTTGTCTTTTGCTGATAGGTGCTCCATTAGCCTTCTACCATCCAATCCTTCCGAAGAAATGCATGCTTAACTCAGCACGGTGACAATAGCATAAGCGGGCGATATCATCTTGGATATCCATGTTTCTGCCCTGGTCATTGACATGAACTATCATTCCATAGTTGATATCTCCTGCCTTAGGGTTTTCTTGACAAAACTTTGAGTTTTACGCTCCATGTTCCGGTCTTTCTCCGACACACCTTGATCTCGGGTATTGACAACTTCCATAGTCTGCCAAGTTCCATAAGGGTAGCCTTCCTAGGTCATACTAATTTGGAAATTCTTCAAAACCTTCAAATTCTCCTAGTCTTTGGAGTCTTCAACCGTTGTAGTTTCCATTGTTATATTACACGGTAAAATCCTCTTTATTCCGATGTGTCTTAGTTGTCCAATATCTTGTACTTCTTGAAGTGGTCTCATCAGTCGTATCTACGTGTGGTCAAAAGGGGAAAGGGGTATGGTCTAACTAAAAGGGAATATTTGATAAATCTCAGAAAATAAGAGAGGTAAAAGATCTTTTTGAAAATAAAGTTTTTAGAGAAAATCTTTCCTATAGGCTTGCCAGTCTCTAGGGTCACGTCCTACAGTCAACATGTGCTCTGATACCACATTGTAGCGACCCGACCTCAGACGGTCAAGTCTCTATGCTTAAGTGTCATCCTTGGATCGGTATGCTGACACACACAGTACTCGAGGATTTATAACAAAGGTAAATTACATGTATAAGGTAACGTAAATACTATTACCTCAATCCATATAGCGGAAGTAACAACAAGGTTGTGGATTCCCATCAACACCAACGGCAAAGTTGAGTGTAGAAATCGTAACCCTAACGTATCACTTACTCGTCGTATGAATCCTGCAACATGAGACGTTGCAGCCATGTAGGTCAGTACATTGAATGTACTGGCAAATTCACACCATAGGATAATAATGAATAATAGCTATCACTACATGCATATTTGGCTGGTGGAAGCTCTAAGTTTAATTTTGCATAAAGCCAATTTTTACCTACAACAAAGGAATATATTTGGATTTAACTACAACGTTTGTTGAAAATATTGAGAAGGTAACCCCAACTCAATCCCAAATTAATATGGACAACCCAACAAATTTATTAAGTAGAGTGATGAGATCAAATCAATAATTCAAGTACCAGATACTCAAGATGTCCATAACCATGATTAGTTTATACACTCTGCAGAGGTTTGCGCACATTTCCCCACAAGACTTGATCTCCTCCGTTGAATTTCTCGCACTACATGATGTTTGAGAAACGGATGACCGGGACACAGTCTTTCAGAAGCATTAACTCTTTACTCTGGGTAGACAGTACCACCTACATCCCCCTACATCTGCTAGTCCACCTCTTCAAGATCTCACACAACTTACTCAACTATGCCAGAGCCCATAATGGCTTGTGGCTGCACATGGAAGTTTCTAGCATGAATAATCTTATGATCCCTTTGAGCCTGGGTGGCGTTCCGTAGGAAGAATCACACGGTAACCCCGGGATCTCCTAGGACAACACTGGTATCCCCAGGTGTCCGGGCAAGCCACTAGTATCCCCAGGGTGCCCTAAACCATTCCACCCAGATGTGAATTAAAGTAGCCACCTTAAGTTAACCCTTAATTAACAATATCTCTCTTATCTTTCATGAATTCTCTCAAACCAAACCACATCTACGAGCATAGCATAGTAGTATAAGCATCATGTAGTAACACCCAAGGGTTTGAGTATAAGACAATAGGATCATACCTCATCAACTACTTCCCAGTACCCACATGTTGTCAAACCTACTCATGAAATGTTTGAGGGTTGAAACTAATGCATAAAAACTGGGTATGAAAAATATGATCAAGGTGTGAACTTGCCTTGTACTGTTGATGAAGATGATTCGCACAAATAGCTCCTGGTAGTTCTACTCGTCACACTCCGGTCAATCTATCGTGATCAAGCAATTGCATACATAAGCACTCATGCAAAAGAATCAAAGAAAAGATCCCGAAAAACTTCGAAAACAAGCAATTAACTCTTGCAACAGAAAACAATTTATAACAGTACCAAAATGGGGTGGATTTGGTCTTATCCAAAAGTTTAGGCCAAGAGCTTCAATTAGCAAAAAGAATCAACTAAAACGAAGTTACAAAACTCAAGTTATGAACAAAAGAAGTTTGAATTCAAATCTGTTTTAAATCAAATTTTAAACTTTCAAAAACATGTTTAAGTTGATTATCTGGATAGAGGGGATCGTAACTAAGAATTGGGCGTTGGTTTCGTTGGATTTGGATAAGCGAGCAAAAAGTTGTGATTGTTTTTAGAATAGGGATGAATCTATGAATAAACTAATCTCAAACGGGTCCCTGGCAGAAATAAAATAAAAAGAAAAAGCTATTTAACCAACATTCGCTATCGAACGCTAACAAACGAAATTCGTTCGCTCCAGAGCCTAAACTAACGAATGTGCACTAATTAAACAAAAACGTTTCAAATAAAAAAAGAAAAAATAATAATAACGCTATCTAATCCTACTGTAGGGCCTAGATCTAACGGACGAGGGAGGAGTCGGGCTTACCGCCGCGGCGGCGGCGATGTCCGGCGACGCGGGATGGCGACGGTGGCTCGGCTCCGGTCGTCGGGGCAGGCGATGAAGAGCACGAGGAGGCGCGGCGCGACGAGGCGAAGGCGAAGGCGGCGTCGGCGGCGGTCGAGGGAGGCGGGACGGTGCGGGGCAATGGCGGTGGAGCTCGGCGAAGCTCGCAACTCCGGCGAGATGTGGGAGATGCAATGGTGGCGCGGCTCGGAGGAGAAATGGGTCGGGGCCCCGGTATTTAAAGGCGCGAGGAGGGAGGCGGCCTTGGAGAAGGGGCAAAGGAAAGGCGGCGGCAGCGGGTGTCCGGGATGGGCACGGCGATGGCGCGGGATCACTCGGGACTCCGTCCCGAGCACGGGGACAAGGGCGCGCGGCTTTCGGCCGGTTGGGCCGCGGCCTAGCGACTGGGCCGGCCCGGTCCGGTCGGTCCGAAAGATTTTTTTTAACAATTTCACAGACAAAATAAAATAAATAAATAAAAATAAAAATATACTATAGGCATATAATATATCAAAATTTTCAGAAAAAGATTTTCTACAACATGAGCTATTTTTCAGAGTCAAGTAAGATCCACAAAAATTGAAATAAAGCAATCAGTGCGATTGTTGCAATAAAACCTCATAAAAATCATTTTAAAAATACTAAAATGATTTCAAATTTATTTCTCTCCATTTTTCTAATGTAGGGAATCGTTTTATCCTAATTTCTATATATTTTATTTGTGGAGAAAAATAATTTGAATAAAAACCTAATAACTCCAAATTGAAAATAATTTCAAAGAGACTTTCAATTTGATTCTTTTAAACTTTCAACTCATATTTCATATGTTTTGAAGAAGTCATTTTATCTTCTCTCATGAAAATCATTGAGTTGCTTAAAGTTTCTGAATTTGAAATAGTTCCAAATGGAATTCAAATCTTTACAAAACCCTTTTCCTTTATTTAAATGGAAGAAGTCATGTCATCTTCTCTCTAGGGTTTTGTGATGAAATGAATTTGAATTCATGGAGATCATAAATGCAAGGTGAAAGTTTGGGAAAGTTATTTCATTCCCTCTCATTTAACTTTCAAAAAGTTTCAAATTTCACTCAATTTCACACAAGCAACCACACCACAATCAAACAATCAATCAAACTATTTATTTATTATAACATTCCAAAATTTAGAATTTTGGGATGTTACAAGATCTAACAAAAATACCAAATAAAAGAAATAAAGAGAATTGCAGCCAGGTATTTTTAGTTTTATTATATGATAAAAGATAGACGGGGGCCATAGTTTTCACTAGAGGCTTCTCACGAGGAAATAGCATACGGTGGGTAAACAAACTATTGTTGGGCAATTGATAGAAAAGAAAATAATTATGACGATATCCAAGGCAATGATCATACATAGGCATCACGTACAAGATTTGTAGACGAAACGATACTGCATCTACTACTATTACTCCATACATCGACCACTATCCAGCATGCATCTAGTGTACTAAGTTCATGGACAATGGAGTAATGCTTTAAGCAAGACGACATGATGTAGACATCATAAACTCACGCAAGAATAAGCCCCATCTTGTTACCATTAATAGTAACGATACATACGTGTCATGTCCTTTTATATCAATTGGATTGTGCACTACAAGATTGAACCCATTACAAAACATCTCTTCCCATGGCAAGATATATCAATCTAGTTGGCCAAACCAAACCAATAAATTGGAGAAGAAATATGAGGCCATATTATTCATGCATAAAAGAGTTCAGAGAAAACCCAAATAATATTCATGGGTAGATCTGATCATAAACTCACAATTCGTCGGATCCCAACAAACACACTGCAAAAAAAAAGAATTACATCAGATAGAACCCCAAGAACATCAAGGAGAACATTATATTGAAGAACATCGAGAGAGAAGAAGTCATATGGCTATTAACTATGGACCCATAGGTCTGTGGTAAACTACTCACGCATCATTGGAGGGGCAGAAAGGATTATGAAGAACCCCTCTGTGATTGTTTCCCCCTCAGGCAGAGTGCCAGAAATGGTCCCAGATGGGATCTCTCGAGAACAGAGGCTTGCGGCGGCGAAAAAAGTATTTCCTGGACTCCCTATAGGTTTTCTGATTTTTGGGAATTTATAGAGGCAGAGTTAGGTCAAGCGGAGGCTTGTGGGCCCCACTACCCCTGGTGCCTAGTGGGCCACTCATTCGTCTTCTCATTCCTTCCCAAAGCTTCCAGGGTCTCTTATTACCAGAAAAAAATCTCCAAAAAGTTTCGTGGCATTTGGACTTCATTTGGTACTTCTATTCTGCAAAGTCAAAAATAAGCAAAAAACAACAATTGGCACTGGGCACTAAGTTAGTAGGTTAGTCCTAAAAAATGATATGAAGTTGCATGAAAATGTATATAAAACATCCAAGATTGATAATAGAATAGCATGGAACAATAAAATATTATAGATACATTGGAGATGTATCAAGCACACCAAACTTAATTCCTGCCCGTCCTCGAGTAGGTAAATGATAAAAAAAATTGATGTGGAATGCTACCTATCATATTCATCATATAATCTTTTCTTTTATAGCATGGACATTTGGACTTGAATGATTCAAAGCAATAGTCTATAATTTGACATGAAAACATCAATACTCAAGCATATCAACAAGCAACCATGTCTTTCAAAATATGAACGCTAAAGAAAATTATCCCTAGCCCATTATGCTCAATAATTGATCCATTCATGAAACACACTCAAATATTAGCTACATCCAATGCACAACTATGACAATAGTGTTCCCTAGTTGGTGCTTTATAAGAGAAGATGAGGACTGAAAATTAAAACAAAACTGCATAAAAGTAAATAGATAGGCCCTTCGCAGAGGGAAGCAGAGATTTGTAGAGGTGACAGAGCTCATATCTTAAATTGAGAGATAAAATTATTTTGGGAGGCATGCCTTTCCTATCAATGAAAATGACCGAGAATTCCCAGTATCTTCCATGCTACATAAATCATAGGCGGTAACCAAACAGAAAGTGAAATTTGTTTCCTTTCCACCATTCTTAGACAATCCATGGCTAGCTGAATCCACGGGTGCCTTCCATACCAACACTTTCTAGGGAATTGACTATTAACAACATATAATATTTTTTTCATTTCTGGACTGGGCATCCCTACTACCTGCCACACTCTCGTGCAATGACAAATGAATAAACACCCATCGTGAGAGTAAAATACCTAGCATGGAAAATATTGGCCACCCGCTGCCGCTTCATGAGCAAGAGGGAACACAAAACGAAAATTCATTTTGAATATTAGAGTTGGCACATACAAATTTACTTCGAACGGCATGGAAATATTGCATATAGGTAGGTATGGTGGACTCATTTGGCACAACTTTCGTTTAAGGAGTTGGATGAACAAGCAGCATTCCCGCTTACTACAAATGAAGGCTAGCAAATATATTGAGAAGCGACCAACCAAAAAACGAAACGGTCATAAACACGCATTAAACATAACTAGCACTGAATAATGCACCACAAGAAGGATATAACTTCATTGCATAACTATTGACTTTCATGCTCACATAGTGAGTCACAAACCTTAAGACAACTATTCTTTCTAAAGAATAATTACTCACCAACATAACTCACATATCACTATCTTCATATCGCAAAATTATTGCAAGGAATCAAGTTTATAATATCCAATGATCTTCATGAAAGTTATTATTATATCCCTCTTGAGTATTCATCACTTTGGGACCAAATTCATATCTCGTGCAAATTGCCTTTTCTATTGTAAAATCTCAGAAAGGTTTAAGTGAAGCACGAGAGCAAAAATATTTCTTCAAAAACATTCATGTATCAACTCTCAAAATAATATAAGTGAAGCATGAGAGTGCATTTCTTTAAAACATAATCATATAAACTCTAAAAATAATATAAGTGAAGCATGAGAGTTCAAATATTTCTTCAAATTTAATCACCACCGTGCTCTAAAATATTTAAGTGAAGCACATAGAGCAATTTCCTAGCTCAAAAAAATTAAGTGAAGCCATAGAGCAATTCTAACAAATCATGATAACATATGGCTCTCTCAAATAAGTGTGTCCAGGAAGGATGATTGTGACAAACAAAATAGCAAACAAAGCAATGACTCATATCATACATGATGCTCCAAACAAAACTCATGATATGTGACGAATAAAAATATAGCTCCAAGGAAAATTACTGATGGTCGTTAGAAGAAAGAGGGGATGGCTTCCAGGGCATCCCCAAGCTTACTTGCTTGGGAGTCCTTGAACATTACCTTGGGGTGCCTCGGGCATACTCAAGCTTAGGCTCTTGCCACTCCTTATTTCTTCATCCATCGTGGTCTCACCCAAACTTGAAAACTTCAATCACACAAAACTTAACAAAAACCTTCGTGAGATCCGTTAGTATAATAAAGCAAATCACCACTTTAGGTACTGTTGCAAACCCATTCATATTTTGTTATTGCATCATAACTACTATATTCTAACTTTACCATGGCTTGTACCCCCTGATACAATCCATAGATTCATCAAAATAAACACACAATGCAACAAAAAAAGAATCTGTCAAAAATAGAACAGTCTGTAGGAATCTGAATATTGGGCCACTCCTTTGTCTTCTCATTCCTTCCCAAAGCTTCTAGAGTCTCCTATTGCCAGAAAAAAAATCTCCAAAAAGTTTTGTGGCATTTGGACTTTGTTTGGTACTGATATTCTGCAAAGTCAAAAACATGCAAATAACAACAACTGACACTGGGCACTAAGTTAGTAGTTTAGTCCCACAAAATGATATAGTTGATTGTAAATGTATATAAAACATCCAAGATTGATACTATAATAGCATGGAACAATAAAAAATTATAGATACATTGGAGATATATCAGGTTGCCTCGTTAACAATGCTCCTAGAGTCACCGGTGACACCGGAGAACCAGGCGGAGCGCAATGTGGAAGTAACTAAACTTCGCGAGCAGATGGCTAAGGCTCAGGAGGATGTCAATGCTGAGAACACTCGCATGGTAGAGCTGCAAGCCCAGATTCATAATGAGGTAGAGCACCTAAATACAGAGGACTGGCGTGTGGGCCTTCGATAGAGCCCTTCGGATGTGGTTCTTCATAGGAGTCACGCGAGCTGTCCGCCCCCCAATTTGAGCCCATGTGTCTATTCATCACACCTACTCCGAGGGCTGGGACGAGCACCCCAGAGGCTCCGATTATACGTCAGCTAAACCGGGTCGTGGCCCAAAATGGAGACGGGCAGCCACCACGGGCTCAACCTCATCAGTCAACTCAGTAGCGCCAGCTTGAGCTGGCCCCGCGCCCACCACCTGCTCGGACGACTCCAAACCATTTCCTGACACCGGCGGGTCACTTCTCCACCCTATCGATAACTTACTAGCTTCAGCAACCAACTATCGGTGTACAAAAGTAGGGGCTTTCCTTTTGACCCCTTTACTTGTACACGGGCAGTCAGAGCCACCCGCCACGGCCACGCATAACAGGGCAGGAAAGGGAAGTCGGAGAGAAGCCGAAGGCACAAGACAAACAAAGCAACAACAAGGACCAAGGCCACAAAGATCGAATGGACGAAGAATATTTCCTCGGCAAGGACCCTTGCCGGGGCAGCCTCAGCGGCCCCGGCAAGACCCTTGCCGGGACAGGTCACCCACACCAGCTGAGTGAGCCACCTTTTGAACCCCCCCAATGCTAGACAAACGCGTTGGGACAGGGCTCGGGAGGCGCCTCCGTGGTGGCATGCAGATCTTTGTGAAGACATAGAATAGTCAAGATCAAATGAGGATAGGAAGGCAACAATCCTCACCGAAGAAACCCACAAGACCCCCGGCAAGATCCTTGCCGAGGATGCCAGCGCGCCACGGCAAGACCCTTGCCGGGCCACCCTGTGACACCCTCGCCAAGCACGCCAGCAAGGCAACTGCTAGGCCCACGCCAGCCAAGTCTCCACCGCCGTTCGCATGCAGCTGCCGACCCAACCAGCTGGGCAGGCACCTGCGTGGCAACATGCAAACCTTCGTGGAGGCTCCACCACCGCGCCACCTCAGCTGCCTGCCTGCCTACATGGCACCGCATGCATCGCTGGCCAGGGAAAGTGTCGAAGCAAGGAGGAGCAGTGACGGACGGGACGATCCTCGCCCCCGTCCCTGATAAAGCGAAGGGACACCTAAGCCTTGCATTAAATGCACTTTGCCCTGTAATACCAGCGATAAGCTCGCAACGATGTAGCACTTTCCACCTCCTGTGTGCCATTGTGGCAGCCCCTTTCGCCTATAAAAGGAGGCCCATGGCACACTAGGAAAGGATTCGGCTCTTTCGAACCTAGTGGCACTCAGAGCTAGTTCAAGAGCTCAAGAACACTAAATGCATCCACCAAAGCAGGATCGTAGGGTTTTACGCATCTTTGCGGCCCGAACCTGGGTAAATCCCCTTTGTGTTGTCTACCAGTCCCGCTCTTCTCACGATCGCCGCGCCCCGCAACCGTAGAAGGGATTCCAGTGATCCCATAGGTGTCGTTCCCACCGACATCTTTGGCGCGCCAAGTAGGGGGTGCAATTGTGAAAATCTGGCCTAGCAGTCGACCTAGTTGTTCTTCATCGCCATGGCTCCTAAGAAGAAGACGACCACGACGATTGGTTTGTCTGGGACCGGGTTGGTACCGGCGCGGACCGGTAGCGGGCCAGTCATGGAGAGAACCCGTGGCGCGGCCCGCGAACATCTACATCACCTTGATGGTCCAGGCCTGACAAGTGGCGTCATTCACACACTAGGCGACGAGCCACCAGTCGCGGGCTCCGGAGGTGGAGTCGGGCCCCCTGCAGGTGGCGCGGGGCCCTCCACGGGCGCCGTCGTCCCGCCAGGCAGCGGCACGGCGACCTCCAAGACGCCAACACCGGCGCCCACGGCACGCTCCTCCCAGGTTGTGCGTGATGAGCAGTGTCACCCTGCCGGTGACCCTACGCGCCGCCCTGGGAAGAGTCTCGTGCGCCCATCATATGATGAGGAGGGCCGGCATGCGCGCCGAGGTGCTGATGGAGGGGGCGAATGGCTGCTGGGCCGTGACGCAGCTCCTTCTAACGCGGTTAGAAGTCGAGGTGCATCGCGACCCACCCATCTCTCGCCGCCACCCACGCCAGCGGAAGCCCTAGCGCGCGCAACTGCTCCTCAATTTTCCTCCCACCGCGGAGAAGCTCGACGAGTGGAGGGACACCGTTCGGAGCCTCGTCGGCATCGCCAACAACGATGAGTTGCAGCCAGTGGGACCCGTAGGCCATTGCCCCACCGGGCCACCGCATGCCAGCGGAGACCGTGCTGGAGGCGATGCAGCCATGGTGCACTCCCCTCCTCCGTCCCGGCCACCCCGGACGTCGGTTCGTCGCGACAACGCTCGAGACAATATCTCCATCGCGTCGTCCGACCCGCGAACCAACCGCGATTAGCGTCAAGTCCTTCGGGAGCGGGCTCATGAGGACGCTCGAACTACGATCGAGCGCCGACGTGACGCGCGCCACCAATCGGACAGGCGGGCGGGGCCTGCTATAGACCGCCCAGCGCCGGGAGGCTACGGTGGCCTACCTTACGAGGTGGGTTGTCCGGCCTTCACCCGTGAGCTGCGGCACTTCCAGTGGCCCTCCCACCGTACATTCAATCCCGACGTTGGTGAGAAGTACAGCGGCAAGACTCAGCCGTCAGAGTTCCTTAGCATCTACACCATCGCGATGCAAGCTGCTGGGGTCCGTGACGATAAGGTGCTTGCCAACTACTTCTCGTTGGCACTCAAGCCTAATGTTATGTCATGGTTGATGCACTTGCCAGTGGATTCCATCTCTTCTTGGGCGGATCTGTGCCATGAGTTTGTTGGCGCCTTTACCGGAGGTCACTAGGCTCATGGCCAGGCGAGTGATTTACACATCATCCCCCAGAAGGAAGGGGAGAACTTGCGCAAGTACATCCAAAGGTTCAGCCGAGTGCAGTACAACATCCCAGACGTTCATCCTGTCGCCGTGATCAGTGCGTTCCATCAGAATGCGCGCAATCATAAGATGCATGAAGAGCGGGCGATGAACAAGGTCAGAGATGTGGCCGAACTTTATGTTCTGGCCGATCGGTGCGCTTGTGCTGAAGAGGGCAGGAAGTACCCCGGCGAAGACGCCGGTGCGGAAACTGACTCCACGGATGACATCGTCACCCCAGCGAAGAAGGCCCGACGCCATAACAGGAAGCGCAAGGGCAAGGCTGTGCTTGCCGTCGAGGGATCCGACGACACCGGGACCACCAAGAAGACCAAGGCGAGCGACCCCGGCAAGGAGGTTGCCGCGTGTGACGCTTGCCGGGCCTTGACGGCTACCGACAAGCCAGGAGGCTCCGACAAGCAGTACTGCAAGATCCACCACACTAAGGGCCATGATCTCCAAAATTGCCGGCAAGTAGAGCTGCTCGCCGAGAAGCAGAAAGCCAAGTATGAGCGGCGGGACAAGGAGAAAGGCCCAGATGGTGCCGAGGGGTCCGGCAAGAAACGTGGCGGCCAAGGAGGCTACCGCGGCAAGGATAATCAGTAAGAGAGGCCCTCCAGGGGCCGCGACAAGAAGCAGGAAGACGATGATCATGACGAGGACGACGAGTCCGGCGACCACGAGTTTCAGAAAGCCACAGAGGCCATGTGCGTCGATGGTGGCGCCTCGCTGCATACATCCCACCGCCGACTCAAGTAGTGGGCACGTGAGGTCACAGCGGTGGAGCCATCGTTCGACGCACGGAAGCCGCTGAAATGGTCCAGCATGCCCATCATTTTCGACACCGAGGACCACCCCGACCGCACTACTGTGGTCGGGTGCTTGCCATTGTTGGTTTCACCAACAATCCGCAACCTCAAGGTGACAAAGATGTTGGTTGACGGCGGGGCTGGCCTGAACTTGATCTCGCCTGTTGTGGTCAAAAGGCTGCAGATCCCTGATGGAGACCTCGAGGAGACGGGCACGTTCCAAGGGGTTAACCCGGGGAGGAGCTAGCCAAAGGGAAAGATCACGCTGCCCGTGACACTCGAAGACGAGCTGAACCACAGGACGGAAAGGATTCACTACAGGAATCTGCTACTTTGCCATCAGCCACAGCGGACGGCAAAGGCATGGATGGCGGACGGCAAAGACCTTTGCCGTCAGCCGCGGACGGCAAAAGGTGACGGCAAAGTATGGGACGGCTAAGAGCTGTGTTGCCGTCTGCTTCGGGCAGCTGACAGCAAAGGGGCCTTTGCCATCAGCAGCGGACGGCAAAGAAGACAGACGGCAATAAATGCGATGTTACTCCATTAGGTGGTTAACGGCAGGCCTTTGCCGTCCGCTGCGGACGGCAAAGCCTTTGCCGTCAGCCACTGTTGGCAAACTGACCAAATTGGTCAGCCTCCCAGGAAGCACAGTTGCCTGCCACGTGGCCTCTTTGCCGTCCACTCCTGATGGCAAAGATCTCTTTGCCTTCGGTGGCAGACGGCAAAGATCCTGCATATTATCTCTTTTTTCTGTTTTTTTACTCCAACAATTTTCACAGCAAATATATATCACATATCCAGCACATAAGTTTCATATCACATATCCAGCACATAAGTTTCATATCACATATCACATCAGTTTCATCCATACACATTGTTCATACATAAGCAAGTTCCATCCATACACATTGTTCATACATACGCAAGTTCCACGATAGCAAGCTAGATACAATGCAAAGTTTCATCAAAGGAAAATCAAGCACTCCATCATAGCAAGCTAGCTTCCATGAAGTGAATGAAATCTGCAAAATGGTAAATAAGAAAGTTAGAAATAGGTGACTAGAACAAGAAGTATATGTCATTTATGAGCTAACTTAGGTGAAATGGATCATATATGAGCTAACAAAGTTGAAATGGGTTGTTTATGAGCTAACTTAGTTGAAATGGATCATTTATGAGCTAACTTAGTTGAAATGGGTCGTTTATGAGCTAACTAAGGTGAAGGGCATCGTTTTTGAGCTAAGTAAGGTGAAATGGATCGTTTTTTAGCTAACTTAGGTGAAATGGATCATTTATGAGCTTTTATGAGCTAACTTAGTTGAAATGGGTCTTTTATGACCTAATTTAGGTAAAATGGATCATTTAAGAGCTAATTTAGGTGAAATGGATCGTTTTTAGCTAACTTAGGTGAAATTGATGGTTTAGGAGCAAATCTAGGTGAAATAGGTCATTTTGGAGCTAACCTACGTGAAATGGGTCATTTTGGAGCTAACCTAGGTGAAGTGGGTCATTTTGGAGCTAACCTAGGTGAAATGGGTCATTTTGGAGCTAACCTAGGTGAAATGGTTCATTTTAAAGCTAACGTAGGTAAAATGGATCATTTACGAGCTAATCTACTAAAATCGGTCATTTTAGAGCTAACTTGGATAAATTGGATCACTTGTAAGCTAACTAAGGTAAAATGAGTCATATTAGAGCTAACTTAGGTAAAATGGATCGTTTATGAGCTAACTAAGCTAATTATGCAATTTTTGACATAAGTAACCTAAGTACATATCGTTTTAGAGCTAACTTAGGTAGAATGGATGGTTTATGAGGTCAGTAAGCATATTAAGTCATTTTGGAGGAAAAGAAGCTAACTCTAGGTCATTATGGTAAGCATATTGGAGGAAATAAAGCTAAGTCTAGGTCTTTATGCATTTGTTAAGCAAAACACTAGAGAAACTTACCGTGATCAGGGAGGTGTAGGAGCGGGCTGGCTCATGCCGGTAGCTGGAGAAGGATCGTGCGATGCGTTTCTGGAGTTAAGCTGCACCAAAGATCATTTCCAATGTCTCGTTAGCATTATGACACTCAAATGTTAAGACTAGCAAGTAATGTCCATTCAAATTAAACTCACCGTGCTCCCAGGAGCAATCACTGGCATCGGCGGAGCGGTCTAACCGGACTTCTCGCACACAGACTGCACATTTGGTTTTCACAACAGAGTCATACTAGTTAGTAATGAGACTCAAATGTTAAGACTAGCAAGTAATCTGCAGAAGAAACTTACCACAAGGAGCTCGTACATGGCCCTTGCCTGCATGTCATTCCGTGCCCTCTCCTCCTCCAACATCTTTGTCGTCCTCTCCTCCAACTCCGGCTGCCTCTCCGCCACCTCCGCCAGAAGTTTCTCCGTTCTATCTCTCCCACTCTGTATAGCATCCTGCAACACCACTCACATGACCATTTGTAATCATTGATGGAAGAGCACACAATGTAATGCAGAAAGATAGCTGAGTACGTATAACTAACCTTGAAGGCGAGTTGGACTGGCCATTCATGAGGCCTTATCTTAGGAGCGGAGCTCGACTGGCGCGCCTTGCTCTCTGAGAGAGTGCTAGGACAACGGATAAGTCCATCTCCCATGGCTATGGAGCCATGGGACCTCCCGCCACTAGATATCATCAGCAGCTCTGTATCAATGGGACCCTGGCTCGGGTTAAAGTCCTCCCCTTTCCTCGCCTTCCCCTGATCTCTATATTGCACGAGCTTGTTGTGGGTGGAGATGTTGGTGAAGTTCTTTGGATGATCGAGGTCAGACGCAGAGAATGCCTTAACTTTCTTGTAAGAGCCAGTGTGGGCCATGGCATACAGGTCGTACACCTCTGGCACCTTATCCGCCTTATTGTAGCGTGCCTGAAAGAGAGAAACAAAGTAAATTAGTAATTAAAGGGCTAAAACTAGCATGATGAATGAATTGCATGAATCATGAAGCAAACCACATACCCAGTTCCACCCGTACTGAAATAAGTTGGAGTTGCCTTGGTGGTGTGGCACACCTTCCATTTGGGCACGTTTGACCTTGGCCTCGTTGTGGGTGGCCCACCATTGTTTTGAGCACCACACATTGACCAACACCTCCCAACAATCCATCTGATCCGCACACCATCTCGGAGGGGCCTAAGTTAGCCAATAGAAACTTGAGCGCTACGGCTATGAATTACTAAATGAAGGAAGTAAGTACAAGGCCTTAAGAATTACCTTCATGTACTGCTCCTTACTCAAGAACTTATCGCGGCACTCCTGCTTGGGCTTCTTGATAACACGCCCGGCGTAGTAGTCTCGAACAGCCTGCACCCGAACCTCATGCCGTAAGTTCTGAAGTAGGCGCTTGCACTCCTTGTCGATAACATCTGCCGCCTCCTCGTATCCCTCCTCACACCTGTAGAATGTCTGCAATCAAATGAGACAATATTGATTAGTAAAATTAATAACTAGCTAGTTCAAGATTTTTAATTGTGTAAAGGAGAAATTACCCAGAACTTTCTGATCACCACGCCTTCCCTCGTCTTGCACAAGACACCGTCGATAATCTCACCCGGCGGGGCCGGGGCAGCCAAATAGTGCTCCCAACTCAATCCAACCTCTGAAAGCCGACCCTCACCAGGAAACGTGACAAACCGCGGAAAGTTTTGCCGAATTAGAACTCCAAGGACGGAGTTGGGCCGGCGGACACTTTCATGGTGGTCCCAACCCCTGCAGCATGACAAGGCCAACGCATTAGTTATTTGAAGAAACGTGAATGCAGAAGATACAAAAAGATTAAATGCACTTACCTCTCCCCATCAGGGAAAATCAACCACCTCTGCTCGCGGGTCCCCGGCACGGACGGGAGCCGTGTAGCACCACGCTGGTAGACGTTGCCCCCCTCCTCCCCCTCCTCCTCAAAATCAGTCGGCTCCCCGCCATCATCAGCATGGCCACTCGGCTCCCCGCCATCATCAGCATGGCCACTCGGCTCCTCAGGCTGACCCGACCAAGTACCCCATCCAGACGTGTGCTCCTCCGGGGTCTCCTGGGCCCAACTCTCGTGGGCTGAAGGCCCGTCGACCCGAGGCTCGTGGGATGAAGACCCGTGGACCGGAGGCTCTTGGACCGGAGTCCGTGTAGCCTCCTCCTCAGGCGAGTCCACCCTAGCAGTCACGTGCTCGGGTGAAACAGCTGGGGGCGGCGGCGAGGAAGGCGCCGTAAGAGTCACCCTACCTCCTCTCCCGCGACCACGTGCTCCACCTCCTCTCTTCTTCTTACCTCGTCCCCTGCTGGGCACCGTGGTCAACGAAGAAGGGCCCGGCGGTGTCACCATACTGTCCAGCAACGCTCGGCGGAGAGGTGCGTGTGGAATGGAAGACCTCACACTACGCGCCGATGAAGAAGGGGCCTCAGCGCGCTCCCGACCAGCGCCCACCATCTTTCAACACCTGCCATGACAAAGAATAAACGAAATTAGTACAACATAAAAAAAAGTACCGACATGAATAATAATATGTATATCACTTAAGTGTATCATCATCAAGTACAACATAAACAACTACACATTTAAAACTACTCGATCAACACAATTATATATGATGTTTTTCATAACAAAATCAAAAAATATATGACCTAACTAATAATTCACAAATATATGACCCCGTCGGCCTCTGGAAGGCCAAAGAACACCTTTTCGGGAGGTGTCGGGGGTCGGGGTGTCGTGTCGGTGTCGGGGTGCCGTGTCGGGGTCGGGGTCGGGGTCTCGGGGACTGGGTGTCGGGTCGGGGTGCCGGGTCGGGGT
>NC_041381.1:322135149-322135741 GCF_002162155.2 Triticum dicoccoides
TCGGGGTGTCGGGTCAGGCTCGGGGTCGCGGTGTCGGTGTCGGTGTCGGGGTCGGGGTCGGGGTGTCGGGGTCGGGGTCTCGGGGTCGGGGTGTCGTGTCGGGGTGCTGGGTCGGGGTCAGGGTGCCGTGTCGGGTCGGGTTTTTTTCCTCTTTTTTCCTTTTCTTCTTCTTCCTCTTCTTCCTTTTCTTCCTTTTC
Source organism: Triticum dicoccoides (assembly GCF_002162155.2). Lineage (NCBI taxonomy): Eukaryota > Viridiplantae > Streptophyta > Magnoliopsida > Poales > Poaceae > Triticum > Triticum dicoccoides. Next base: position 322,135,347 of record NC_041381.1, read on the forward strand.
TTCTTCTTCCTCTTCTTCCTTTTCTTCCTTTTCTTCCTTTTTTTCCTTCTTCTTCTTCTTCTTCTTCTTCTTCCTCCTCCTCCTCCTTTCCTTTTTCCTCTTCTTCTTTTTTCTTCTCCTCCTCCTCTTCTTCTTCTTCCTTTCCTTTTTCCTCTTCTTCTTCTCCTCCTCTCCTGTTTTTTTCTTCTTCTTCTTCTTTCTTAAAACTGAACTAAACCTAAAACTAAAACTAAAACTAAAACTAAAACTAAATCTAAACTAAACATAAACCTAAAACTAAAAAAACAGAAAAAAGGAAAAAACTAAATCTAAACCTAAAACTAAACTAAAACTAAACCTAAACCTAAAACTAAACCTAAAACTCAAACTAAAACTAAATCTAAACTAAACATAAA
>NC_041381.1:322135942-322213983 GCF_002162155.2 Triticum dicoccoides
CGGCGGGGCGGTGGGGCGACCGGGCGGCGGCGAGTGGTGGGGGCGGCGGTGCGCGTGTGAGAGCAGGGAGAGAAACAGAGAGAGAGGGCGGGGTGGGGGCGCGCCGTTAGATATGTTAAATGTTTGCCATCCGCCCTCTTTGTCGTCCGCTTTTTTGCTCTTTGCTGTCTGCTAGCAGACGGCAAAGAGGGGGGCCGTTAAGTATTTTTAAACAGCTCCTCAGTGGGGCCCCCTCCCTCTTTGTCGTCTGCTAGCCGACGGGAAAGAATCTTTGCCGTCAGCTAGCGGACGGCAAAGAACTGGCTGATGGCAAAGACTTTCTTTGCCATCAGCCAGTTCTTTGCCGTCTACTTTTGGGTAGCTGATGGCAAAGAGCTTATTTGCCGTCCGCTAGCAGACGGCAAAGAGATGGCTGATAGCAAAGTAGCTGATTCTAGTAGTTATTGTTTTTTATGTAGCCGAGATCCCCTTGCCTTACAACGGGATCCTCGGCCGCCCGGCACTAGCAAAGTTCATGGCGGCTTCACACTACGCCTACAACATGTTGAAGATGCCCGGGCTGATGAACATCATCACCGTCCCCTCCGACAAGAAAGATGCGTTGATCTGCGCCGACCAACTCTACCAAGAAGCAGTTGCAGCAGCTGCCGCTAAGGCACCTACTCCTGCCGATGGAGCCCCGGGGGGGAAGAAGACCGGTGAGACCTCTCGCACCCACTCCGACAAGTGCACCTCTTCGGGTGTTGCGCTTTCGTTGAGAACGTGCCAGAGAGCTCCGCCGGAAAGAGCAAGAAGTCCATAGCCACACCACCAGAGACCAAGAAGGTGCCCGTTGAGGAGGACGGCACGGGGGTAGCTTTTACCATAAGCTCCACCCTCGATGGCAAATAGGAAAGCGAGCTCGTCACCTTCCTGCAGGCGAATGTCGATGTGTTTGCATGGCAAGCCTCCGACATCCCCGGCGTTCCCAGGGAGGTGATTGAGCACCACCTTGATGTCTGTCCTCATGCACGGCCCGTCAAGCAGAAGGTCAGGAAGCAAGCTCTGGAGAGGCAGGAGTTCATCACAGAGGAAATCAGAAAGCTAGAGGCGGAAGGCTTGGTGAGAGGAGTACTCCATCCGACGTGGTTGGCCAATCCGGTAGTGGTGCACAAGGCAAATGGGAAGTGGAGGCTGTGTATTGACTACACAAACATCAATAAGGCCTGTCCAAAGGATCCCTTCTCGTAACCACGCATCAACCAGATTGTTGACTCCACGGCTGGGTGTGACCTGTTATCATTCCTTGACGCCTACTCGGGATACCACCAGATCTTCATGACAAAAGAAGACGAGGAAAAGACAGCATTCATCACCCCATGTGCTACGTATTGCTTTTTACGGATGCCTTTTGGGTTGAAGAGTGCTGGATCAACCTTTACAAGAGCAATCCAAATTGGTTTTGACCCCAGCTACATAGAAATATGGAAGTTTATATGGATGACATAGTGGTCAAAACCAAGGACAAAGCAACACTTGTGCAAGATCTGGAGGAAACATTTGGGAACCTGCGCAAGATCAACCTCAAATTGAACCCTGAGAAGTGTGTCTTCGGTGTCCCATCCGGCAAGCTTCTCGGGTTCTTTGTGTCCCAGCGCGGGATTGAAGCAAACCTAGATAAGATCAAGGCCATCGAGCAGATTGAGGCACCCAAACGGATCAAGGACGTGCGTCGGCTCACTGGTTGCGTTGCCGCCATGAGCCGGTTCATCTCCAAGTCCGCGGAGCATGCCCTTCCTTTTTTCAAGATCTTGAAGAAGGTAGGGCCAGTGGAGTGGAGCCCAGAGGCCGAGGCAGCACTGCAAGATTTGAAGAAATACCTCTCCTCTACCCCAGTGCTGGTTGCGCCCAAACCACAAGAACCGTTGCCGCTTTACCTAGCGGCAACAAATCAAGTGGTTAGCGCTGCACTAGTGGCGCAGAGAGAGATCGATGAGAAGACAGCAGCGGCGGCAGAGTCAACGGTTGGCAGGCCAGAACCCTCCCCGACAGGGCTCGGTCCTGGCAAGACTGAGTCCTTGGCAGGGCTCGGTCCCGGCAAGACTGGCGCCAGCACGACAGGACCCACGCGACTGGGTGAAGAGGCGCACAAGAAGAAAATGGTACATCACCTAGTTTACTTTGCCAGCTCCCTCTTGCAGGGGGCTAGGTCGAGTTACTCAGGTGTGCAAAAGCTGCTCTTTGGCCTCCTTATGGCTTCGAGGAAGCTGCGCCATTACTTCCAGGCTCACGAGATCACGATGGTCACCCGCCTCCCATTGCAATGGATACTGCATAACCCAGATGCAACGGGGAGGATCGTGGAATGGGCCCTGGAGCTGTCAAGTTTTGGTTTGAAGTTCGAAAGTACCTCGGCGATTCAGAGCAGAGTCTTGGCGGAGTTTGTTGCAGAATGGACCTCGACGCCCGACGAAGAGGTACAGGAGACCACTCTCCTCGGCAAGGAAACGAGCCGCAACTGGATCATGTACTTTGATGGTGCCTTCTCGCTGCAAGGCACCGCTGCTGGTGTGCTGCTTGTCGCACCCACCGGAGAGCACCTCAAGTATGTCATCCAGATGCGCTTCCCCCGGGAGATTTCAACCAACAACACCGCCGAGTATGAGGGTTTGCTTGCCGGTCTCAGGATCGCGGCAGACCTCGGAGTCAAAAAGCTCATCATCAGGGGCGACTCACAGCTCATCGTCAGGCAAATCAACAAAGATTATCAAAGCTCGTTGATGGAAGCTTACGTAGATGAGGTGTGGAAACTGGAGGAGCGCTTCGACGATATACAAGCAAAGCATGTCCCTCGGGCGGAGAACGACATCGCCGACTACCTGTCAAAGCGCGCTGCCCTCAAGCTACCTGTGGAACCAGGTACTTTTGTGCTTCAGTTAACTCAACCATCCGTTGAGCCATCGACCGGGCAGAACAAGCGGAGGAAGCTAGGCCCCGGCAAGTACTTCCCCGCCGAGCTCCCTGGAGCCGCTGGCGAAGATGTTGCCGTGGATGCGGATCCTGCCGCGGGACAGCCGACTCCGGCAGGACCTTAGGTCATGGCCGTGGAGACGGCCGCCCCCGTGGCAGAAGAGATGCCTTTGGACCTTGTCATCGAGCCACAGGCTCCGGCATGGCCGCAGCACACCATCCAATTTCTCCAGAAAGGAGAGCTTCCTGAGGAGTAGGAAGAGGCAGAAAGAGTAGCCCACCGGTCTGCTCTGTACCAATTCGTTGATAATGTATTGTACAGAAGAAGACCGAATGGGGTGAAATTGATGTGCATCTCCTGGGAGGAAGGACTAAAGTTGTTGCAGATATACATGGAGGCATATGTGGCTCCCACATAGGGTCGAGGGCCCTTGCCGGCAAGGCTTTCTGGCAAGGTTTCTTCTGGCCCACCACCCTCCAGGATGCGACGGCACTAGTAACCAAGTGTGAAGCATGCCAGTTCCATTCGAAGAAGCTCCATCAACCAGCTCAAGCCTTGCAAACTATCCCTCTCTCCTGGCCCTTCTCGGTCTGGGGGCTCGACATATTGGGCCCCTTCCCCCGTGCAGTCGGGGACTTTGAGTACTTCTACGTCGTAATCGACAAGTTCACAAAGTAGCCAGAAGTGGAAGCAGTGAGGAAGGTGACAGTGCAGTCAGCCATCAAGTTCTTCAAGGGACTAGTGTGCCATTTCGGGGTGCCCAATAGGATCATCACCGACAACAGCACACAGTTCACGAGCCACGCCTTCATGTAATACATTGAGGATCTCGGCAGCAGGGTCTGTTTTGCTTCCGTGGCACATCCATAGAGCAACGGCCAAGCGGAGAGAGCAAATGCTGAAGTCCTGCGAGGCTTAAAGACGAAGACTTTTGATAGGCTGCGCAAAAGCGGGAGGCACTGGATTGATGAGTTGCCGGCGGTTCTTTGGTCGATCAGAACGACGCCAAATCGAGCCACCGGTCAGACACCCTTTGCCCTGGTTTACGCAGCAGAAGCAGTTCTCCCCACGGAACTCATATACGGGTCACCTCGAGTGCTCGCTTATGATGAGCTTGAGCAAGAGTGGTTGCGGCAAGATGACACGACGCTCCTTGAGGAAGATCGTCTCCGGGTGGCTGTGAGAGCAGCGCGCTACCAGCAAGCCTTGCGCCGCTACCATAGCTGCAAGGTTCATGCCCAGAGCTTTGAGGAAGGAGACCTTGTTCTTCAGCACGTTCAGTCGGCCAAGAATTCCAACAAGTTGACGCCGAAGTGGGAAGGCCCTTATCGGGTAACACGAGTCACCAGGTCCGGCGCAGTCCGGCTAGAGACCGAAGATGCCATTCCAGTGAGCAACTCCTGGAACATCGAGCATCTTCGCAAGTTTTACCCATAAGGCGCGGCTGCCGGGCCTCCCGGCAAGCCACCATTTTGTAAAAGCTTTGCCGGCAAGGCATGTAACCCTTTGTACAAAGCTAGGCGCAGACCCTAAGCATAAATAAACGAAGCGCTAGCGCCCTAAGTTATAGCATGCATGCTAGGTTGAGTCTCCTCTTTGGTTAGGGTCGATAGTGCTTAGCGGTGGCTAACCCCTAGCTTAGAGGTCGAGTGCGCGTCTCTCTATTCTTCTCTGTCTTCTTTGGTTTGAGACACACAAATATCCTTGCCAAGCTATTTTGGAGAAAAGGGGACGGACCAGCATCCGAGCCCCGACAAGCCAAAGTTGCCGGGGGCTACAAGAGCAAGGATCCATCCACGGCAAGACAAGGTTGCCGGGGGCTGTAGATCCAGATAAGTCTTCTATCCTCTATCATGCATTTCGTTATGGACTGAGGTATGTGAAACCTCGTTTTATCCTTAGGCTACCGTGCTCCCTCCATTCCGGACCCTAGGACTCATCTCCTGGGACCGAGTTTGGTCGTAGTCGCGGCAGCAAGGAAATGAAACGAGGGGCCTAAGCCCACCGCATCCCTGCCTCCACCAAGGGCGTGAGAAAGGTCAAGCGAAGTGGCGGGACGGCAAGGCCTGTTGCCGGGCGAAAAAATGTTTATCTTAAAGGTGACAAGGATTCACTCCTTGTCGTGGGTTCCACCCACGAACGAAAAACCCGGCAAACATCCCTTTTTCATTAAAAAAACATCCCGTACAGGTACAGTCCATACGAAATGAAAAGCATGAACAAGGGGATTACAAGTTAACAAAGGCCCGAAGGCTTACAAGACTAAAAAGATATAAGTTGCCCGTAATCCCTTTCTTGTCCCTCTCCTCAGGAAATGGAACAAGAAAGCAGAAGGGCAAAAGGGGCGCCTAGACGAGCTACGAGTGGCAGAAGACACCAAGAGAACATCTCGGTGGCCGTCCAAGGGCAGGATGGTGATGGCGGCGCCGGAGGCAGAGCTCGAAGACGAGGCGGCAGGACGTCAATACGCGACGAAGGCGTCGGTGCCCGCGTACTCCAACTTGACGGCCTTGCCGCCCGCCCTTTTCCTCTTCTAGAGCCTCCCAACGCCAGCCGCCCAAGGAGACGACCCCGAGAAGTTCAAGGAGCCGGTGACACGGATGATGGGGTCACCGATGCCGCTCGGAGCGGCGCCCGACACCTAGTCAGACCCATCATCCTGCCGCTCGCTGCCCTCGTCGTCGTTGCCATTGTCTTCCTCGCCACTCTTGCTTGAGGAAGAATCTTCATCGTCGGAGGAGCTCTCCACGCAGCACCTCACGCGTGTCCCGAAGTGCCCAAAGATCTTGACGGAGAGGACGCCACCCTCCATTAGTTTGAAATGGAGAGTGAGCCCATCCGTCAAGCTATGGAGGCGAGCAAAGGTCTTCCACCCTCGGTGAAGATACATGATGTGAGGGGCGGGGAACTCGACGTTGGCCCATGTGCCGCTGTTCCCGCAACCCCTCATATGCAGCCGCAACGCCTGCGGCGGATCCAGCTCCATCTCCCGCGTGAATAGAGTCGGGAGGCGAAGGCGACGGTGCAGGGGCTGGCGCAGCCTGACGAAGAACTCACAGGGATTGTCCCCGGCGTGGCCCTCCATCGAAGGAGGAGCTGCCGGCGGAGGCGAGGCTGATCTGCCGCCCCGTCCTCCTCTCCCTCGAGCACCATGACAGCCACGACCTCGCCCCCTCCCCCTTCCTCTAGCGGCCGGCTCCGCCACTACGAGCTCTTGGGGAGGAGTGATGCGCTGTTTGGACGAAACCCTCGCCGCCACCAATGAAGCGGTCCCACGCCCTCTCGCCATGGCAGAAGAAGAAAGGGAGCAGGAATGGGGAGAGGCAGATGGCGAAGAGTTGAGAGGCACCATTCCTCCCGCTCCCCTCTTTATAAAGGGGTGGGGGCGAGGCTCGGCCGCCCCCTCTCAGCCAATCCGACTCGTTGAAGTGACAGCAAGCGGGGCCGCCGACCGCCCTCCCCGCTCCATTGAAGGCGCGTGAGAATCGACCCGCGCACGCACGACTTCCCACATCCCGCGCGCCTGTCATTCGCTCTGCGTTATGCATGCAGCGAACGTGGCACAAGGGGCAGGCGCAGTGGGACGCGTGGAGCGACGGTTCCCAAGCAAGGGCAGTAAATGGGAGGCGGCCCTGCGGTCTCAAAGATACACGCAAGCCGCATCTTTACTGTCCACCACAAGGTGACGCCAGCATGCTTCTGTCATGCGCGCGTGCACGACCCCCACATCGTGCGTTCAATGCGGGCCGTGGGGAAGCGCAGCGGACGGAACAGTGGTCGCGGTAAAATCCGCCCCAAACTGCCCGCGCACCATTCGGGGCCTGACCCAACAACGTGCTGCGCTTATGTATGGCCCAGGCCTGGGGGCTCCTGTCGGTGTACAAAAGTAGGGGCTATGTTTTTTACCCCTTTATTTGTGCACGGGCAGTCAGAGCCACCCGCCATGACCACGCATAACAGGGTAGGAAAGGGAAGCCGGAGAGAAGCCAAAGGCACAAGACAAACAAAGCAACGATGAGGACCAAGTCCACAAAGATCGAATGGACGAAGCAGATTTCCCTGGCAAGGACCCTTGTCGTGACAGCTCGCCCACACCAGCTGAGTGAGCCACCTTTTGAACCCCCCAGCGCTAGACAAACGTGTTGGGACAGGGCTCAGGAGGCGCCTCCGTGGTGGCATGCAGATCTTTGTGAAGACATAGAATAGTCAAGATCAAATGAGGATAGGAAGGCAACAATCCTCACCGAAGAAACCCACAAGACCCCCGGCAAGATCCTTGCCGGGGATGCCAGCGCGCCACGGCAAGACTCTTGCCGGGCCACACGGCAAGACCCTTGCCGGGCCACCCGGCGAGACCCTTGCCGGGCCACCCGGCGAGACCCTCGCCAAGCATGCCAGCAGGGCCACTGCCAGGCCCACGCCAGCCAAGTCTCCGTCGTCATTTGCATGTAGCTGCCGACCCAACCACCTAGGTAGGCACCTGCATGGCAACATGCAAACCTTCGTGGAGGCTCCACCACCGTGCCACCTCAGCGGCCTGCCTGCCTACATGGCACCGCATGCATCGCTGGCCAGGGCGCGTGTCGAAGTAAGGAGGAGCGGTGACGGACGGGACGGGCCTCGCCCCCGTCCCCGATAAAGCGAAGGGACACCTAAGCCTTGCATTAAATGCACTTTATCCTGTAATAACAACGATAAGCTCGCAACGCTGTAGCACTTTCGACCTCCTGTGTGCCACTGTGGCAGCCCCTTTCGCCTATAAAAGGAGGCCCATGGCACACTGGGAAAGGATTCGGCTCTTCCAAACCTAGCGGCACTCAGAGCTAGTTCAAGAGCTCAAGAACACTAAATACATCCACCAAAGCAGGATGGTAGGGTTTTACGCATCTTTGCGGCCCGAACCTGGGTAAATCCCCTTTGTGTTGTCTACTAGTCCCTCTCTTCTCACGATCCCCGTGCCCCGCAACCGTAGAAGCGATTCCAATGATCCCATAGGTGTCGTTTCCCACCGACACCAACCGTGTCGCACTTCCGATCATAGTGAACACCCCAAATGAGATCGAGGCCCAGAACGTTATCGGGATGTTGAAGACTGTAGTTGCCCAGCAAGCAAACTACTCCTATGGTCAGCAATGGGTCCACTCTACTCTGCACCCAAGCTGCAATAGAAGCTGGCATACTGAGTCACCAGCGGCCTCTAGCAGCGCTCATCGGCGTCGTGAGAAGCCGCATGACCCGCCTCGACCTAGGGGCATAGACGCTTAGGAAATGTTGATATAACTTAGGCACGGCGAGAAGCAGAAGCAGCCAACGCGGCGGCCCAGCCATCACCCACTACAACCCCTTTAGCTTCGCAACGTGTCAGATCGAGCACCGGAACCATAGGGATTTCCTGCCTGGCGCCGACTCTACGCAACAAGCACATGCCTAAGGATTTCAAGGGTCCCTGTCGGTTCTAAATTCAGCATATCTCATAGTAGGGGTCCTAAGCTAGGTGTCTTGGAGTGATGGTAACATGCACACATGATTTTACCCAGGTTCGGGCTCTCTCGAAGAGATAACACCCTCCGTCCTACTTTTGATTGTATTCATATGGGGCATAGTACAGAGTACATGTATCTACCATGAGATTGTTCTAATGAATATGAATTCATTTATTGACTAGCCCTCGCCTCAGCTTATGTAGTACACCGGAGGCCTAGGATTTAGAGGAGCCCTTGAATTGTGCGCCAAGTCTTGTGGAAACCTTCTTGTACACGGCATGGGCTACCCGAAGTGGCCCATTAGTGAACCGGCATGTGGGTCCTTGGCCCGACCCACCCGGTTGCAAGGCGACGTGGTGAGTACCCCCTAGTCTAGGACACCATTAGTACCCCCCTTGAACCGATCTTCAAGTTGGGGACGCTCCTCAGTTCTTCCGAACTGTTCTACGCCTTTGGTCATCGGTCTTGAAAGCTGGTTCAACAAGTCTTCCCATATTCAATCTTTGAGGATCGCCGAGCTGAATCCGAAGAGTTCACATGTCGGGCATCTGAGGAGACCTTAAATGTTTTTGGCCTTTACCAATGCCTTGTTATGTTTTACGCCACACCTCGGGCTGGAAGTGTTTCCTGTGCGGTGGTGTCCTCTTGCGTCCGAGCTTCAAAACTGGACTGCATCTAAGGTGTGTTTTTACAGCCGACCTCCAACGCCGATCTGCATCCGAGGTGTCATAAATTATCTCATTCTTGAAAAATCTTGAAGGATTTCATGCAAGCTTAATGCCGGAAATGCCCTCTATAGAGCCAGCCACTTGCATCTGAGCTTTATGTCAGACTGCTTCTGAGGTGGTGCACCACCTCGGTCTTGGGCTGATTTTTTGCGGATATATTTTTCTTGATTGGTGCAATTTATTCTCTACCGAGATATATAGGCAGTAGCCCTGAAGGTGTGTGTCGGCCATAAATCCGAGATGCGCCTGAAGGAAAACATAAAACCGCTAATCCCAGTAGCCCCTGAGACTCAAGTCAATTCACAAAATCGGCCTGAGGATTAACTCCTAGCTCGGGAGCATACTTAGGAATGGAAACATGATGTGTATAATCCTCGAGACTCAGGTTGGTGCAACCAACCAACCCGAGGATCGTAATCTCCTCGGAAACTTTGTGCACTTTGTAAATTGTCTGCATTGAATCATCAATGAGCCCCCGAGCCACTGGACAGGTGGCAACACCAGATCAGGGGATCGATGTAACCCGTTAATGGCTTTTAAGTGATAAGTGCAAAGTCCAGTAGCCCTTGAGCCTTAATCTGCGCAAGGCTGGTCGAATTAAGGATTGATATCCAGAGTAAATTGACTTTAATCACAATTTATGTGGATTGATTCTATGTGTCCAAGTACTTTACATCATAAAAGCTCGGATCTACATTGTACAAAACTTTGTTGGCTGACCATCGGCTTCAACCTCCTCGGCCTGTGGCCGGGGAGTATTTGTCCTACTTTATAAAGCCTTTATGAGGGAAAAGATTTAGGGCAAACAAGGCAATTCGGCCATACGGTTTTATAAACAAAGGTACATGGAGAGATATGTTATATTACTATTTAACGTAAGAAACATGTTCTGGGAAAAAAATTCCTTTATAAGTTCCTTTTCCCAGGCTGTCTTGTTGACCATGATCATGAAACCTCACCTCTGATCAATGTGGGAGGAAAATATTGAGGATTTAGTTTGGGTAAGGTTCTAGAACTCTGTGGTCTTGAACCTAAATTTCCACTTCCGTCGTTGCTGACCAATTATATATGGCTAGCTTTCGGCGTCAGCCAGTCTGAGGTACTAACCCGGATGACCCAGAAGTAACTATCACAGAGGTGCTTCCTTTACCCCCTAGCTGAACAATCAGGAACATAGGGGTAAGCACATGAGCTAAGCAACCCAGGTTGGCCAAAATCTTAAATTGAAATTGATGCATATTTATGGCTTTATAACGATTATTACGAAAGGCAGCGCTTGTGTATTGAATACAAACGCTGATGATATATGTTTATTTTGAGTCCATTGCGACCGTTTATCATTTCAAAGTGGCCCATCATCGGCTTCTATTCCTTTGTGGATGCTACATAGGGTGTTTCCGTAGTAACAAGACAACCCTTAGCCAACGTCTCGGTGCCCGGAGGCGGTTGCGTTAGCGGAAACGAGGCAATCAGATATGCAGGCTTTATAACTTTCGCTTAGTCATAGGAGCTTAAAGTTTGGAGGCCAATTACTAGCCCTCAATTCATCGGATGTCGACAAACACACCGCAAAAAGAGTTACATCGAATAGATCTCCAAGAAGATCGAGGAGAACATTGTATGGAGATTCAAAGAGAGAGAAGAAGCCATCTAGCTAATAACTATGGACCCGAAGGTCTGTGGTAAACTACTCACAACTCATCGGAGAGGCCTTGGAGATGATGTAGAGGCCCTCTGTGGTCGATTCCCCCTCCAGCGGAGCGTCGGCGAAGGCTCTAAGATGGGATCTCGCGGATACAAAAGGTTGTGGTGGTGGAAATAGTTTTTCGTGGTGCTCCGGGATGTTTTCGGGGTACGTGGATATAGATAGGAGGAAGAAGTAGGTCGGTTGACGCTCGAGGGGCCCACGAGGGTGGGGGGTGCGCCCACCCCCTTAGGGTGCACCGGGCACCCTCGTGGTCGCCTCGTTCGCTGCTTGACGTCCACTCCAAGTCTCCTGGATTGTGTTTGTTCCAAAAAGATCGCTCCCGAAGGTTTCATTCCGTTTGGACTCCGTTTGATATTCCTTTCCTTCGAAACACTGAAATAGGCAAAAAAAAATAGCAATTCGGGCTGGGCCTCCGGTTAGTAGGTTAGTCCCAGAAATGATATAAAAGTGTAGAGTAAAGCCCATAAACATCCAAAACGGGTAATATAATAGCATGGAACAATAAAAAATTTAAATACGTTGGAGACGTATCAAGCATCCCCAAGCTTAATTGTTGCTTGTCCTCGAGTAGGTAAATGATAAAAACAGATTTTTTTTTTTTGATGTGGAATGCTTCCTAGCATATTTCTCAATATAATTTTCTTTATTGTGGCATGAGTGTTCAGATCCAAATGATTCAACATAAAAGCTTATAAAACATAAAAATAGTAATAATTGAAGCATACTAACAAATAATCATGTCTTATCAAAATAGCATAGCCAAAGAAAGCTCATCCCTACAAAATCATATAGTTAGGCCATGCTTCATTTTCATCACACAAAATACTCCCATCATGCACAACCCCGGTTTCAGCCAAGAAATTGGTTCATACTTTTTAATGCGCTTTAGCTTTTTTCAACTCTTACACAATACATGAGCGCAAGCCATGGACATAGCACTATATGTGGTATATGGTGGTGGTTGTGAAGACAAAAAGGGAGAAGATAGTCTCACATAAACTAGGCATATCAACGGGCTATGGAGATGCCCATTAATAGATATAAATGTGAGTGAGTAGGGATTGCCATGCAACGGATGCACTAGAGCTATGAATGCTCATCAAAAGAAAACTAGTGGGTGTGCATCCAACTTGCTTGCTCACGAAGACCTAGGGCATTTTGAGGAAGCCCATCATTGGAATATACAAGCCAAGTTCTATAATGAAAAATTCCCACTAGTATATGAAAGTGACGACATAGGAGACTCTCTATCATGAAGATCATGGTGCTATTTTGAAGCACAAGTGTGGAAAAGAGATAGTAGCATTGTCCCTTCTCTCTTTTATCTTTTTTTTATTTGGTGGGCTTCTTTGGCCTCTTTTTTTTATATGGGCTTCTTTGGCCTCTCTTTTTTATAAAGTCTGAAGTCTCATCCCGACTTGTGGGGGAATCATAGTCTTCATCATCCTTTCCTCACTTGGGACAACGCTCTAATAATGAAGATCATCACACTTTTATTGATTTACAACTCAAAAATTACTACTCAATACTTTGAACAAAATATGACTCTATGTGAATGCCTCCGGCGGTGTATCGGGATATGCAATGAATCAAGAGTGACATGTATGAAAAATTATGAAGGTGGCCTTGCCACAAATACGATGTCAACTACATGATCATGCAAAGAGCAATATGACAATGATGGAGCGTGTCATAATAAATGGAACGGTGGAGAGTTGCATGGCAATATATCTCGGAATGGCTATGGAAATACCATAATAGGTAGGTATGGTGGCTGTTTTGAGGGAGGTAAATAGTGGGTGCATGATATCGGCGAAGGTTGCGCAGCATAATAAAGGCTAGCAAAGTGGAAGGGTGAGTGTGCGTATATCCATGGACTCACATTAGTCATAAAGAACTCATATACTTATTGCAAAAGTCTACTTGTCCTTGAAGCAAAGTACTACTACGCATGCTCCTAGGGGAAGGGTTGGTAGGAGTTAAACATCGCGCGGTCCCGACCTCCACTCATAAGGAACACAATTAAAAGAGCACCCCATGCAACAAATTTGTCACATAACTTTTACCATACGTGCATGCTACGAGACTTGCCAACTTCAACACAAGTATTTCTCAATTTCATAATTACCCAACTAGCATGACTCTAACATTACCACCTTTATATCTCAAAAAAATTATCAAGCATCAAATTGATCATAGTGTTTAATGCACTTTCTATGATAGTTTCTATTATACCCAACTTGGATGATCATCATTCTAGGACCAAATTTATAACCATAGCAAATACCATGCTGTTCTAAAAGACTCTCAAAATAATATAAATGAAGCATGAGAGATCAACAATTTCTTCAAAATAAAGCCACCGCCGTGCTCTAGAAAATATAAGTGAAGCACATAGAGCAAAACTATCTTGCTCAAAAGATATAAGTGAAACACATAGAGTATTCTAATAAATTTCAAATCATGTGGGTTTCTCCCAAAAGGTGTGTACAGCAAGGATGATTGCGGAAATATAAAAAGCAAAGACTCATATCATACATGACGCTTCAAGAAAAACGCATATCATGTGGCGAATAAAAATATAGCTCCAAGTAAAGTTACCGATAGACGAAGGAGAAAGAGGGGATAACTTCCGGGGCATCCCCAAGCTTAGGCTTTTGGTTGTCCTTGAATATCTTGGGGTGCCATGGGCATCCCCAAGCTTAGGCTCTTGCCACTCCTTATTCCATACTCCATCAAATCTTTACCCAAAACTTGAAAACTTCACAACACAAAACTCAACAGGAAATCTCATAAGCTCCATTAGTGCAAGAAAGAAAAACCACCACATAAGGTACTGTAATGAACTCATTCTTTATTTATATTGGTTTTAAACCTACTGTATTCCAACTTCTCTATGGTTCATACCCCCCGATACTAGCCATAGATGCATCAAAATAAGCAAACAACACACGAAAAACAGAATCTGTCAAAAACAGAACAGTCTGTAGCAATCTATAACTTTAGAATACTTCCGGAACTCTAACACTCCTACCAAAATAGGAAGTCCTGGGAAATTTGTCTATTGATCTACAGCAAAAAGAATCAACGCAAAAGCACCTTTCTGTGAATTACTAAAATTATTTTCGTGCGCGAAAAGTTTCTGTTTTTTAGCAGAATCAAATTAACTATCACCGTAGGTTATCCTATAGGTTCTACTTGGCACAAACACTAATTAAAACATGAAAACACATCAAAACAGAATCTAGATGAAAAATTTATTACTAAACAGAAGCAAAAATCAAGAAACAAAAATAAAATTGGGTTGCCTCCCAACTAGCGCTATTGTTTAACGCCCCTAGCTAGGCATAAAAGCGAGAATAGATCTACGTGGTGCCATAATAATAAGATAGATCGTGAAAACTCATTTCATATTCCCTATGTTCAGCAGCAAGTTTTCTTTGAGGCAAGGAAAAATAATCAAAAGGGCTAAATTTAATGGGACAGAAGTCCCCAAGATCAATCTCGGGAGGTATAGGTTCCTGCTTTGGCCCTTCATATTGTACAACCAATTCATCATTATAAGCATTCTTTTGGCAGAACTTCGTGAGCCTATACTCAAGAGAGTATCCTAGCTCATTGTTTCGAATAGCAAAGTCATTATTAAGTTTGGAAATTTTATCAACCAGAACATTGGTAGGAACCTTTTTTCTAAGGTTTTCATTAATAGCAACATAGGCCAAAGATTGGAAACGCATTATTTCCTCTTGATCGAAGAGGGTCGCCTCTATGGGAGGACGACCATCGTCTACCCTATAGTGCGCAAAAATTTCTTTGGCTTCTTTTATTGTAAATCTAAACTCATGTGCCAAAAAGATAGTAGTTGCGCGCTTAACAGAAGAATGCTCAATATTAGAAAATTCTAGAAAAATCCTTTTATGCAAGGATGCATGTGCATAAATTGCCTTTCAAGTTCAACTATAAGCATGGCGATAGCATCCGCAAGACTACTAGTTCTATGAAGAATAGAGCTACCCATAGAAGGTAAAACACCTACACAAGTAAAGAAATCTTGAAAAACTCCTTCTCCAATAATATTACCACTACCGATTCGAAACTTTTTAGTATGTAAGATAGGGGGTTCTTCAGCAGGAGCATCAGAATTTTCCATGTTAACAATATTCTCCATATCGATGATAATCTCCCCAATTTCAGACATAAAGGAAGACAAAAGCGAGGAGCAAGCGAAAGAGAGAGGCGAACGGGAAAGAGAGGGCGAATAAAACGGCAAGGGTGAAGTGGGGGAGAGGAAAACGAGAGGCAAATGGCAAATAATGTAATGCGAGGGAGATGAGTTTGTGATGGGTACTTGGTATGTCTTGACTTGAGCGAAGACCTCCCCGGCAACGGCGCGAGAAATCCTTCTTGCTACCTCCTGAGCACACGTTGGTTTTTCCCTTAAAGAGGAAAGGGTGATGCAGCAAAGTAGCGTAAGTATTTCTCTCAGTTTTTGAGAACCAAGGTATCAATCCAGTAGGAGGCTCCTCAAAAGTCCCACGCACCTACACAAACAAACAAGAACCTCACAACCAACGCGATAAAGGGGTTGTCAATCCCTTCATGGTAACTTGCGAAAGTGAGATCTGATAGAGATAATAAGATAAGATAAATATTTTTGGTATTTTTATGATATAGATTGGAAAATAAAAGATGCAAATAAAAGTAGATGGAAAACTTATATGATAAAAGATAGACCCGGGGGCCATAGGTTTCACTAGTGGCTTCTCTCAAGATAGCATAAGTATTACGGTGGGTGAACAAATTACTGTCGAGAAATTGATATAAAAGTGCATAGTTATGAGATTATCTAGGCATGATCATGTATATAGGCATCACGTCCGTGACAAGTAGATCGAAACGATTCTGCATCTACTACTATTACTCCACACATTGACGGACTCTTCCCTGCATCTAGAGTATTAAGTTCATGAAGAACATAGTAACGCATTAAGAAAGATGACATGATGTAGAGGGATAAACTCATGCAATATGATATAAACCCCATCTTTTTATCCTCGATGGCAACAATATAATACGTGCCTTGCTGCCCCTACTGTCACTAGGAAAGGACACCGCAAGATTGAACCCAAAGCTAAGCACTTCTCCCATTGCAAGAAAGATCAATCTAGTAGGCCAAATCAAACTGATAATTCAAAGAGACTTGCAAAGATAACTAATCACACATAAAAGAATTCAGAGGAGATTCAAATATTTCTCATAGATAAACTTGATCATAAACCCACAATTCATTGGATCTTGACAAACACACCGCAAAAAGAGTTACATTGAATAGATCTCCAAAAAGATCGAGGAGAACACTGTATTGAGATTCAAAGAGAGAGAAGAATCCATCTAGCTAATAACTATGGACCTGAAGGTCTGTGGTAAACTACTCACAACTCATCGGAGAGGCCTTGGAGATGATGTAGAGGCCCTCCGTGGTTGATTCCCCCTCCGGCGGAGCGCCGGTGAAGGCTCCAAGATGGGATCTCACGGATACAGAAGGTTGCGGCGGTGGAAATAGTTTTTCGTGGTGCTCCGGGATGTTTTCGGGGTACGTGGATATAGATAGGAGGAAGAAGTAGGTCGGTTGACGCTCAAGGGGGCCACGAGGGTGGGGGGCGCCCACCCCCTTAGGGCACGCCGGGCACCCTCATGGCTGCCTCATTCGCTGCTTGACGTCCACTCCAAGTCTCCTGGATTGCGTCTGTTCCAAAAAGATCGCTCCCGAAGGTTTCATTCCATTTGGACTCCGTTTGATATTCCTTTCCTTCGAAACACTGAAATAGGCAAAAAAAAAGCAATTCGGGCTGGGCCTCTGGTTAGTAGGTTAGTCCCAAAATTGATATAAAAGTGTAGAGTAAACCATCCAAAATGCGTAATATAATAGCATGGAACAATCAAAAATTATAGATACGTTGGAGACGTATCAGCAAGCACAGGAGCTGGGCAACCCAACTATTGACCAAAGACACAATTCAAACCCGATGCATATAAAGCAATATCCGAGAATGTTTTGCCGAGGACGTCAAGGAGTACCTTAGCTTTTGGTGGGCTCAGCTCTAGTCACAGCCCCTTGTTAATATTGCCAATGCTTTAAAGGCATTTGGCGTTGCACTGCTCGGGAACTAGTCCAGATGTCATGTGTGTTTTGACAACGCCGAGGTGCGGTCGGCAGGAAAGATGCTGAGCTGCGGGTCGGAAAAGATTTCCCAAGCTAAATTATTACGCAGGGCACCTCAGTAAGAAGGATGTCCCTCCTCCTTAAAGAATAACATACAAATAGGTTAAAGGTGATATAAGTTTGGAACACCAAAAAACTTTAGTAAAACTTTACGTCTTCATTAAATCATGTTTTTGTGACAATCCAAAAATTGTTATTAAAATTATTTTGTGCTTCCATCGTGCTTTAACATGACACGTCCGATCTCAAGACTTCAACCGGGTCAGTCTTCGGCTTCAACCTCCTATTCCCGAAGGCGGAGTGCTTCTCAGGCCAGTTTAGCGAACTAAACTCGAGTGGCTTTAGAGAGAAACTAGGCTATCCGGCTATTGACCATACACTCGAGTCGAGAAAGGAGTGACAGAAAAAGACTTTGTAATGACTAGAAGAAAGCATTTACTACAAAAATTACTCATATAAATTTAAGAGCCCCCAGTTAACCTAGGTAAAAGAAGTGTTAAATTTAATGCTTGGTTGATCCAATAAAAATTAAAAAGTGTGAGCATGAAAGAGACTTAGCTGGTTAATGTGCTCGGTGTTGATGACGTGATCCGGGCTTGTGGCAGAACGAGAATGCAGCGAAGTTTGACAGATCTGACATGGTGCGTAGTCCTCAACTTGACTGAGGTCCCAGCCCCAGGCCCGAGGTGACCGAGCGAAGAGCTCGGCTCGACGAAGTGGCAACGTAATGCTTATGATGTGGCGAGGTGGAGCCCTCGGTCTAGCTAACGTGATGAAGCTGGTCGGCTGGTGGTGCCGAAGTCCATGGAGTAGGTTGATGAAGAGATGGCGGAGCTCTCGGTCCAGCCGAGGTGACGAAGCAGGTCGGCGTATCAAGCATCGACTTAATGTTGGAGTGGAGATGTTGCCACCGAGCAGTGCACCAAAGTGACGACACAATTCGATCGACGAAAGTGATATGAAGACATCGGCATGCTGAGTTGACCACATATAGCAGTCAAATTCGATTTCCTGTATGCTGCCGCTGATCAGATCCATGTCGGTCAGCCCACCTACCGTGCTCATTGCAGGCATTACAGTCTGGGTGGTCTCTTCGGCTGAGCCGCCGCTGCTCAGACTATGTTTTGCATGATATTTCGGATGGTCGTACTACCGAGCACCAGACATGATGGTCGAAAACTTTTTGATTTCGATCTAGCACTGCGAACAAAAAGTAAGAAGAATTTACAGGAAAGATAATTTACTTGGAATAGATCTAACTGAAAAAATGTCACCTAATTGTCCCATCGATCCGTGACGATCACCCAGCACGCTCTCAATGAAAGTACCAATGTCGGTTCTAAATCTGACATATCTGATAGTAGAGGTCCTAAGCTAGGTGTCTTGGAGAGATGGTAACATGGACACAGGATTTTACCCAGGTTCGAGGTCTCTTGAAGAGATACTACCCTACGTCGTGCTTTTGATTGTATTCATATAGGGTGTAGTACAGAGTACTGTTGGGGAACGTAGTAATTTCAAAAAAAAATCCTATGCACACGCAAGATCATGGTGATGCACAGCAACGAGAGGGGGAGTGTATCTTCATACCCTTGAAGATCGCTAAGCGGAAGCATTTATCAACGCAGTTGATGTAGTCGTACGTCTTCACAATCCGACCGATCGAAGTACCGAACGCACGGCACCTTCGAGTTTTGCACATGTTCAGCTCGATGACGTCCTCGCCTTCCCGGTACAGCAAGACGGCGAAGTAGTAGATGAGTTCCGGCAGCACGACGGTGTGGTGACGGTGTTGGTGAAGAACAATCTCTGCAGGGCTTCGCCTAAGCACTACGGAAACTATGACAGAGGATAAACTAGAGGGTACGGGGTTACCGGCACATGGCTTGGTGTTCTTTGATCTGTCTTTGGTGCTAGCCTTGCCCCTCTATTTATATGTTGAGCCTTGGGGTCAAAACTTGGAGTAAAAGCCTCCTCAAAGTCGGTTTTGCCCGAAGGGCAAGAGTCCTACACGGACTCCAGGGCTAGACGCCAGGATTCCCGGCGTCTACCCCCTAGACGCCAGGGTTCCTGGCGTCTAGCCTCTGGTCTCCGCAAAACTTCCTTTTACACTTTCCAAAAGCCTCGTGGGCTTTCCCATTTGGCCCAAATAACGTGTTCTCGTACCCAAACATTTCGGGAAACATCCGGAACCCCTTACGGTGAATTCCGGAACCCTTCCGGAGATCAAACACTATTATCCCATATATCAAACTTTATCTCCAGACCATTCCGGAGTTCCTCGTCATGTCCATGATCTCATCCAGGACTCCGAACAACATTCGGTCACCAACATACATAACTCATATAATACTATATCGTCAACCAAACATTAAGCGTGCGGACCCTACGGGTTCGAGAACTATGTAGACATGACCGAGACACGTCTCCGTTCAATAACCAATAGCGGGACCTAGATGCCCATATTGGCTCCCACATATTCTACGAAGATCTTTATCGGTCAAACCGCATAACAACGTACGTTGTTCCCTTTGTCATCGGTATGTTACTTGCCCGAGATTCGATCGTCGGTATCTCAATACCTAGTTCAATCTCACTACCGGCAAGTCTCTTTACTCGTTCCATAATACATCATCCCGCAACTAACTCATTAGTTGCAATGCTTGCAAGGCTTTAAGTGATGTGCATTACCGAGTGGGCCCAGAGATACCTCTCCGACAATCGGAGTGACAAATCCTAATCTCGAAATATGCCAACCCAACAAGTACCTTTGGAGACACCTGTAGAGCACCTTTATAATCACCCAGTTACGTTGTGACGTTTGGTAGCACACAAAGTGTTCCTCCGATAAAAGGGAGTTGCATAATCTCATAGTCATAGGAACATGTATAAGTCATGAAGAAAGCAATAGCAACATACTAAACGATCAAGTGCTAAGCTAACGGAATGGGTCAAGTCAATCACATCATTCTTCTAATGATGTGATCCCGTTAATCAAATGACAACACATGTCTATGGTTAGGAAACTTAACCATCTTTGATTAACGAGCTAGTCAAGTAGAGGCATACTAGTGACACTATGTTTGTCTATGTATTCACACATGTATTATGTTTCCGGTTAATACAATTCTAGCATGAATAATAAACATTTATCATGACATAAGGAAATAAATAATAACTTTATTATTGCCTCTAGGGCATATTTCCTTCAGTCTCCCACTTGCACTAGAGTCAATAATCTAGTTCACATCGCCATGTGATGTAACACTAATATTCACATCTGTATGTGATTAACACCCATAGTTCACATCTTCATGTGATCAACACCCAAAGGGTTTACTAGAGTCAATAATCTAGTTCACATTGCTATGTGATTAACACCCAAAGAGTACTAAGGTGTGATCATGTTTTGCTTGTGAGAGAAGTTTAGTCAACGGGATCTGTCACATTCAGAGCCGTATGTATCTTGCAAAACATTCTATGTCTACAACGCTCTGCACGGAGCTACTCCAGCCAATTGCTCCCACTATCAATATGTATCCAGATTAAGACTTAGAGTCATCTGGATCAGTGCCAAAACTTGCATCGACGTAACCCTTTACAGCGAACCTCTTGTCACCTCCATAATCGAGAAACATATCCTTATTCCACTAAGGATAATTTTGACCAATGTCCAGTGATCTACTCCTATATCACTATTGTACTCCCTTGCCAAACTAGGGGAGAGTATACAATAGGTCTGGTCCATAGCATGGCATACTTTATAGAACCTATGGCTGAGGCATAGGGAATGACTCTCATTCTCTCTCTATCTTCTACCGTGGTCGGGTTTTGAGTCTTACTCAATTTCACACCTTTGCAGCACAGGCAAGAACTCTTTCTTTGACTGTTCCATTTTGAACTACTTCAAAATCTTGACAAGGTATGCACTTATTGAAAAACTTATCAAGCGTCTTGATCTATCTCAATGGATCTTGATGCTCAATATGTAAGTAGCTTTACTGAGGTCTTTCTTTAAAGAACTCCTTTCAAATACTCCTTTATGCTTCCAGAAAAATTCTACATCATTTCTGATTAACAATATGTTACTCACATATATTTATCAGAAGGCGGTAGTGCTCCCACTCACTTTATTGTAAATACAGGCTTCACAGTTAGTCTGTATAAAACTATATGCTTTGATCAACTTATCAAAGCGTATATTCCAACTCTGAGATGCTTGCACTAGTCCATAGATGGATCACTGGAGCTTTGCACATTTTGTTAGCACCTTTAGGATTGACAAAACCTTCTGGTTGCATCATATACAACTCTTCTTTAAGAAAACTATTAAGGAATGCAGTTTTGACATGCATTTCCCAGATTTCATAAAATGTGGCAATTGCTAACATGATTCGGACAGACTTAAGCATCGCTACAGTTGAGAAAATCTCATTGTAGTCAACACCTTGAACTTGTCGAAAACCTTTTGCGACAAGTCGAGCTTTGTAGATAGTAACACTGCTATCAACGTCCGTCTTCCTCTTGAAGATCCATTTATTTTCTATGGCTTGCCAATCATCGGGAAAGTCCACCAAAGTCCACACTTTGTTCTCATACATGGATCCTATCTCAGATTTCATGGCCTCCAGCCATTTTGCGGAATCTGGGCTCATCATCGCTTCCTCATAGTTCGTAGGTTCATCATGGTCTAGTAACATGACTTCTATAACAGGATTACCGTACCACTCTGGTGCGGACCGTACTTTGGAAGACCTACGAGGTTCTGTAGTAACTTGATCTGAAGTTTCATGATTATCATCATTAGCTTCCTCACTAATTGGTGTAGGAATCACTGGAACTAATTTCTGTGATGAACTACTTTCCAATTCGGGAGAAGGTACAATTACCTTATCAAGCTCTACTTTCCTCCCACTCACTTCTTTCGAGAGAAACTCCTTTTCTAGAAAGGATCCATCTTAGCAACGAATATCTTGCCTTCGGATCTGTGATAGAAGGTGTACCCAACAGTTTCCTTTGGGTATTCTATGAAGACGCACTTCTCCGATTTGGGTTTGAGCTTATCAGGTTGAAACTTTTTCACATAAGCATCGCAGTCCCAAACTTTAAGAAATGACAACTTTGGTTTCTTGCCAAACCACAGTTCATAAGGCGTCGTCTCAAACAGATTTTGATGGTGCCCTATTTAAAGTGAGTGCAACTGTCTCTAATGCATAACCCCAAAACGATAGTGTTAAATCGGTAAGATACATCATAGATTGCACCATATCCAATAAAGTGCGGTTATGACGTTCGGACACACCATTACGCTATGGTGTTCCATGTGGCGTGAGCTGTGAAACTATTCCACATTGTTTTATAAGAAGTCCAAACTCGTAACTCAAATATTCTCCACCACAATCAGATCGTAGAAACTTTATTTTCTTGTTATGATGATTCTCCACTTCACTCTAAAATACTTTGAACTTTTCAAATGTTTCAGACTTGTGTTTCATTAAGTAGATATACCCATATCTGCTCAAATCATCTTTGAAGGTCAGAAAATAACGATACTTGCCACGAGCATCAACACTCATTGGATTGCATACATCGGTACGTATTATTTCCAATAAGTCAGTAGCTCATTCCATTGTTCCGGAGAACGGAGTTTTAGTCATCTTGCCCAAAAGGCACGGTTCACAAGCATCAAATGATTCATAACCAAGTGATTCCAAAAGTCCATCTTAATGCAGTTTCTTCATGCGCTTTACACCGATATCACCCAAACGGCAGTGCCACAAATAAGTTGCACTATCATTATTAACTTTGCATCTTTTGGCATCAATATTATGAATATGTGTATCACTACGATCGAGATTCAACAAACTATTTTCATTGGGTGTATGACCATTGAAGGTTTTATTCATGTAAACAGAACAACAATTATTCTCTGACTTTAAATGAATAATCGTATTGCAATAAACATGATCAAATCATATTCATGCTCAATCCAAACGCTAAATAACATTTATTTAGGTTTAACACTAATCCCGAAAGTATAGAGAGTGTGTGATGATGATCATATCAATCTTGGAACTACTTCCAACACTCATCGTCACTTCCCCTTCAACTAGTCTCTGTTTATTCTGTAACTCCTGTTTCGAGTTACTAATCATAGCAACCGAACATGTATCAAATACTCAGGGGCTACTATAAACACTAGTAAGGAACACATCAATAACATGTATATCAAATATACCCTTGTTCACTTTGCCATCCTTCTTATTCACCAAATATTCAGGGCATTTCTGCTTCCAGTGACCATTTCCTTTGCAGTAGAAGCACTCAGTTTTAGGCTTTGGTTCAGCTTTGGGCTTCTTCACAGGAGTGACAACTTGCTTGCCATTATACTTGAAGTTTCCCTTTCTTTCCCTTTGCCCTTTTCTTGAAACTAGTGGTTTTGTCAATCATCAACACTTGATGCTCTTTCTTGATTTCTACCTTCGTTGATTTCAACATCGTGAAGAGCTCGGGAATCGTTTTCGTCATCCTTTGCATACTATAGTTCATCACAAAGTTGTAACTTGGTGACGGTGACTAGAGAACTCTGTCAATCACTATCTTATCTGGAAGATTAACTCCCACTTGATTCAAGCAATTGTAGTACCCAGACAATCTAAGCACATGCTCACTAGTTGAGCAATTCTCCTCCATCTTTTAGCTATAGAACTGGTTGGAGACTTCATATCTCTCAACTCGGGTATTTGCTTGAAATATTAACTTCAACTCTTAAAACATCTCATATGGTCCATGACATTCAAAAACATCTTTGAAGTCCCAATTCTAAGCCGTTAAGCATGGTGCACTAAACTATCAAGTAGTCATCATATTGAGCTAGCCAAACGCTCATAACGTCTGCATCTGCTCCTGTAATAGGTCCGTCACCTAGCGGTGCATCAAGGACATTATTCTTCTGTGCAACAATGAGGACAATCCTCAGATCACGGATCCAATCCGCATCATTGCTACTAACATCTTTCAACGCAGTTTTCTCTAGGAACATATCAAAATAAACATATGAAAGCAACAACGCGAGCTATTGATCTACAACATAATTTGCAAAATACTACCAGGACTAAGTTCATGATAAATTTAACTTCAATTAATCATATTACTTAAGAACTCACACTTAGATAGACATCCCTCTAATCCTCTAAGTGATCACGTGATCCAAATCAACTAAACCATAACCGATCATCACGTGAAATGGAGTAGCTTTCAATGGTGAACATCACTATGTTGATCATATCTACTATATGATTCACGCTCGACCTTTCGGTCTCTAGTGCTCCGAGGCCATATCTGCATATGCTAGGCTCGTCAAGTTTACCCCGAGTATTCCGCGTGTGCAAAACTGACTTGCACCCGTTGTAGATGGATGTAGAGCTTATCACACCCAATCATCACGTGGTGTCTGGGCACGACAAACTTTGGTAACGGTGCATAATTAGGGAGAACACTTTTATCTTGAAATTTAGTGAGAGATCATCTTATAATGCTACCGTCAATCAAAACAAAAAAAGATGTATAAAGGATAAACATCATATGCAATCAAAAAATATGTGACATGATATGGCCATCATCATCTTGTGCCTTTGATCTCCATCTCCAAAGCATCGTCATGATCTCCGTCATCATCGGCATGACACCATGATCTCCATCATCTTGATCTATATCAATGTGTCGTCACATGGTCGTCTCACCAACTATTGCTATCACATAGCGATAAAGTAAAGCAATTATTTGGCGCTTGCATCTTATGCAATAAAGAGACAACCATAAGGCTTCTGCCAGTTGCCGATAACTTCAACAAAACATGATCATCTCATACAACAACTTATATCTCATCACGGCTTGACCATATCTCATCACGTCCTCTACTTTGTTGTTGCAAGTTTTACGTGGCTGCTACGGGTTGAGCAAGAACCGTTCTTACCTACGCATCAAAACCACAACGATAGTTCGTCAAGTTAGTGTTGTTTTAACCTTCTCAAGTACCGGGCGTAGCCACACTCGGTTCAACTAAAGTTGGGGAAACTGACACCCGCCAGCCACCTGTGTGCCAAGCACGTCAGTAGAACCAGTCTCGCGTAAGCGTACGCGTAATGTCGGTCCGGGCCGCTTCATCCAACAATACCGTCGAACCAAAGTATGACATGCTGGTAAGCAGTATGACTTGTATCGCCCACAACTCACTTGTGTTCTACTCGTGCATATAACATCTACGCATGAAACCTGGCTCGGATGCCACTGTTGGGGAACGTAGTAATTTCAAAAAAAATCCTACGCACACGCAAGATCATGGTGACGCATAGCAACGAGAGGGGGAGTGTATCGTCATACCCTTGAAGATCGCTAAGCGGAAGCGTTTATCAACGCGGTTTATGTAGTCGTACGTCTTCACGATCCGACCGATCCAAGTACCGAACGCACGGCACCTCCGAGTTCTTCACATGTTCAGCTCGATGACGTCCTCGCCTTCTCGATCCAGCAAGACGGGCGAAGTAGTAGATGAGTTTCGGCAGCACGACGGCGTGGTGACGGTGTTGGTGAAGAACAATCTCCGCAGGGCTTCGCCTAAGCACTATGGAAACTATGACGGAGGATAAACTAGAGGGGACGGGGTTGCCGGCACACGGCTTGGTGTTCTTTGATCTGTCTTTGGTGCTAGCCCTGCCCCTCTATTTATATGTTGAGCCCTGGGGTCGAAACTTGGAGTAAAAGCCTCCTCAAAGTCGGTTTTGCCCAAAAGGCAAGAGTCCTACACGGACTCCAGGGCTAGACGCCAGGATTCCCGGCGTCTACCCCCTAGACGCCAGGGTTCCTGGCGTCTAGCCTCTGGTCTCTGCAAAACTTTCTTTTGCACTTTCCAAAAGCCTCGTGGGCTTTCCCCTTTGGCCCAAATAACGTGTTCTCGTACCCAAACATTTCGAGAAACATCCGGAACCCCTTCCGGTGAATTCCGGAACCCTTCCGGAGATCAAACACTATTATCCCATATATCAAACTTTATCTCCGGACCATTCCGGAGTTCCTCGTCATGTCCATGATCTCATCCGGGACTCCGAACAACATTCGGTCACCAACATACATAACTCATATAATATTATATCATCAACAAAACGTTAAGCGTGCGGACCCTACGGGTTCCAGAACTATGTAGACATGACCGAGACACGTCTCCGGTCAATAACCAATAGCGGGACCTAGATGCCCATATTGGCTCCCACATATTCTACGAAGATCTTTATCTGTCAAACCGCATAACAACATACGTTGTTCCCTTTGTCATCGGTATGTTACTTGCCCGAGATTCGATCATCGGTATCTCAATACCTAGTTCAATCTCGTTACCGGCAAGTCTCTTTACTCGTTCCATAATACATCATCCCGCAACTAACTCATTAGTTGCAATGCTTGCAAGGCTTTAAGTGATGTGCATTACCGAGTGGGCCCAAAGATACCTCTCCGACAATCGGAGTGACAAATCCTAATCTCGAAATACGCCAACCCAACAAGTACCTTCGGAGACACCTGTAGAGCACCTTTATAATCACCCAGTTACGTTGTGAAGTTTGGTAGCACACAAAGTGTTTCTTCGGTAAACGGGAGTTGCATAATCTCATAGTCATAGGAACATGTATAAGTCATGAAGAAAGCAATGGCAACATACTAAACGATCAAGTGCTAAGCTAACGGAATGGGTCAAGTCAATCACATCATTCTTCTAATGATGAGATCCCGTTAATCAAATGACAACACGTGTCTATGGTTAGGAAACTTAACCATCTTTGATTAACGAGTTAGTCAAGTAGAGGCATACTAGTGACACTATGTTTGTCTATGTATTCACACATGTATTGTGTTTCCGGTTAATACAATTCTAGCATGAATAATAAACATTTATCATGATATAAGGAAATAAATAATAACTTTATTATTGCCTCTAGGGCATATTTCCTGCAAGTACATGTATCTACCACGAAATTGTTCTAATGAATATGAGTTCATCTATTGACTAGCCTGGCCTCGGCTTATATAGTACACCGGAGGCCTAGGATTCAGAGGAGTCCTCGTCTTATGCACCAAGTCTTGTGGAAACCTCCTTGTATACGGCATGGGCTGCCCGACGTGGCCCATTATGAACTACCATGGGGGTCCTCGGGCAGACCTACCCGGTCGGGGGATGACGTGGTGACTACCCACTAGTCCAGGACACCATCAGTCCCTGCAAGGTTCCCAACTACATGGCTAATCTTGAGCCGGCAACTTGAATTGAGAACTATGAGATCGCCATGGACATGCTGATTGTGAGCGATGCGGTTTGTGCAAAGTATTTAACCATGATGTTGGAGGGGCTGGCTCGTTCTTGGCTGAAGAACCTGCCCCCAACTCCATCAACACTTGGGCTGAGTTGAAGGATCACTTCATCAAGAACTTCCAAGGAACTTGCAAGCGCCCAATGACGATTGTTGATCTACAACATTGCATCGAAAGATAGGGTGAACCAGCACATCACTGGGCTCATCGAGTCATAGACATCATTCTCTCCTCTAATAGTATATCGGCTACTCAAGCCGTCATGATCCTGGAGAAAAATGTCACTTTGACCCCCTCATTCAGAAACTTGGGTGACTCAAGCGCAAGATCCAGGATATGGGTGATCTCATGGATGTCCTTACCAGATACGCTGAGTCAGATACTACAAAGGATCCTAAACCAGAGAATGACCAAACTGGCAAGGGCAAGAAAAACGATGGTAGCAAGGGGCAGCATCAGAGTAACCCCGGGTACAATGGCAGCCATGGCAATCAAGGCAACAGTGGAAAACACAAGCACCCGGAGAGCGGCTCAGATTTTCTTGCTAACACCAACACTGGCTTCAAGGGCCAGAGGTGGAACAACTCCGGGAGATCCTTCGGGTGGAAATAAAGCTTATAATTTTGAGAAGCCCTCAAAGGCCCATGTCCCAAGCACAACCTCCCTGATAAACTAGCAAATCATTTCTAGGAGAATTGTTACATCATGCAGGCTTTTCGCAATCAGACATGTTAGAATCATCAAGGTGGCAGCGGCAGAAACCCGGGTAGCCTGGAGCAGGCGGCTTTGGATCTGGCTTCCCGGGGGTCAGCTCATCTTGTGGTTTCCAGAACCCCGGTTATCAGGGACTGAGCGGCTCAGGGTCTGGCTATCAAAGCTCCGGTAATAATGGTGGAAATCAATGTTCTGGCCAAGGAATTCAGCAATAGGGCAACTCGGCTGGTTTTTAGAGCAATCCCAAGCAATTGAATAGTGGACAGTACCATGTCTTTACAACTAGTACTTGCAAGCATGATCACAAGATTAAGAAATGTGTCGTTAATATGGTTGAGCCGGTTGTTCCTGAGTATTTAAATTGGTCAGAGCAACTAGTCACATGGAGTAGGGCAGATCACCCTCCCTGGGTTGAGAATTCGGGTTATTAGCCATGGTGGTGGCACCTCAATTCGATGGCTATAAGCTCATCAAGGTGCTCATGGATGGAGGAAGCAGCATCAACATCTTATACTGTGATACCTTTAGACGCATGAACTTATTAGAAAAGCAAATCCTACCTTCCTCAACCATCTTTCACGGGATTGTTCCTAGAAAATCTGCTTATCCTATCAGGCGGATCAAGCTGGAAGTTGCGTTTGGCGATGACTATAATTACAAATCAGAGTTCTTGATGTTTGAGGTGGTCAAAATCAAGAGTCCATATCATGCCCTCTTCGGGAGGCCGGGTTATGCCCGCTTCATGGCCCATCCCTGTTATGTTTATCTCAATGTCAAAATGCCCGGGCCAGAAGGCACTATCACGGTTGATGGTGACAGGAAAATCACACTTGAGTGTGAGGAAGGGGACACGACTTATGTTGAGTCAGCCTGTGCAGGAGAGGAGTGATAACCCACAAGTGTAGAGGATCGCAACAACTTTCGAGGGTAAAGTATTCAACCCAAATTTATTGATTCGACACAAGCGGAGCCAAAGAATATTCTTGAGTATTAGCAGTTGAGTTGTCAATTCAACCACACCTGGATAACTTAGTATCTGCAGCAAAGTATTTAGTAGCAAAGTAGTATGATAATAAAGGTAGCGGTAGCAAAAGTAATGTTTTGGGGTTTTGTAGTAGTTGTAACAGTAGCAACAAAAAAGTAAATAAGCGAAGAACAATATGTGAAAAGCTGATACGTCTCCAACGTATCTATAATTTTTGATTGCTCCATGCTACTTTATCTACTGTTTTGGACTATATTGGGCTTTATTTTCTACTTTTATATTATTTTTGGGACTAACCTATTAACCGGAGGCCCAGCCCAGAATTGCTGTTTTTTGCCTATTTCGGTATTTCGAAGAAACGGAATATCAAATGGGGTCCAAACGGAATGAAACCTTCGGGAGCGTAATTTTCTCATCAGATAAGATCCAGGAGACTTGGACCCTCCGTCAAGAAAGCCACTAGGCGATCACGAGGGTGGAGGGCGCGCCCTCCCCCCTGGGCGCGCCCCCTGCCTCGTGGGCCCCTCGAAGCTCCACCGACGTACTCCTTCCTCCTATATATACCTACGAATCCCCGTATGATCAAAAAGGGGAGCCAAAAACCTAATTCCACGGCCGCAACCTTCTGTATCCACGAGATCCCATCTTGGGGCCTGTTCCGGAGCTCCGCCGGAGGGGGCATCCACCACGGAGGGCTTCTACATCAACACCATAGCCCCTCCAATGAAGTGTGAGTAGTTTACTTCAGACCTTCGGGTCCATAGCTAGTAGCTAGATGGCTTCTTCTCTCTTTTTGGATCTCAATACAATGTTCTCCCCCTCTCTCGTGGAGATCTATTCGATGTAATCTTCTTTTTGTGGTGTGTTTGTTGAGACCGATGAATTGTGGGTTTATGATCCAGTATTATCTATGGAAAATATTTGATTCTTCTCTAAATTCTTTTATGTATGATTGAGTTATCTTTGCAAGTCTCTTCGAATTATCCGTTTGGTTTGGCCAACTAGATTGGTAGTTCTTGCAATGGGAGAAGTGCATGGCTTTGGGTTCAATCTTGCAGTGTCCTTACTCAGTGACAGAAAGAGTTGCAAGGCATGTATTGTATTGTTGCCATCGAGGATAACAAGATGGGGTATTTATCATATTGCATGAATTTATTCCTCTACATCATGTCATCTTGCTTAAGGTGTTATTCTGTTTTTAACTTAATACTCTAGATGCATGTTGGATAGCGGTCGATGAGTGGAGTAATAGTAGTAGATGCAGAATCGTTTCGATCTACTTGCCACGGATGTGATGCCTATATACATGATCATTGCCTAGATATACTCATAACTATGCTCAATTCTGTCAATTGCTCAACAGTAATCTGTTCACCCACCGTAGAATACTTATGCTCTTGAGAGAAGCCACTAGTGAAACCTATGGCCCCCGGGTCTATTCTCATCATATCAATCTATATCACTTTATTTACTTGCTTTGTTTTTTACTTTGCCTTTACTTTTTACTTTGCATCTTTATATCAAAAATACCAAAAATATTATCTCTATCAGATCTCACTCTCGTAAGTGATCGTGAAGGGATTGACAACCCCTAAGCGTTGGTTGCGAGTTGCTATCATGTTGTGCAGGTACGAGGGACTTGCGCGTGACCTCCTACTGGATTGATACCTTGGTTCTCAAAAACTGAGGGAAATACTTACGCTAATGTGCTGCATCACCCCCTCCTCTTCGGGGAAAACCAACGCTAGCTCGAGACGTAGCAAGAAGGATTTCTGGCGCCGTTGCCGGGGAGGCTTACGCAAAAGTCAACATACCAAGTACCCATCACAATCCCTATCTCTCGCATTACATTATTTGCCATTTGCCTCTCGTTTTCCTCTCCCCCACTTCACCCTTGCCGTTTTATTTGCCCTCTCTTTCCCAATCTCCTCCTCCTTTCCCTTTTGTTTGCTTTCTTCTGCCTTACTTTTTCTACCGCTATTTTTGAAATTGGGAAGATTATCGTTGATATGGACAACAATGATAATACAGAAAATCCCGAGGCTCCGGCCGATGAACCTCGTATCTTGCATACCAAAAAGTTTTGAATCGGTAGTGGTAACATCATTGGCAAAGGCGTTATTCAAGATTTCTTTACTTGTGCCGGTGCTTTACCTTCCATGGGCTGTTCTATTCTTCATAGAACCAGTAGCCTTGCGGATGCTATAGCTATGCTTGTGGTTGAACTTGAAAGACAATTTATGCATATGCATCCTTGCATACAGAGAATTTTCTTAGAATTCTCTAATATCGAGCACTCTTCTATTAAGCGCGCTGTTACTATCTTTTTGGCTCATGAATTTAGATTTATCATAAGAGAAGCCAAAGAAATCTTTTCGCACTATAGGGTGGACGCCGGTCGTCCACCCATAGAAGCAATCCTCTATGATCAAGAGGAAATTAGACGTTTTCAATCTTCGGACTATGTCGCTTTCAATGAAAACCTTATAAAAAAGGTCCCTATCAATGTATTAGTTGATTGCATTAACGAGCTTAATAATGATTTTTCCCTTAGAAATAATGAGCTAGGATACTCTCTCGAGTATAAGCTCACAAGATTTTGCCAAAAGAATGCTTTCAGTGATGAAACAGTTGTGCACTGTGAAGGGCCAAGGGAGGAACCCGTTCCTCCCGTGATTGATCTTGGGGATTTTTGTCCCGCTAAATTCAGCCCTTTTGATTATTTTTGCTTGCCTCAAAGGAAACTTGCTGCCGAACGTAGGGAATACGACATGAGCTTTCAAGATCTATCTTATTATTACGGCACAACCTAGATCTATCCTTGCTTTTATGCCTAGCTAGGGGCGTTAAACGATAGCGCTTGTTGGGAGGCAACCCAATTTTATTTTGTGTTTTTTGTTTTTGGTTCTTTTTAGGAATAAATAATCCATCTACCTTCTGTTTGGATGTGGTTTTATGTTTTAATTAGTGTTTGTGCCAAGTAAGACCTATAGGATAACCTAAGATGATAGTTGATTTGATTCTGCTGAAAAATAGAAACTTTGCGCGCACGAATTTAGTTATGATAAATCACAGGAACATGATTTTGCGTTGATTCTTTTTTCTGATGATCAATAAACAAATTTTCGAGGACTTCCTATTTTTGTAGAATTTTTAGAGTTTCAGAAGTTTGTGTTAGTTACAGATTACTACAGACTATTCTGTTTTTGACAGATTCTGTTTTTCGTGTGTTGTTTACTTATTTTGATGAATCTATGGCTAGTAAATTAGTTTATAAACCATAGAGAAGTTGGAATACAGTAGGTTTAACACCAATATAAATAAAGAATGAGTTCATTACAGTACCTTGAAGTAGTCTTTTGTTTTCTTTCTCTAACGGAGCTCACGAGATTTCTGTTGAGTTTTGTGTTGTGAAGTTTTCAAGTTTTGGGTGAATTCTTTTGATGGATTATGGAACAAGGAGTGGCAATAGCCTAAGCTTGGGGATGCCCATGGCACCCCCAAGATAATCCAAGGACACCAAAAAGTCAAAGCTTGGGGATGCCCCGGAAGGCATCCCCTCTTTTGTCCACTTCCATCGGTAATTTACTTGGAGCTATATTTTTATTCACTAACATGATATGTGTTTTGCTTGGAGCGTCTTGTATTATTTGTGTCTTTGCTTGCTAGTTTACCACAATCATCCTTGCTGTACACACCTTTTGAGAGAGCCATACATGATTTGGAATTTGTTAGAATACTCTATGTGCTTCACTTATACCTTTTGAGCTTGATAGCTTTGCTCTATGTGCTTCACTTATATCTTTAGAGCGTGATAATTTTTGCTCTAGTGCTTCACTTAGATCTTTTAGAGCACGGTGGTGGATTTGTTTTAAAGAAACTTGATCTCTCATGCTTCACTTAGATTATTTTGAGAGTCATTAATAGCATGGTAATTTGCTTAATGTTAATATACTTGGTATTCAAGAATTGTGAAACTTTCTTTTTTTGAGTGAATTAAATTAAGTTTGATGCTTGATAATTGTTTTGAGATATGGAGGTGATAATATCAAAGTCGTGCTAGTTGAGTAGTTGTGAATTTTAGAAATACTTGCGTTGAAGTTTGCAAGTCCCGTAGCCTGCACGTATGGGTAAAGTTGTGTAACAAATTTGAAGCATGAAGTGTACCTGGCTTGTGCATCCTTATGAGTGGCAGTCGGGGACGAGCAATGGTATTTTCCTACCAATATATCCCCCTAGGAGCATGCGCGTAGTACTTGATTTTTGATGACTTCTAAATTTTTGCAATAAGTATATGAGTTCTTTTGACTAATGTTGAGTCCATGGATTATACGCACTCTCACCCTTCCGCCATTGCTAGCCTCTTCGGTACCGTGCATTGCCCTTTCTTACCTTGAGAGTTGGTGCAAACGTCGCCGGTGCATCCAACCCCGTGATACGATACGCTCTATCACACATAAACCTCCTTATATCTTCCTCAAAACAGCCACCATACCTACCTATCATGGCATTTCCATATCCATTGCGAGATATATTGCCATGCAACTTCCACCATCATTATCGTGACATGCATTACTTTTGTCATATTGCCATTGCAGATCTTGTAGTTGACATCGTATTTGTGGCAAAGCCACCATGCATTATTTTTCATACATGTCACTCTTGATTCATTGCACCATCCCGGTACACCGCCAGAGGCATTCATATAGAGTCATATCTTGTTCTAAGTTTCGAGTTGTAATCCTTGTGTTGTAATCAATAAAAGTGTGATGATCATCATTATTAGAGCATTGTACCAAGTGAGGAAAGGATGATGGAGACTATGATTCCCCCACAAGTCGGGATGAGACTCCGGACGAAAAAAAAGAGGCCAAGGAAGCCCAAATAAAAAAAGAGGCCATAAAAAAGAGAAAAGGCCCAAATAAAAAAATAAAAAAATGAGAGAAAAAGAGAGAAGGGACAATGTTACTATCCTTTTACCACACTTGTGCTTCAAAGTAGCACCATGTTCTTCATGTAGTGAGTCTCATATATTTGTGCTTCAAAGTAGCACCATGTTCTTCATGTAGTGAGTCTCATATATTTGTGCTTCAAAGTAGCACCATGTTTTTTCATATAGTGAGTCTCATAAGTAGTCTTGTTTATACTAGTGGGAATTTTTCATTATAGAACTTGGCTTGTATATTCCTACGATGGGCTTCCTCAAATGCCCTAGGTCTTCGTGAGCAAGCAAGTTGGATGCACACCCACTAGTTTTCTTTTGATGAGCATTCATAGCTCTAGTGCATCCGTTGCATGGCAATCCCTACTCGCTCACATCGATATCTATTGATGGGCATCTCCATAGCCCATTGATACGCCTAGTTGATGTGAGACTTTCTCCTTTTTTGTCTTCTCCACACAATCCCCATCATCATATTCTATTCCACCCATAGTGCTATATCCATGGCTCACGCTCATGTATTGCGTGAAGGTTGAAAGAGTTTGAGATTATTTGAGTATGAAACAATTGCTTGGCTTGTCATCGGGGGTATAGAAGTTGGGAACATCTTTGTGTGACGAAAATGAAGCATAGCCTAACTATATGATTTTGTAGGGATGAACTTTGTTTGGCCATGTTATTTTGAGATGACATAATTGTTTGATTAGTATGCTTGAAGTATTATTATTTTTATGTCAATATGAACTTTTATCTTGAATCTTTCGGGTCTGAATATTCATATCACAATTAAGGAGATTTACATTGAAATTATGCAAAGTATCACTCCGCATCAAAAATTCTTTTTTTATCATTTACCTACTCGAGGACAAGCAGGAATTAAGCTTGGGGATGCTTGATACGTCTCCAACGTATCTATAATTTTTTATTGCTCCATGCTACTTTATCTACTGTTTTGGACTATATTGGGCTTTATTTTCCACTTTTATATTATTTTTGGGACTAACCTATTCACTGGAGGCCCAGCCCAGAATTGCTGTTTTTTACCTATTTCAGTATTTCGAAGAAATGGAATATCAAACGGAGTCCAAACGGAATGAAACTTCGGGAGCGTGATTTTCTCATCAGATAAGATCCAGGAGACTTGGACCCTCCGTCAAGAAAGCCACGAGGCGGTCACGAGGGTGGAGGGCGCGCCCTCCCCCTGGGCGCGCCCCCTGCCTCGTGGGCCCCTCGAAGCTCCACCAACGTACTCCTTCCTCCTATATATACCTACGTATCCCCGTATGATCAAAAGGGGAGCCAAAAACCTAATTCCACCGCCGCAACCTTCTATATCCATGAGATCCCATCTTGGGGCATGTTCCGGAGCTCCGCCGGAAGGGGCATCCACCATGGAGGGCTTCTACATCAACACCATAGCCCCTCCAATGAAGTGTGAGTAGTTTACTTCAGACCTTCGGGTCCATAGCTAGTAGCTAGATGGCTTCTTCTCTCTTTTTGGATCTCAATACAATGTTCTCCCCCTCTCTCGTGGAGATCTATTCGATGTAATCTTCTTTTTGCGGTGTGTTTGTTGAGATCGATGAATTGTGGGTTTATGATCCAGTATTATCTATGGAAAATATTTGATTCTTCTCTGAATTCTTTTATCTATGATTGAGTTATCTTTGCAAGTCTCTTCGAATTATCCGTTTGGTTTGGCCAACTAGATTGGTAGTTCTTGCAATGGGAGAAGTGGATGGCTTTGGGTTCAATCTTGCGGTGTCCTTACTCAGTGACAGAAAGAGTTGCAAGGCACGTATTGTATTGTTGCGATCGAGGATAACAAGATGGGGTATTTATCATATTGCATGAATTTATTCCTCTACATCATGTCATCTTGCTTAAGGCATTACTCTGTTTTTAACTTAATACTCTAGATGCATGCTGGATAGCGGTCGATGAGTGGAGTAATAGTAGTAGATGAAGAATCGTTTCGATCTACTTGTCACGGACGTGATGCCTATATACATGATCATTGCCTAGATATACTCATAACTATGCTCAATTCTGTCAATTGCTCAACAGTAATTTGTTCACCCACCGTAGAATACTTATGCTCTTGAGAGAAGCCACTAGTGAAACCTATGGCCCCCGGGTCTATTCTCATCGTATCAATCTATATCACTTTATTTACTTGCTTTGTTTTTACTTTGCCTTTACTTTTTACTTTGCATCTTTATATCAAAAATACCAAAAATATTATCTCTATCATATCTCACTCTCGTAAGTAATCTTGAAGGGATTGACAACCCCTAAGCGTTGGTTGCGAGTTGCTATCGTGTTGTGCAGGTATGAGGGACTTGCGCGTGACCTCCTACTGGATTGATACCTTGGTTCTCAAAAACTGAGGGAAATACTTACGCTACTGTGCTGCATCACCCCCTCCTCTTCGGGGAAAACCAACGCTAGCTCGAGACGTAGCAAAAGCTCATAGGCAATGGATCAGTGATGGATAATTATGCCGGATGCGATTCCTCATGTAATAGCTATAACATAGGGTGACACAAAACTAGCTCCAGTTCATCAATGTAATGTAGGCATGTATTCTGTAAATAGTCATACGTGCTTATGGAAAAGAACTTGCATGACATCTTTTGTCCTACCCTCCCGTGGCAGCGGGGTCCTAGGAAACTAAGGGATATTAAGGCCTCCTTTTAATAGAGAACCGGAACAAAGCATTAGCACATAGTGAATACATGAACTCCTCAAACTACGGTCATCACCGAGAAGTATCCCGATTATTGTCACTTCGGGGTTGTCAGATCATAACACATAATAGGTGACTACAGACTTGCAAGATAGGATCAAGAACACACATATATTCATGAAAACATAATAGGTTCAGATCTAAAATCATGGCACTCGGGCCCTAGTGACAAGCATTAAGCATAGCAAAGTCATAGCAACATCAATCTCAGAACATAGTGGATACTAGGGATCAAACCCTAACAAAACTAACTTGATTACATGGTAAATCTCATCCAACCCATCACCGTCCAGCAAGCCTACGATGGAATTACTCACTCACGGCGGTGAGCATCATGAAATTGGTGATGGAGGATGGTTGATGATGATGACGGCGACGAATCCCCCTCTCCGGAGCCCCGAACGAACTCCAGATCAGCCCCCCCGAGAGAGATTAGGGCTTGGCGGCGGCTCCGTGTTGTAAAACGCGATGAAACTTTCTCTCTGGTTTTTTTTCTCCCCGGACATGAATATATGGAGTTGGAGTTGAGGTCGGTTGAGGTCCAGGGGGCCCACGAGATAGGGGGCGCGCCCAGGAGGGGGGCCCCCCTGTCTCGTGGACAGGGTGTGGGCCCCCTGGTGTATTTCTTTCACCCAGAAATTCTTATTAATTCCAAAAAGTGCCTCCGTGGATTTTCAGGACATTCCAAGAACTTTTCTTTTCTACACATAAAACAACATCATGGCAGTTCTGCTGAAAACAGCGTCAGTCCGGGTTAGTTTCATTCAAATCATGCAAGTTAGAGTCCAAAACAAGGGCAAAAGTGTTTGGAAAAGTAGATACGTTCGACACATATCAAGGAGCTCAAGTTTTACAATCCAATGTTGACCCAGCCGACATGACGCCATTAAAAAGCCCACCACAGAGTCTGATCCCCTGCTCACGTTTAAGTCGGCCGAAGACCCGAAACATGTTGACTTCATCCCTGGCGACTCATCCCAGCACTTCACCATTGGGACTGGCATAGATTCCAAATAGGAAAGCACGCTCATCAAGTTAATCCATGAGAATCGGGACATTTTTGCATGGAAACCTTCTAACATGCCAGGTGTACCAAGAGAACTCGTTGAGCACCACCTCAATGTGGATCCTAAGATGAAACCTGTCAGATAATACATCTGTCATTTTAACGAGGAGAGACACAAGGCTATTGGGGAAGAAGTGACCTGGCTCCTAGGTGTCGGGTTCATCGTTGAAGTATTTATCCTGAGTGGCTGGCAAATCCGGTGCTTGTTCTGAGGAAAAATAGCACTTGGTGTATGTATATTGACTACACGGATCTTAACAAGGCTTGTCCCAAAGTCCCGTTTGCCCTCGCTCGCATTGATTAGATCATCGATTCTATTGCTGGTGCTGAGTGCTTATGTTTGTTGGATGCTTACTCCGGCTGTCATCAGATTAAGATGGCCATCGAGGATCAGGAGAAGACAACCTTTATCACACCCTTTGGGGCTTAATGCTATGTATCTATGCCTTTTGGGCTTAAGAGCGCGGGGCCTACTTATCAACGCCGTGTACAAAATTGCTTTCACAAACAGATTGGGCACAA
Organism: Triticum dicoccoides; assembly: GCF_002162155.2. NCBI lineage: Eukaryota > Viridiplantae > Streptophyta > Magnoliopsida > Poales > Poaceae > Triticum > Triticum dicoccoides. Next base: position 322,174,372 of record NC_041381.1, read on the forward strand.
TGTTCACGCTTACGTTGATGGTATTGTGGTCAAATCTCAGAAGAAAGAGAGTTTATTGGATGACCTCAAGGAGACCTTTGACAACCTTTGGGTCTATCAGATGATGCTCAACTCGGCCAAGTGCATTTTCGGTGTTCCCACGGGGAAGTCGCTGGGTTTTTTGGTGTCAGAAAAGGGCATTGAGGCTAACCCGGACAAGATCAAGGCAATAAATTCGCTTGCCAAGCCGGCCAACATAAATGTCATCTAGCGCATGGCAGGTTGAATTGCAGCCTTGAGCCGGTTTATAAGCCGCCTCGGCGAAAAGGAGATTGCACTATATCATATGCTGAAAAAGACTGACAACTTTGTCTGGATTGACGCTGCAAATAAGGCCTTTGAAGCCCTCAAGAAGCAGTTGGCTAAGTCGCCCATCATCGCCACTCCTATTGACAAAGAGCCTATGCTCATGTACATCTCCGCTAATAACAAAGAGGTGAGTGTTGAAGTTGTTGTGGAGCGCAAAGAAGCAGGGATAGAATATCCCGTCCAAAGGCCAGTTTATTATGTCAGTGAAGTTTTGTCTGAGTCCAAGTAGAGATATCCACATTGGCAGAAGCTGGTGTTTGGCATGTTCATGACTAGTCGCAAGCTCAAACATTACTTCCAGGAGCATACCATCACAGTGGTCAGCTCAGCCCTTTTGGGGGACATCATCCAAAACAGGGAAGCCACAGGTCAGGTCCACAAGTGGGCAATTGAGGTTGGTCCACATAATCTTAAATATATGCCTCGAATAGCCATCAAGTCTCAAGCGCTGGTGGATTTCATCAATGACTGGACTAAACTTCAAATCCCTGAGGGGAAGCCGGACAATACATATTGGACATTCACTTTGATGGTTTTGGGCAACTGGAAGGCTCAGGGGATGGAGTCATCTTATCTTCTCCACGAAGTGATAAATTTTGTTATGTCGTCATCATGTTCCCTTGTACTTGTTGGGGAACACAGTAATTTCAAAAAAATTCCTACGATCACGCAAGATCTATCTAGGTGATGCATAGCAACGAGAGGGGAGAGTTTGTCTACGTACCCTCGTAGACCGAAAGCGGAAGCGTTATGACAACGCAGTTGATGTAGTCGTACGTCTTCACGATCCGACCGATCCTAGCACTGAAGTTACGGCACCTCTACGATCTGCACACGTTCAACTAGGTGACGTCCCATGAACTCTAGATCCAGCTGAGGTCGAGGGAGAGTTTCGTCAGCACGACGACGTGTTGACGGTGATGATGAAGTTACCGACGCAGGGCTTCGCCTAAGCACTACGGCGATATGACCGAGGTGGAAATCTGTGGAGGGGGGCACTACACACGGCTAAAAGATCAACTTGATCAACTTGTGTGTTTATGGGGTGCCCCCTCCCCCGTATATAAAGGAGGGGAGGGGAGGCCGGCCGGCCCTCCTTGGTGCGCCCCCAAGAGGGGATTCCTACTAGGACTCCAAGTCCTAGTAGGTTTCCACCTAAAGGGAGAGAGGGAGAAGGAAGGAGCGGGAGAGGGGGAAGGAAAGTGGGGCACCGCACCCCTTCCTTGTCCTATTCGGACTCAAGGGGGAGGGGCGCGCGGCCTACCCTGGCCACCCCTCTCTCTCTCCACTAAGGCCCATCGAGGCCCAATAGTTCGACCGGGGGTTCTGATAACCCTCCGGCACTCCGATTTTATCCGAAACTACTCCGGAACACTTTTGGTGTCTGAATATAGTCGTCCAATATATCAATATTTATGCCTCGACCATTTCGAGACTCCTCGTCATGTTTGTGATCACATCCGGGACTCCGAACAACCTTCGGTACATCATGTCACATAAACTCATAATACCAATCATCATCTAAAGTTAAGTGTGAGGACCGTACGGGTTCGAGAACTATGTAGACATGACCGAGACACATCTCCGGTCAATAACCAATAGCGGAACCTGGATGCTCATATTGGTTCCTACATATTCTATGAAGATCTTTATCGGTCAAACCGCATAACAACATACATTGTTCCCTTTGTCATCGGAATGTTACTTGCCCGAGATTCGACCGTCGGTATCTCAATACCTAGTTCAATCTTGTTACCGGCAAGTATCTTTACTCGTTCCATAATACTTCATCCCGCAACTAAACCATTGGTCACAATGTTTGCAAGGCTTATAGTGATGAGTATTACCGAGAGGGCCAAGAGATACCTCTCCGAAACCCGGAGTGACAAATCCTAATCTTGATCTACGCCAACCGAACAAACACCTTTGGAGACACCTGTAGAGCACCTTTATAATCACCCATTTATGTTGTGACGTTTGGTAGCACACAAAGTTTTCCTTCGGTATTCGGGAGTTGCATGATCTCATAGTCTGAGGAACTTGTATAAGTCATGAAGAAAGCAGCAGCAAAGAAACTGTTACGATCATAATGCTAAGCTAACAGATGGGTCATGTCCATCACACCATTCTCCTAATGATGTGATCCCGTTCATCAAATGACAACACATGTCCATGGTTAGGAAACATAACCATCTTCGATTAATGAGCTAGTCAAGTAGAGGCATACTAGGGACTATGTGTTTTGTCTGTGTATTCACACATGTATGAAGTTTCTGGTTAATACAATTCTAGCATGAATAATAAACATTTATCATGAATTAAGGAAATGAATAATAACTTTATTATTGCCTCTAGGGCATATTTCCTTCAGTCTCCCACTTGCACTAGAGTCAATAATCTAGATTACATAGTAATGATTCTAACACCCATGGAGTCTTGGTGTTGATCATGTTTTGCTCGCGGAAGAGACTTAATCAACGGGTCTGCAACATTCAGATCCGTGTGTATCTTGCAAATCTCTATGTACCCTTCCGACACATGATGACGGATGGAATTAAAGCATCTCTTGATGTGCTTGGTTCTCTTGTGAAATCTGGATTCCTTTGCCAAGGCAATTGCACCACTATTATCACAAAAGATTTTCATTGGACCCGATGCACTAGGTATGACACCTAGATCGGATATGAACTCCTTCATCCAAACTCCTTCATTTGCTGCTTCCGAAGTAGCAATGTACTCTGCTTCACACGTAGATCCCACCATGACGCTCTGCTTGGAACCGCACCAACTGACAGCTCCTCCATTAATAAAAAATACGTATCCGGTTTGTGACTTAGAGTCATCCAGATCAGTGTCAAAGCTTGCATTGACGTAACCGTTTACGATGAACTCTCTTTCACCTCCATAAACAAGAAACATATCCTTAGTCCTTTTGAGGTATTTCAGGGTGTTCTTAACCGCTGTCCAGTGCTCCACTTCCTGTTATGCTTATAGCAAGACATACATCAGGTCTGGTACACAACATTGCATACATGATAGAACCTATAGCTGAAGCATAGGGAACGACTTTCATTTTCTCTCTATCTTCTGCAGTGGTCGGGCATTGAGTCTGACTCAACTTCATACCTTGTAACGCAAGCAAGAACCCTTTCTTTGACTGATCCATTTTGAACTTCTTCAAAACTATAAGCATCTTGAGCTATCTCTGTAGATCTTGATGCCCAATATGGAAGCAGCTTCACCGAGGTCTTTCATGGAAAAACTCTTATTCAGGTATCCCTTTATGCTATCTAGAAATTCTATATCATTTCCAATTGACAGGTCCACCAACTGACAGGTCCACCATTCAATATAAATACGTATCCAGTTTGTGACTTAGAGTCATCCGGATCAGTGTCAAAGCTAGCATAGACGTAACCATTTATGACGAGATCTTTGTCACCTCCATAAACGAGAAACATATCCTTGGTCCTTTTCAGGTACTTCAGGATGTTCTTGACCGCTCTCCAGTGATCACTCCTGGATTACTTTGGTACCTCCCTGCCAAACTTATGGCAAGGCATACATCAGGTCTGGTACACAGCATAGCATACATGATAGAACCTATGGTTGAGGCATAGGGAATGACTTTCATTTTCTCTCTCTCTTCTGCAGTGGTCGGGCTTTGAGTCTGACTTAATTTCACACCTTGCAACACAGGCAAGAACCCTTTCTTTGACTGATCCATTTTGAACTTCTTCAAAACTTTGTCAAGGTATGTGCTTTGTGAAAGTCCTATTAAATGTCTTGATCTATCTCTATAGATCTTGATGCCCAATATATAAGCAGCTTCACTGGGGTCTTTCATTGAAAAAATCTTATTCAAGTATCCTTTTATGCTTTCCAGAAATTCTACATCATTTCCGATCAACAATATGCCATCCATATATAATATTAGAAATGCTACAGAGCTTCCACTCACTTTCTTGTAAATACAGGCTTCTCCAAAAGTCTATATAAAACCATATGCTTTCACTATCAAAGCATTTATTCCAACTCCGAGAGGCTTGCACCAGTCCATAAATGAATCGTTGGAGCTTGCACACTTTGTTAGCACCCTTTGGATCGACAAAACCTTCTGGTTGCATCATATACACCTCTTCTTCCAGGAATCCATTCAGGAATGCAGTTTTGACATCCATTTGCCAAATTTCATAATCATAAAAAGCGGCAATTGGTAACATGATTCGGACAGACTTAAGCATCGCTACGGCTGAGAAAGTCTCATCGTAGTCAACTTCTTGAACTTTTCGAAAACCTTTCGCGACAAGTCAAGCTTTGTAGACAGTCCGTCTGTGTCGGTCTTCTTCTTGAAGATCCATTTATTTTCTATGGCTTGCCGATCATCGGGCAAGTTCACCTAAGTCCACACTTTGTTCTCATACATGGATCCCATCTCAGATTTCATGGCCCCAAGCCATTTCACAGAATCTGGGCTCATCATCGCTTCCCCATAGTTCGTAGGTTCTCCATGGTCTAGTAAACTTTAATTTATCATGAACTTAGTCCTGATAGTTTTTTGCATATCTATGTTGTTGTAGATCAACGGCCTGTGCTACCGCTCCCTTGAATTTTAATGTGTTCCTAGAGAAATCTAAGTTGAAAGATGATGGTAGCAATTACACGGACTGGGTCCATGACTTGAGGATTATCCTCATTGCTGCACAGAAGAATTATGTCCTTGAAGCACCGCTAGGTGTACCACCTGTGCCAGCAACAGCAGACATTGTGAATGCCTGGCAGTCGCGTGTTGATGACTACTCGATAGTTTAGTGTGACATGCTTGACGACTTAGAATCAGGACTTCAAAGACGTTTTGAATGCCATGGAGCATATGGGATGTTCCAAGAATTGAAGTTAATACTTCAAGCAAATGCCCGAGTTGAGAGATATGAAGTCTCCTACAAGTTCTATAGCTGCAAAATGGAGGAGAATAGTTCTATCAGTGAACACATACTCAGAATGTCTGGGTACCATAACCACTTGACTCAGCTGGGAGTTAATCTTCCTGATGATAGTGTCGTTGACAGAGTTCTCCAATCACTACCACCAAGCTATAAAGGCTTCGTGATGAACTATAATATGCAAGGGATGGAAAAGACAATTTCTGAGCTCTTCACAATGCTAAAGGCTGCGGAGGTAGAAATCAAAAAGGAGCATCAAATGTTGATGGTTAACAAGACCACTAGTTTCAAGAAAAAGGGCAAAGGGAAGAAGGGGAACTTCAAGAAGAATAGCAAGCAAGTTGCTACTCCCGGGAAGAAACCCAAGTCTGGACCTAAGCCTGAAATTGAGTGCTTCTACTGTAAAGGGACTGGTCACTGGAAGCGGAACTGCCCCAAGTATTTGGCAGATAAGAAGGATGGCAAAGTGAAAGGTATATTTGATATACAGGTTATTGATGTGTACCTTACTAATGCTCATACTAGCACCTGGGTATTTGATACTGGTTCTGTTGCTCATATTTGCAACTCGAAACAGGGGCTACGGATTAAACAAAGATTGGCTAAGGACGAGGTGACGATGCGCGTCGGAAATGGTTCCAAGGTCGATGTGATCGCCATCGGCATCCTACCTCTACATCTACCTTCAGGATTAGTTTAAGACCTGAATAATTGTTATTTGGTGCCAGCATTGAGCATGAACATTATATCTGGATCTTGCTTGATGCGAGACGGTTATTCATTTAAATCAGAGAATAATGGTTGTTCTATTTATATGAGTAATATCTTTTATGGTCATGCACCCTTGTTAAGTGGTCTATTTTTGTTGAATCTCAATCATAGTGATACACATGTTCATAATATTGAAGCCAAAAGATGCAAAGTTAGTAATGATAGTGCAACTTATTTGTGGCACTGCCGTTTAGGTCATATTGGTGTAAAGCACATGAAGAAACTCCATGCTGATGTGCTTTTGGAATCACTTGATTATGAATCACTTGGTGCTTACGAACCATGCCGCATGGGCAAGATGACTAAAATTCCGTTCTCCGGAACAATGGAACGAGCTACTGACTTATTGGAAATAATACATACCGATGTATGCAGTCCGATGAGTGTTGAGTCTCGTGGCGGGTATTGTTATTTTCTGACCTTCACAGATGATTTGAGCAGATATGGGTATATCTACTTAATAAAACATAAGTCTGAAACATTTGAAAAGTTCAAAGAATTTCAGAGTGAAGTGGAAAATCATCATAACAAGAAAATAAAGTTTCCACGATCTGATCGTGGAGGCGAATATTTGAGCTACGAGTTTGGTCTTCATTTGAAACAATGTGGAATACTTTCACAACTCACGCCACCTGGAACACCACACCGTAATGGTGTGTCTGAATGTTGTAACCGTACTTTATTAGATATGGTGTGATCTATGATGTCTCATACTGATTTACCGCTATCATTTTGGGGTTATGCTTTAGAGACGGATGCATTCACATTAAATAGGGCACCATCTAAATCCGTTGAGACGACACCATATGAACTGTGGTTTGGCAAGAAACCTAAGCTGTCATTTCTTAAAGTTTGGGGTTGTGATGCTTATGTGAAAAAGCTTCAACCTGATAAGCTCGAACCCGAATCGGAGAAATGCGTCTTCATAGGATACCAAAAGGAAACTGTTGGGTATACCTTCTATCACAGATCCGAAGGCAAGATATTCGTTGCTAAGAATGGATCCTTTCTAGAGAAGGATTTTCTCTCCAAAGAAGTGAGTGGGAGGAAAGTAGAAAATGATGAGGTAATTGTACCTTCTCCCGAATTGGAAAGTAGTTTATCACAGAAATTAGTTCTAGTGATTCCTACACCAATTAGTGAGGAAGCTAATAATAATGATCATGAAACTTCAGATCAAGTTACTAACGAACCTCGTAGGTCAACCAGAGTACGGTCCGCACCAGAGTGGTACGGTAATCCTATTCTGGAAGTCATGTTACTAGACCATGATGAACCTACGAACTATGAGGAAGGGATGATGGGCCCATATTTTGCGAAATGGCTTGAGGCCACGAAATCTGAGATGGGATCCATGTATGAGAACAAAGTGTGGACTTTGGTGGACTTGCCCAATGATCGGCAAGCCATAGAAAATAAATGGATCTTCAAGAAGAAGACTGACGCTAACGGTAATGTTACTGTCTACAAAGCTCGACTTGTTGCGAAAGGTTTTCGACAGTTCAAGAAGTTGACTACGATGAGACCTTCTCACCCGTAGCGATGCTTAAGTCTGTCCCAATCATGTTAGCAATTGCTGCGTTTTATGATTATGAAATTTGTTAAATGGATGTCAAAACTGCATTCCCTAATGGATTTCTTAAAGAAGAGTTGTATATGATGCAACCAGAAGGTTTATCGATCCAAAAGGTGCTAAAAAAGTGTGCAAGCTCTAGCAATCCATTTATGGACGGGTGCAAGCCTCTCGGAGTTGGAATATACGCTTTGATAATATGATCAAAGCATATGGTTTTATACAGACTTTTGGAGAAGCATGTATTCACAAGAAAGTGAGTGGGAGCTCTGTAGCATTTCTAATATTATATGTGGATGACATATTGTTGATTGGAAATAATATAGAATTTCTGGATAGCATAAAAGGATACTTGAATAAGAATTTTTGAATGAAAGACCTTGGTGAAGCTGCTTATATATTGGGCATCAAGATCTATAGAGATAGATCAAGATGCTTAATTGGACTTTCACAAAGCACATACCTTGATAAAGTTTTGAAGAAGTTCAAAATGGATCAGTCAAAGAAAGGGTTCTTGCCTGTGTTACAAGGTGTGAAGTAGAGTCAGACTCAATGCCCGACCACTTCAGAAGATAGAGAGAAAATGAAAGTCATTCCCTATGCCTAAGCCATAGGTTATATCATGTATGCAATGCTGTGTATCAGACCTGATGTGTGCCTTGCTATAAGTTTAGCAGCGAGGTACCAAAGTAATCCAGGAGTGTATCACTGGACAACGGTCAAGAACATCCTGAAATACCTAAAAAGGACTGAGGATATGTTTCTCATTTATGGAGGTGACAAAGAGCTTGTCGTAAATGGTTACATCGATGTAAGCTTTGACACTGATCCGGATGACTCTAAGCAAACCAGATACATATTTATATTGAATGGTGGAGCTGTCAGTTGGTGCAGTTCCAAGAAAAGCATCATGGCGGGATCTACGTGTGAAGCGGAGTACATAGCTGCTTCGGAAGCAACAAATGAAGGAGTCTCGATGAAGGAGTTCATACCCGATCTAGGTGTAATACCTAGTCATCGGGTCCAATGAAAATCTTTTGTGACAATACTGGAGCAATCGCCTTGGCGAAGGAATCTGGATTTCACAATAGAACCAAACACATCAAGAGACGCTTCAATTCCATCCGCGATCAAGTCAAGAAAGGAGACATAGAGATTTGCAAGATACATACGGATCTGAATGTTGCAAACCCGTTGACTAAGCTTCTTACACGAGCAAAACAGGATCAGCACCAAGACTCCATGGATGTTAGAATCATTACTATGTAATCTGGATTATTGACTCTAGTGCAAGTGGGAGACTGAAGGAAATATGCCCTAGAGGTAATAATAAAAATGTTATTTATATTTCCTTATATCAATATAAATGTTTATTATTCTAGAATTGTATTAACCGGAAACTTAGTACATGTGTGAATACATAGACAAAAGAAGGTGTCCCTAGTATGCCTCTACTTGACTAGCTCGTTAATCAAAGAAGGTTATGTTTCCCGACCATAGACATGTGTTGTCATTTGATGGACATGATCACATCATTAGAGAATGATGTGATGGACAAGACCCATCCGTTAGCTTAGCATATTGATCGTTAAGTTTTATTGCTATTGCTTTCTTCATTACTTATACATGTTCCTCAGACTATGAGATTATGCAACTCCCGAATACCGGAGGAACACCTTGTGTGCTATCAAACATCACAACGTAACTGGGTGATTATAAAGATGCTCGACAGGTGTCTTCGAAGGTGTTTGTTGGGTTGGCATACATCGAGATTAGGATTTGTCACTCCGTGTATCAGAGAGGTATCTCTGGGCCCTCTCGGTAATGCTCATAACTATAAGCCTTGCAAGCAATGTGACTAATGAGTTAGTTGCGGGATGTAGCATTACGGAACGAGTAAAGAGACTTGCCGGTAATGAGATTGAACTAGGTATGATGATACCAAAGATCGAATCTCGGGCAAGTAACATACCGATGACAAAGGGAACAACATATATTGTTGTGCGGTTTGACCGATAAAGATCTTCATAGAATATGTAGGAGCCAATATGAGCATCCAGGTTCCGCTATTGGTTATTTATCGAAGATGTGTCTCAATCATGTCTACATAGTTCTCGAACCCGTAGGGTCCGCACACTTAACGTTCGATGACGATTTGTATTATGAGTTATGTGTTTTTGATGAGAGAAGTTTGTTCTGAGTCCCGGATGAGATCACGGACATGAGGAGGAGTCTTGAAATGGTCGAGAGGTAAAGATTGATATATTGGACGAAGGTATTCGGACACCGAAATGGTTTCGAGACGTTTCCGATATTTATCGGGGAACCGAGGGGTTACCGGAACCCCCCGGGGAAGTTATGGGCCTTAATGGGCCATAAGGGAGTAGGAGAGGGTCGCCCGCAGGGTGGGCCCCCCCCCCCTCCAAGGGAGTCCGAATTGGACAAAGGGGAGGGGGCATGGCCCCCTCTTTCCCTCTCCCTCTCCCTCTCCTTCCCTCTTTCCCCTTCTTGGAAGAGGAAAGGGAGACCAACTAGGATTGGGAATCCTAGTTGGACTCCCCCTTGGCGCGCCCCCTCTAGGCCGCTGGCCTCCTCCCTCTCCTCCTTTATATACGTGGGCAGGGGACACCCCAATGGCACATCAATTGTTCTCTTTGCCGTGTGCGGTGCCCCCTCCACAGTTTGCTCCTTCGGTCATAGCATCGTAGTGCTTAGGTGAAGCCCTGCGCGGATCACATCATCAACACCGTCGCCACGCCGTCGTGCTGACGGAACTCTCCCTCGACCCTCTACTGGATCAAGAGTTCGAGGGACGTCATCGAGCTGAACGTGTGTTAAACACGAAGGTGACGTACGTTCAGTACTTGGATCGGTTGGATCATGAAGATGTTCGACTACATCAACCGCATTAACAAACGCTTCCGCTTTCGGTCTATGATGGTACGTGGACACACTCTCCCCCTCTCGTTGCTATGCATCTCCTAGATAGATTTTGCGTGATTGTAGGAATTTTTTTGAAATTGCATGCTACATTCTCCAACACATTGATGATGCCGAGTCTACTTTGACTCTTTTTCAAGATGGTGCGGCGACGACTACGACTACGGAGCCATTCGAGGACCAAGCTTTGGAGGCGAACGACATGGTGACGAGAAAGGATGATGCTTCCATCTTAGGATGCGAGAGTGATGATGTGCCATCTTCGGCCTTCATCCATGGTGACAATGACGAGATGGTTGAGCATGTGATTTTCCCTTCGACCACGGTGACGTATGATGACGACTTGAGTGACTTGTGCCACCATATTGAGAGTGAGAGAAACTTCACCACTAGCCCTATACATGATGAGTTGCCCCAATTCCCATGTGAGGAGAGCCACAACCCCCACCACTTGAGTGAGATGAGTGACTCCACCATATGTGACTTTGAGTGCACCTATTTTGAGGGAGTGAGTGAGCCACCACATGGAGAGAGTGTGATAGTTGATAGGGCATGTGAGGCTACTACGATTTCTAACGACTTAACCTCTACCTCTATTGTGTCTTGTCATTTGGTGCTAGGTCCCATATATGATGACGCATAAATCCTCGACAAGACAATGTCCATGGTGGAATATGATGCACCCCCCACATGGTTCCATCAAGATGATGATATTGGGCACCATTTGGTCTTTCCCACCTCACCTACACCACTTGAGTGGAATGAAAAAGGTAACATAGGTGAAGGTGATGCTCTAGTCCCACTAGTGGACATTCTTGACACTAATTGCTTGCATGCTGTTGATCCCCCTATTGCCATGCTTATGCTAGTATGATTTCCCCCTGCGATAATTTACCCATTTATGATGAGTTTAATGATTGCCATGTGGAGTCTATTAGTTGTGATGCCATGTTGCATAGGAATTCTTGCGATAATTGTAACACCCCCAGTGTCATGCTACAGTAACCCACTGTGATTAAGCTAATCTTTTTTTCAAACAGTGCTTAATCACCTTGATTCAAATCTCATTTGAAATCCCACTTTGGAATCAAATTCAATTTGCAAGTGATTTTTGAAGTTGCACAAAAGTTGTTGCAAAATAGTCCCTCATTTAGTAAAAATTCCATAACAAATGATTGTTAAGGAAAACAACATCACCTCCAAGCTAAGATGGACTATAGCAAATTAAAACAGTGCCACTCAGCAAATTAATTGCTTTTCCATCTTTTTGCAAATTCCATCTAATTCAAACTTCTTCCAAACTTTTTGTGGCTGTATCAAACATTGCATTGTAATTATGTGGCCAAGTCCTACATTTTACAGAATCCTTTTGGCAGCTCAAAAAATTTGCAAAGCATTCTGTAAAAAGAGAAAAGAAATAGAAATGCAAAAAAAGGAAAAGGGAACCCCCTGCCCCTGGGCCTAAGGCCACAGAGACAGGCCCAGCCGGCCAGGCCCAGCTCCCCGCCGCGGTCGTCTCCCCCACTGTTCCCCTGGTGCGCGTCGCTACAGGAGGCTGGTCGCCCCCGAACCACCTCGCCGGCGACGACCCCCGCGAGAGGATAAGGCCTCCACGCCCCCGGAAACCTCGAGTCCTCCCCCCTCACCTACCGCCACTCCCGCCTCTCCGCTCTCCTCCCTCTCCCTCTCGGCCTTCCCTCCTCAGATCCCCCGCCTCACCGAACCTCCTGTCGCCGCCTACCGTCATTCGCGCGCTCCGGCGCTACCCCGGGCTGCGCCAGGGCATTCAGTAGCTGCACGGGCCTCGGCCTCGTCCTATCGCCCAACAGCAGGAGCCGGAGAGGCCCCATGTCTTCGGCTTTGAGGTCGCCTCCCCGTCGACCACCGACGCGCCCCTATTTGCATCGAGCTCTGCTGCTACTAAACTGACCGCTCGGTGAGCTCCTCCCTCCCTCCTTTCCTCTCCTCACGCCTTATGCATCATTGTAGCTAGCTCGCCATCGCGCCATTTTTTTTGTCCGCCGCCCGAACCTGTCACTGCTGTCGCTTCCGACCCCCCATAGTCGGCGCCGTTGGGTTAGAACGATGCGGTGACGTCCCAAGCGTTTGAATGAGCCCGAATGCGCGCGCAAATTCGCACCGCAGCTGCCTCCCCGTAGCGCACCTGCGAGCTCCGCCGCCGACGTGCTCGCCGTCGTCGCCGTAGAGCCTCCCTGGCCGCGAGACCGCCATAGTGCGACGCGGTTTGGTCTCTGCTTTAGAACGCGCCGAAGTGCGAGCAAAACGGTGGTCGGAACACGTTTTTCCGGCCACATCCGAGGCTGCGCTGCCGCAGTTTTGGTCGCCGGCGTCAAGTCTCCGGTCGTCGCCGATGTGACCTGGCAAGTGGCCCCCCTGTGACACTGTCGCTGGGCCCCGCGGATCCTAGTTGACCCAGCTGACTGGGTCAACTGCTGACTGGGCACTCTGCCCACTGACATGTGGGCCCCGCGCTAATTAACTGGTTTTATAAATAAATAAAATGTTAATTAATCTGTTAAGTAGTTTTAATCGCTAATCAGTCACTGACTAGTGGGGCCCACTCCCCAAATTAGTTCTGTTAGTCAATTTAATCAACTGTTAGTGCCGCAGTCGCTGACATGTGGGTCCCACTGGACCCACAGGTCAGGTTTGACCCCAGTCAACCATCCTATTGACTGCTGACATCACCTCTACGTCATGCTGACGTCATCCACTACTGTTCTGGATAATGTTGATTTAGATAATAAAATAATTCCAGAAAATGGTTTAATCTTTGAAAATTCATAGAAAATAAACCGTAGCTCGGTTGGAAAAACTTTATACATGAAAGTTGCTCAGAACGACGAGACGAACCCGATTACGCCAACCACATACCTGTCACATGCCCCTAGCATGCTGAACATGGAACATTCCCCCTCCGGTCATCTGTCTGACACAGGTCCGGAACCGGGAAAACATTCCCGGTTGACTTCCCCCTCGCCGGTATCGTGTAGCACCGCGTTAGAACACGTCTATTTCTAATTGTTGTCCTTTTATGCACTTGCTTGCTATGTATTTACTGTTTCTCCCCCCTCTTCTCTTCGATAGACCCCGTGACGATGCCGATGCCCCTGTGATCGACTACGTCACCGACGACCCCTCCTTCTCGCCTGAGCAACCAGGCAAGCCCCCCCTTTGATCATCCCGATATCGCCCATTCCATTCTCTTATGCTTGCATTAGATTTTGCTACTGTTATTGATTGCTCCTATTCTGATGCATAGCCTACTTTTGTATCTGCTGTTGTACCTTACCTGCTTATCCTAAACTTCTTAGTATAGGTTGGTTAGTGATCCATCAGTGACCCCCACCTTGTTCTTGTTGCCCCTGCTTCATCACCGAAGACCCGATCAACGGGATCGAAGACCAGGCCCCGGCACCGCACATCACTTTCCCCTTAGTTGCTCGACACTGCTGGGTTACTATCGAGTGCCGAGGGTGAGACCTCTACAGCACTTCTGATGTTAACCCTGTAGTGTAGTTATCCGGTCGTGGTCATCGAGGGTGATTCCGCCTTAACCACTTCTGATACGACTCTGTCGTGCAACCCCTCAAGTGTGAACCTCGGGGGTGATTCCTCTTACGTTCACCTTGATGATTACATCGACTGGAATTCACCGTGGGTGATTCCTCGGGTTTTCCCCTTGATGTTTGGACACACGGTTACTATGGTTACTATGACTTGACACTGAACCATGTTACTAAAGACGGGTCGACCATGAGGGGTACCCGCGCGAGCATAATTGCGTGTGATGTGGAGTCGGGTTGACCTGGAAGGTGCCCGTGAGATAATTACGAGGCGTGGCCGGGCATTCTTAGCCCTTGTCGCAAGTCCTCGAGACGGGGCAACGGGGTCACATCTTTCGTGAGTCTCTGCTTGTTACCGCGCGTTCCTAATCCACTACGATTTGGATATTTGATCCGAGGGGCCTCTGGCCTGATAGCACTAACCATCACGTGAGCATAGTATGGGCGTTCTGCGTCGTATACATCAGCCGAAGCTTAATAGACGTCAGCGACTGAGTGGCGCGCGCCGGGTTGGACTGGTAAGCTCCTACCTTTTTCAAGGAGGTAGCTAGGACTGCTCACCGGCCGCGTATGCAACGTGCAGGAGTTCCCAGGGAGATGGCCCATGACCCCTGGGGGCATAGGTTTAGTCCGGCGTGCTGACCTCTCTGTTAAGTCTAGGTCGGGTTGCGGCGTATTGTTTGGCCGAGGCCGGGCATGACCCAGGAAAGTGTGTCCGGCCGGAGTTAAGCGAATATGGTGGGTAAGTTGGTGCACCCCTGCAGGGAAGAACTAATCTATGCATAGCCTGTCCTACGGTAACGGATACTTGGAGTTGTATCCCGATCGATACAACTAGAACTGGATACTTGAGATGAGACTTGGATATGAGGTGATAACTGGATAGTATGGCTCTGGGATTGCTTTCTCGCAGGGAGTCGAGAAAGGATCTCTGGCCGAGGTTGATAACACTACTACTACTTTACTTTATGCTACTCTAATCCCTCCTGTTTGCTGCAAGATGGTGGTTTCCAGAAGATGCTAGTCTTCGATAGGACTAGGCCTTCTCTCTATTCTGGCATTTTTGCAGCCCAGTCCACATATACAGCCTTCCTTTGATAATGTTGCATATGTAGTGTAGATCCTTGCTTGCGAGTACTTTGGATGAGTACTCACGGTTGCTTTGCTCCCCCTTTTCCCCCTTCTTTCTTCTTTCTGGTTGTTGCAACCAGACGGTGGAGTCCAGGAGCCAGATGCCACCTTTGACGACTGCTGCTACCCCGAGGGTGCCTACTACCACGTGATGGACGCCGACGACCAGGAGTAGTTAGGAGGCTCCCAGGCAGGAGGCCTTGCCTTTTCGATCGTAGATGCTTTTGTGCTAGCCTTCTTAAGGCAAACTTGTCTAACTTATGTCTGTACTCAGATATTGTTGCTTCCGCTGACTCTTGTGTATTCGAGCTTATGTATTCGAGCCCTCGAGGCCCCTGGCTTGTAATATAAAGCTTGTATTATTTTATTTTGTGTCTAGAGTTGTGTTATGATATCTTCCCGTGAGTCCTTGATCTTTATCGTACACATTTGCGTGTATGATTAGTGTACGGTTGAATCGAGGGCGTCACATTCTCTCGGTCACATCATGTTTGACAATCCTCTTGACTTTTCATATGCTATGCATGAGATCAACCATATGTCATATTTGCAATCTCATCATAGTGACTATGCACATGCCATTAAAATAAACCCAATTTGCACTTATGGCATAGATGACAAGCCAATGGTTATTGGCATTTGTTTTTCTTGTGATGATATTGATATGCTCCCTTTGCATCATTTATCTCATATGCCATGCCATGACCACCTAGCTAACGATATGCATTGTTTTGGATGTTGTCCATTTTCTCCATATGATGTTTCCAATACTGCTCATGAGGAGACCCTCATAGTTTCCTCATACATTTTAGGAGATTTTGATCACTCCCATCCATTGCATGATCCCAATACTTGTGTGCACCATATGCTCCCCATGAATGAACATGATATTGATATGCCATATATTTGTATGCTCAATTTGCATAGCCATCGTGTTATACATAACAACTATTCTTTCATGATGGATGGCATGTTCTTATACCATGCATAAAATTTCCTTAAGCGATGCTTATCTTGTGCTAGCTCACACGTGCACATACACATCATGATGGATGATGTGTACATTTACCACACATACACTTTCTTTGGTTTGTGTCTCTTTTGTGTAGGTTCCCATGAATACTTGTCAACCTCACAATCCCATGAGTTGACGAAACGAGCTCTAGAGAGCAATGATGATTTGGGATTCCGTGGATTTTCATTCCCATTGTTCCCTCAGTGCACCTCTTCTACATGGCCCTCACATGGTTATGGGTTATTGGCCATTATATATTCTATGCCCATCTTGCCATGTTCACTTTGCATGATATGCTCATTCCTATGCCTTTGACATGCATTTGTGACCCATGCTTCGCATTCCACATGATCATGGATTCTAGTACTTGTATGTGTATTTGCAAGCTTGGTGGAGATATTCCTTGTTATTGCCATGTTCCATTTGTACCCAATACCCATGACGATACTATGATCTTGCTTCGTGTTCGTGCTTGCGATATGTCATGTGCATTGCCTATGCCTACTATTTTCTCACATGACATGATTGCCATGATCTCCCCTAGTGTTTTGCATCTTCGCTCCACTAGTTTGCGCGACATTATTGATATGCTTGTTTATGTTGCATCACCCATGATTCATACTTGCTCATTCCATGCGGTTGATGACAACCATTCCCATGCTTTGCACATGATTGCTATTGCTTCTTGTCATATATCTCCATATGTTGCCTCTCTCATGCTAGATGATTCGCCATGTATTGAGTGCAACAATGATTTTAGTCTTACTAATGAGATTGCCCCCATAGCATTCTCGCATATATTTGGAGATTTTGTCATATTTCTTGTGAAGCATGCTTGTATTACTTCTTTGCACCATATACCTAGTTCCATGAATATCACCATTGTTGCATCATATTATTGATGCACTTGTGCTAATAATGGTTATGTGCAAGAGAAGAGAACCATCATGATGGACGATGATGTGTTTATCTACCATGCACATACGTTGTTTGCTTTCTTTTGTGCATATGTAGGATAATTTGACTTGGTGTCAACTTCTAATTCATGTAAGTTGACCATTCGAGCTCTTGAGAGCGAGCCTCATACATTCTACCACAACTCGCTTCTACACCTCATTTTCTTGTGCTTAGGTATTGTGAAGGATGCACAAGGACACGCCTTCAAGGTGACATCTTTCTTGAGCATGGATATTCCGGATCATACTACTTGTGTTGCTTGCACCATGAGACTTATTGGTCATCTTGGACTACTTGATTGCGCACATGTTAGAGATCTTGCTTTGACTTTCCTTTTTCATATTTCCATGCATCATGATATATATATACCTTGTATGTTGCATCCGACTTGTGCATTACTTGCGCCTATCATATGGTTGGTTGCACCAATATCATTCTTTCACATATGCCATGTCCCATTGCTTGTCACATGATTGACTTGATTGCCTCACACATGACAAACCATTGCTCACTACACCCTATGCACGTTATACTTGGATTGTCTTGCACTTGACCATGTGCTTAGACCCTCCATTTTATTTGGTGTTGTGAATGATTCTATGCCTACCGTAGACATTTCATTGAGCGATTTGTGAATGCTTGCTATGACCTTGGGGTAGATGCTTATTCTCTTGTCACACATATGTGCATCTCTACCTCACATTTACATGCTTGTTTCCATGATGTCCTTGATTGTGCTCAATTTATGTGCTTACATGCCATGTCACAATACTTTGTTACACCACATGATATGCTTGGTGACGACACTTGTTGGGTGAATCACCACTTGAATGCTTGGTTTTGCACTAATGCTAACCACATATGTTTTTCCAAGTGTTTGTTATTCTTGCTCCTTTTGAAGGAATCACTAAATGGTGCGACATTGGAGATTGTCCATTTCGAGCTTCAAGATGACGAGTACTTGGTGATCGTCCACTTCTACACGGGATGCCATCTCTTTCCCATGGTGATTTGGTTTTCGATCCGAGGTCGGATCTTTCCCAACGGGGAGGGGATGATGCGGAGCATCCTACGGACATCACCATGTCAAGAGTCCGTTTTGCAAGTTACACGTGCGACATCTACTTCACATACACAAAGGTGAATCATATATTTCACACGTGTTCACTTGACCCTTTCGAGGATGGTATACTACTTGACACTTCTCTCGTCTGCCTGCATAGGTATTGTCAGAGCTTCATGCATGTCGAGGAGGAGTGCGAGCACAAGCGTACATCTACACCATCAGCGAGGGAGGCATGGAAGAGAAGACGTAAGAAAGGAGGAAGAAGAAGATAGAACGACTGCTGGAGCCAGGTCGGACGTCCGGACGGCCATCCGGATCATCCGGGCTCAGCCGGGTCATCTGGACCCTCCCCCAAATCGTCCGGGACTGCGCCTAAGACACCCGAAGGCTTCACTTGAAGCCGGATCCTCCGGGACTCCGTCCGGATCATCTGGATCCCCGATGCCTGGATCCGTCGGTCCCCCGCCCGGATCGCAAGTCACAGAGCCCGTGAAACCTCTACGTGAAGCCAGACCATCCGGACATGCCTGGATCATCCAGACCCCCATCCAGATCATCCGGGACTGCGCGCATGACTCGGGCCGAGGCCCATGTACCCATTCCGCACCCTCACTTACCCCTTCGTGGCTTAGACTACAAATAGACCTCCTCCTCCCCATTTTTAGGGTTAGCATAGGTTTAGCTCATTTTAGAGATAGAGCTTTGCTCATCCATGTGGTTCTCCTCCATCGAGAGACCGCAACCTCTACGGAGAAGATCCACGCTTGGATTCACGACCCCTCACAGGAAGATCCCTCGCGGACTCAAGGCCTCCTCACGAAGATGAACTAGTTACCGTTTGTATCGCCCTTTGTTGACTTTGGATCATGTATCACTCTTTGTGTTCATGGATCTAGCACATGTGTGATCATTTCTTGTCGATTTGAGTGTTTCCTCTCATTTCCCCTCGTGATTTCCCTCGCATTTCTCCTCGTGTTCTTCACATTCTTCAGGGGATCCCCTCCATTTCATGAAAGATCGGGCACCTAGGGTTCTACCCTACATCATCTTGGTATCATGAGCCACGTTGATCACGAGGGGAACCTAGGGCTCCATTGCTTGCTCCTAGAATTGTTGCTCTTCTACCATGCTAAGACAATTGGTATGTGGTGTTCCGAGGGAGGGTTCGAGGGGTTTATAGTTCATGGGAAGCATGCGATGAACAAGTGGCGAGTTACAAAAACAGCCGCCACAGAGGGTTTAAGAGTAAGCAGGCAACAGCAGATGCTTACTCCAAGGCCGTGCTCAAGTAGGCATGCAGTGTTGAACTTGGCAAGTCGGATCGACAATTTGGGTTGAAGAACTTCATCAACATCATTCAGTTTGTCGTGATTGCAGTGTTGTTCTACTGGTGTGATCGTGTGTAGAGGTAGTTGAAAAGCTCACCAGGTAGGGTACACGGTAGCTAGACCTCGTTGTCTGTATGCAACCAAACAACGTGCAGTAGTCTGAGCCGAGCCAATGCGAGCAAGCAAAACACAATGCGTAGAGTCGTTGCTACGATGCAGGGTAAAGGGATGCAGGCAAAAAATCAACATGCAAATGTTGGTTTATTGCCTGCGTTAGCTCAACCAGGCTCGCTTGGAAAAAGTATGCAAAGTGGCAAAAAACGATGTGAGTAACCAAAGCGTCAATAGTGAATGATATGGCTGGTAGTTTGAACAGTGGTGAAAAAGTTTGGAAATCTCTATGAAACAAAGGTCCTACCAAAATTCAGGTCTTTTGGCGGCGAGTTATTGAAAGTGCATTCAATCCCTAGTGGTATTTTGATGTGATGACATGTGGTTAGCAAGACTAATGATGATTATTAAAGTTTATCTATGTTCATTGGCCTTTCGAATGTTTTATATGGAGATGGTTGACCACCCCACTTTTCAAAATGGGAAAAGGCGTGGTTATCCCAAGACCCGGAGTTTTGTTTTGGTTTCTTTTGAGTCATAGGACAACCGTACTATTAAGAAAAGGTGATTACTAAGAACGTTGTGTTTCGCTCGTGAGGTTTAGCACTCCACCCACTCCCATTGTGGCATTACCCACTTCACCCCGAGCCCGACCTGCGTTCTCGTCTAGTGGTGGGCCACATCCCGCTCGTTGGTTCCTCGACATGCACAAAAAGGTTTTGACTCCGTCATCCTCCTCACCGTGTGGATGCTTTGGAAGGAAAGGAACAAGATTGCTTGCAAGCCATGCCATCAGATTGCCTCTGAGGTTGAGTTGTTTCGATGCGGGATGTGACACATTTAGAGATAGGCTTTTAGTGTTTGTTTTGCATCGGGGATGTCGTGTAGTTAGTGCAACACCCTGTAACCAGTGATGATCACGGAGGCCTGGCTTTGATCCCTCGGCCCTGGCACCTATTGATTTTGTCTTTCTTGACTCTTGAGTAGGTCACATTGGAGGCCGAAAAATTTAAAAATTCAAACTTTGCAATTTAAACAATTTCTAAAAATTATACACATTTAGAGAATGTAATGTATATTCATGTATTTCATGCGTTAGATTGTGAGCCACAAAATAAAGGAGTTTGAAAATGAACAGTGTATGTGTTGAAAAGTCACATTTTTTTGTAGCTCTCATTTTAACGCATTTCATCATGAAAATTTACACACATATACATTAGGGTGTATGTGTATTGGGAAAAGGTTTCAAAATGTATAAGTATGAATTTCAAAATTTTCAAATTGGGCCTCCATGGTGCTCATCTTTCCATTCAGCATTTTCGGCCTTTCTTGTACCGTTCGGTTACAATCTTCTAATATATCAGACAACGACATGCAATGGAAACAAGAGAAAACAGGACCCCAAAGTCATGCATCTCTCGATAATATAAGAAAAACCAAGTGAAAACCAGATACTGATATGAAAGACACAAAACAAACCATAGCGTAGGGGTAATGGTTTAGAGAAACACAAACACCTCTGGATTCAATTCTCAGTCTGACTGACCAAAGTTGTGCACACTGCTATAGTACATGTTGTTGTCAATGGATTCACAACCTTGAAAAACTAACAATATATTGACTGATACCAGCAGCTGTAGTAGTACTAATTAAGCAGGTAGAGATGGACGGCGATGCTCTAATAGGGAGGTTGAAACCGGTCAGGTTTTACAATATCCTTGAGCTGTCCCCGATGGAAGCACAACATATACAAAACGCACGCACGCTCGCATAATTTGCTACTACTACAACAACAATCAAACAACGGAAACCCCTTCATCAATCTTGCACTCCAAATCCGCATCATCATCATCAGAGTTAAACACATGCATGGCAACCGGCTGGCCGGCCTCGCCCTTGGCTGCAGCCACAACGTCTTGGTCAGTACCCTAGGTGCCCTATCTCCGCCGCTATATCCCAGTTGAGCTTCGACGCCACCCTGTCGTGGTAAGGCACGTAGTCCTGAACAGAAACAAACAGTCTCATCGGTGAGACGCAGAATTTTATACGCGCGAGTTCAGGTTCAGGTTCAGGGTCAGAATATGTAGGTACCTCGAGCTTCTCCATGAGCTCCTCCGCCGTGGGGGCGAGCACGATGATGCGGCGCGCGCTGGTGTTGATGAACCCTTCCTCCACGGCCTTGTCGATGAAAGTCAGCAGCGAGTTGTAGTACCCGTCCACGTTCAGCAGCCCAACCTGAAGCAAGCAAGGAACATGGCGTTCGTTTTCAGACAATTTTCAATTTCAACCTCAAGGAAGGATCGACAAAAGGACAGTGGCAGCCCGTACCGGCTTGTGATGGATGCCAAGCTGCGCCCATGTAATCACTTCGAGCAGCTCCTCCAGTGTACCATATCCTCCTGCATTGACACAATCCACATGAATAATCTGCTACTGGTTCGTTGTACATCGCACAACACGACGTGCAACTCGGTGGGGGTGATGCTACTACTAGAACGTCTGCACCAATTATTGGGAATTTACACCTGCTAGCTGGACCCAGATTCATGCATGGGATCTGGAGCTAGCTTTCATTGTTTGGATAGACATGTGAAGAATGCCCAAGTTACAGCCTGACCTACCACTTGACTGTAACCTGCCATTGATTTCTGTACAGCAATGAATGTTCTATATATTCAACTGATCCTGATCCTGATCCTGATCCAGGCGAGGTAATATCGTTACATGTGTGTGCTGAGTTTGTGTGTGTGACTCACCAGGCAGGGCTATGAATGCGTCAGAGTGCCTTGCCATCTCTGCCTTCCTCTGATGCATGTCCGCCACTGCCCTCACCTCCCCCACCGTCTCACCGCTTATCTGAAACAGAGACAGAGAAAACATTAAGGTTGTTTTGCAGCTCACCTCATGACCTCATCAGCCATGCTATGCTGCAAAGGGAACACGAGAAATGAGGCTCTGTCGTGCCATGATGCTTGGTCTCTTTGTGTTTGGTGATACACTCTAGTACGTACGTACTCGGTATTTTGCGGAGACAAACACTACTAGTAGCACATTCCCAAGATGGGCATGATTGTGCTCGAAGGGGACCAAAAATGCCATTAGATGGTTCAAATATCAACTCTCCTTTTACCTCCTTGGGCAAGGGTGAAAGGACAAGCAGGAAGCGGAGGACCACAACCAGCACAAAAGAAGAATGCCTCTGGATATGCATGAACGTGAGAGCCCTCTGAACCACGATTTAATTGTTTCCAGTGATGTGACATAGTAGTAGTAGAGGATAAACCACAATACGGCAACCCTAGTGCGTATCATGGAAACACATTATTCTGAAGAAAACATGAGGGCCGGGCAGCCAAAGAAGGCAACATCTCTTTTCCCCTAGCAGGCAGATTAGAAAGGAGATGGTGCCAATAACCCAATATGCTGCCATGGCAAGGCTTTTGGTGGCAAGAGATTGCTCTACTACTACTACTAGTGTACAGCTGCGCTTTTTGCACTGCTAGTAGTAGTAGTTTATCCTCACGCCGAGATCTGGATTTGTGCCAAAAGCATACTGCTAGTACCTCTTGATCACAACTACTACTCCTCCAGGTAGGAGTAGTAGAGGGTATTCTTTTCTTTTGCACACCCAAGTGCCGTGTCCCCTGGGACTGCAGCACCGGCAGGAGTGCTTCAAACTCCCAAGCCCATTTGATTATTAGTGACTCTACGCCCTAACACTAACAGCCACGACATAAACAACTCCCGAACGTGAGCACGTTGCCATGATTGGGTCCAACAGAAGCAAGCGTTTGCAAGCTGCAGGTACGAACGGGGACCCAACTGTCATGGCATGTCCAAGATCTTTCGGACGAGCCACGCCAGGCCATGGACGGCGGAGAATGTCGGTCTGTTTGGTACGCGTGGGAAGTTCCTACTAGTACATGCTGCTGCTGGTTTCCGCACTGTCCAATTTTGTCTGATTATCTCGAAAAGCAAATCGAGTTTCAGCTTCAAAATTAGCGAGATACTACTACGTTCTTTGATGTTTTTTTTTTCTGCGAATCTCCAGTTAATTAATTAATTAATTTAAAAGCATGCATCTAGTACACAGGATATTCCCTCCTAGTAGTTGTAGACATGCATGAGTAGCGGACATACCTCTGGGGTCATGAGGGTCTTGGGAATGACACTGCGCATGGACAACAAGATGACAAAACAAGTGATCAGCACATGCATCCACCAGGCTAGCTAGCCGAGAACAAAAACATCTCCATACAGATGGAGCGAGAGCTGAGATTGTTACGTACCCTATGACGTGCCTGCCGCCGTCGTGCACCGCCTGAGACACCATGCCCATGAGCCCGATGCTTCCGCCGCCGTACACCAGGTCCACGCCCCTCGCCACCTGCCACAACAAGGTGCCAAGTCACCACCCAGTAAATAAATTCAAATAAACCGCGCGGTTAAACTCCTCCTCAACGGCCGGTACAGATGAAACATGCTTCTTGAGCGCGATCGATCAAGAGGACGGGGACGGAGGGAGTATGATTTAATTTCGATTTAATGGAGGCGTGAATGCGGTGGGGCCGGCGATGTTTGACGAGCACAGGGGAGGAATGGCTTCTGTGGAATTGCGGTGGAGGAAGGAAACCGGTCGAATTTTGACAAAAGATGTGGCTCAAAGTAAATTGCAAATTCATACTAGTATTGGTGTGAGTGACTACCCGGCCCGGCCGGTTCAGAAGTATGGTGTGACGACTACGCACGCGCATGATGTCGCCACGAAGCCGTGGACAGAATAACCAAGGTAGGTAGAGATACGGAGAGCGATGAGTGTGGCTAGTAAAGCATGGTTACCAGCTCGTTGCCGAGCTCAATGGCGGCGTCATGGTAGCTCCTCTTCTTGCCCTGGCTACTGCCGCAGAAGACGCAGATCCTCTTGAACCTCGACTGCCTCATCGCTCTCTATCTCCTCTCACTAGCTAGCCTGCTGCCTGGGTAGGTGGTGCTTCACTCTAGCAAGCAAGCAAGCAAAAGCAGGAGTCGCGCTTGGAGGGTGATTGTCTTGGTGGTGGTGTGGGGTGCGTGCGCTGCTAGCACAAACACAAGGAAGGAAGGAAGGCCGGGCTTGTGGATGGAGGGAGGGAGGCAGTGCGCCACCCATGGCTATATAATAGTGGGGAGGGGAGAGAGAAGATAGAATGGGGAGCTGAAAGGGACGGATGCTACGCAAGGGAAGCAAAATAAATGCGCGCACATGGACGAAAAACACTCCATCCATCCATCCATCCACGGATCCACCCAGCGTAGCGTAGTGACGATGGCGAGGGCTTTTCCGTGAAATGGACAACAGGATGGGCTGTCTGTCAATGGATGCAATGCACGGGTGACTCACCTTATCAAAGCGGGACGGGGATTATCCTCCTTGGGTCGTTTAGGCTCGCATACAAGGGGAGTAGAAATAGAATCGTATGACCAATTGACAGATAATTTCTCAAGCTTCCACCCAAAAAAATAATAGTTTAAACGTTGGCTGAAGAGCTACCAAATCCATTGATTAGAAATGAGTATCACAGAAACACTCACAAAGAAGGAATGCACCGTAAAAAGACGAGCGCCAAAAAAAAGAAAGAAACGGACTGGTCCGAAAATTCAAAAAAATAAAAATAAAAAATGACTGGTCGGTTTATCAAGGAAAACCGGACGAAAACATAAACAACACCTAGCCAGACTAGGTCTAAAGCACCATAAACATACAAAACGCCAGAAAGGTCAACACCCCAGAACATACCCAGCCGGACACTCAAACTTCTTCGTTGCTACCAAAGTGCACAACAAAAACTGTCGTATTAGTCCGGGTTGCCACAAGCATATCTGCAACCTTGACGACATCAAAGAGGAACGATATGTCCGATAGAGCAAAACATATGCTGCTCCTATCCCAAGAGGATGGCTAACATAACTCACCTGGCGCCCCTTGCATGTGAACGGTGCTCCTGCAGCCCACCACCGTCGGCCAGGCAACAAGTCCTAGCGGGATGCACCACCATCGACTCCACGCTCACCAAATCGATGCCCGCTCATGACCAAATACACCACCACTAACCCGAGGCTCGGTCCAAGGCTTGACTCCAAGACGATGCTTCCAACAGAGTAACAACGCCATGGACGCCACCATCATCGATCAAATCAAGAGGATCACGGTTTTCGCCGGGACGCAAGATCTTGAGGATGGAAGAGGTGGTGGATCCCCTCGATGACGCCCCCAACAAGGACAACCATACCCAAAGGCATCATTCGCTACCAGCCCCGACCAAGGTCGAACAAGACTTTCATCGAGAGAGATGAACACCTATGTGAGGGAACGAAGTCCCCAACACACCACCACCAAATCAGAACCAATAGACGCCACATGCTGCCCCACATAGATCTTGCCGGAGCACCACTAGCGGTGCGAGCCCGGAGCACACCAAATGTCTGCCCAGAACGGCACCACCACAGACCTCCATCCCATCGAGGATTCACCATGCATACCGTGGAAACCAGTCACCGACCAAGCCTCTTCATAGCCTCTGGTTCATAGAGCACCAAATTTGGTCAGAAATCCCTCCAGGACCCGCTGCATCAGCCAGAGGCCGCCAAACGAGGGAGCTGCAGAAGCAGCGCGTTCCCAGCGGCGCAACCAACTTGCACCACAGACCCATACTGCCGCGACCGAGCAGGCCCTGAATCACCAGATCGTCTGATCTGGGCGACACCCAGTCAGATCGAGCCACTCAAGCAGAAATCGTGACCCGACTAAGATCTCATGAGCAAGATGCATCTGAAGCAAAACTATTCCTGCATAGGTTACCTGCGGGACGAAGGAGAAGAACTCACGTCATGAAAACAGAGGCAAAAGTAAGAGCGGGTACATGGGCCGATCGCATTCCAGAGGCAAGAAAGTAGTGTTGCAGATATTCCAAGAGAGACGGGCACGACATCTCAGAGTGTTTCAAGTTGCAGAACAAGGAAAAGAGGAATGACACATATAAACCAGAAGGTAACAAAGAAGGTGACAATTCTGCTAATGTGCTCATGATGATAGTTCCGATGATGCTCTTATGGTTATTGCTGGATGTGCTAAGACCAATAATGAGTGGGTACTTGACATTGCATGTACTTATCATATGCGCCAACATAGAGATTGGTTTAGTAGTTTTGATTCCACCACTTCTTTTGGTTCCGTTTTTTCTAATAATTCATCATGCAAGATTGAAGGCATAGGTTCCATTTGAATCAAGATGTCTGATGACACAATCGCAACTTTCACATATGTTCGGTATATTCCGAAGATGAAGAGAAATCTTATCTCTTTGAGTACCCTTGATCCAAAGGCATACAAATATTCAGGTGGAGATAGCATTTTGAAAGTCACCAAAGGTTCTCTTATTGTGATGGAAGTTGATTTAAGTTTAACAAATGGTCTTTACTACCTTCGAGGTTCTACGGTTTTAGGTAACACTATTCCAACTATTTCAGAGAATTCTTATTGTGATACTACTAACCTTTGGCATATGCGTCTTGGACATATAGAGAATTTTGGTTTGGCGGAGTTAAATAAGAGAGGTCTTTATGATGGATATGAAATTGTAAAATTTAAAAAATTGTGAGCATTATATCTTCGGCAAGCACAAGAGGGTGAAGTTTAACACTTCGGCTCATACAATTGAAGGTATTCTTGATTATGTGCATTCTAACTTATGGGGACTGTCTCACAGAAACCCACTAGGTGCTGCTAGTTACATGTTGACTTTTATTAATGATTACTCAAGAAACGTTTGGCCTTATTTCTTGAAGAATAAATATCAAGCATTCTCAACATTTAAGGAGTGGAAGATTACAATTAAGAGACAAACTGAAAAGAAGATAAAAATACTTCACACTTATAATGGTATGGAATTATGTTCTAAGCTATTTGTGAATTATTACAAGTCTGAAGGTATTGTCAAACACTACACTGTTCCACTCCTCAACAAAAAGGTGTTGTTGGGCGTATGAATAGGAGCATTATTTCCAAGGCCTGTTGCATGTTGACTAATGCAGGTTTGCATATGCGTTTTTGGGCCGATGCCACTTCCACTGCTTGTCATCTTATTAATCGTTCACCATCGATTGCTCTTAATAAGAAAACTCCAATTGAGGTATGGCATGATTCTCCTAATTATTCCAACTGAGAGTTTTTGGTTGCACTGCTTATGCTCATGTTGATAATTGAAAGTTGGAGCTTAGGGATGTTAAGTCCATCTTTCTTGGTTATAAAGCTGGTGTTAAAGGTTTTAAATTGTTGAATCCTAAAACACAGAAGGTTGTTCTTAGCAGAAATTTATATTTAATGAATCTGCTATGTTACATGATGTTCAATCTACTAATGTTCCTATTGCGAGTGAGCAACAGCCTACTGATCAGGTGGAGCATGTTACTGATTTACGTGATACATCCGTGAAGTAAAATGTTGATGCACATAATGAACCTATCATTGTTGATGAACATGCCACTCCAAATCATCATATTGTTCCATCCAGTTGGAATGTTGCATGTGATAGACTTAGACGTGTTGTTTCTATACTGCACTATATACCTCAGAAGGGGTACATGGCATGGCACATGTGTTGAATATTGTGTCGTAGAAGGTGACTGAGGCGATGAATGAGATGTTAATAGCAGCTTATATTGGGGACGGGATAAAGAAATCACGTGTCCAAATGTTCCCTTCAAAGGCACTGGGTGTTGAGGATTTCCGGCGCATTTTTTCCAACATCATTGGGATTTGTGTGGTGTCGAGGTCCGTCTTGAGGATAATCAATGGTTCGGTGTCGGCAGAATCCATTAATGACACCATTCTTGTCTTGATACCCAAGATGAAAAATCTAAATCTTCTAACTTAATTTCGTCCTATTAGCCTTTGCAACATTTTGTACAAGGAATACTCATGATGAGCTAAAAGGCATAATCCAGGTAAATAATGAGGCTTTGAATGCTAAATATGTTGGGATGCCAACCCAAGTGGGTGTGTCAAAAAATGGATCCTTCAGATATCTCACGGATTGTTGAGTAAATTGCAAAAAACCACCACAATTGGGGACCCCAATTCATAAAACCGCCACCATTCATAAAATCAATTCCATCCGTCGAAAGTTCCGGAAACACAAGATCCAATCTAGACACCATCATGGAGGGGTTCATCATGTCCATTGGTGCCTCTCCGATGATGCGTGAGTAGTTCTTTGTAGACCTACGGGTCCGTAGTTAGTAGCTAGATGGCTTCCTCTCTCTCTCTTGATTCTCAATACAATGGTCTCTTGGAGATCCATATGATGTAAGTCTTTTTGCGGTGTATTTGTTGGGATCCGATGAACTTTGAGTTTACAATCAAATCTATGTTTTTATCCATGAAAGTTATCTGAGTCTTCTTTGATCTCTTATATGCATGATTGATTATCGCCTCGTACTTTTTCTCCGATATTTGGGTTTTGTTTGGCCAACTTGATCTATTTATCTTGCAATGGGAAGAGGTGCTTTGTGATGGGTTCGATCTTACGGTGCTTGATCCCAGTGACAGAAGGGGAAACGACACGTATGTATCGTTGCTATTAAGGATAACAAGATTGGGTCTATTTCTACATAAATAGATCTTGTCTACATCATGTCATCGTTCTTATTGCATTACTTCGTTTTTTCATGAACTTAATGAAGGAAATATGCCCTAGAGGCAATAATAAAGTTATTATTTATTTCCTTATTTCATGATAAATGTTTACTGTTCATGCTAGAATTGTATTAACCGGAAACATAATACATGTGTGAATACACAGACAAACATAGTGTCACTAGTATGCCTCTACTTGACTAGCTTGTTGATCAAAGATGGTTGTGTTTCCTAGCCATAGACATGAGTTGTCATTTGATTAACGGGATCACATCATTAGAAGAATGATGTGATTGACTTGACCCATTCCGTTAGCTTATCACTTGATCGTTTAGTATGTTGCTATTGCTTTCTTCATGACTTATACATGTTCCTACAACTATGAGATTATGCAACTCCCGTTTATCGGAGGAACACTTTGTGTGCTACCAAACATCACAACGTAACTGGGTGATTATAAAGGAGCTCTACAGGTGTCTCCAAAGGTACATGTTGAGTTGGCATATTTCGAGATTAGGTTTTGTCACTCCGATTGTCGGAGAGGTATCTCTGGGCCCTCTCGGTAATGCACATCACTATAAGCCTTGCAAGCAATGTGACTAATGAGTTAGTTGTAGGATGATGCATTACATAACGAGTAAAGAGACTTGCCGGTAACGAGATTGAACTAGGTATTGAGATACCGATGATCGAATCTCGGGCAAGTAACATACCGATGACAAAGGGAACAACGTATGTTGTTATGCGGTTTGACCGATAAAGATCTTCGTAGAATATGTAGGAGCCAATATGAGCATCCAGGTTCTGCTATTGGTTATTGACCGGAAACGTGTTTCGGTCATGTCTACATAGTTCTCAAACCCGTAGGGTTCGCACGCTTAATGTTTCGATGACAGTTTTATTATGAGTTTATGAGTTTTGATGTACCGAAGGAGTTCGGAGTCCCGGATGAGATCGGAGGCATGACGTGGAGTCTCGAAATGGTCGAGACGTAAAGATCGATATATTGGACGACTATATTCGGACATCGGAAAGGTTCCGAGTGGTTCGGGTATTTTTCGGAGTACCGGGGAGTTACGGGAATACGGGGGAGAAGTATTGGGCCTTATTGGGCCATACGGGAAAGGGAGAAGGGCTGCCTAGGGCAGGCCGTGCGCCCCCCCAAGGCCTAGTCCGAATTGGACTAGGGGGAGGGGTTGCGCCCCCTCCTTCCTTCTCTTCCCTCTCCCCCTTCCTTGTCTCCTACTCCTAGTACATGGAAGGGGAGGAATCCTACTCCCGGTGGGAGTAGGACTCCTCCAGGGCGCGCCATAGGGGCCGGCCCTCTCCCCCTCCTCCACTCCTTTATATACGGGGGCAAGGGGCACCTCTAGACACAAAAACAATTGATCTCTTGATCTCTTAGCCGTGTGCGGTGCCCCCCTCCACCATAGTCCTCCTCGATAATATTGTAGCGGTGCTTAGGCGAAGCCCTGCGACGGTAGAACATCAAGATCGTCACCACGCCATCGTGCTGACGGAACTCTCCCTCGACACTCGGCTGGATCGGAGTACGAGGGACGTCATCGAGCTGAACGTGTGCTAGAACTCGGAGGTGCCGTAGTTTCGGTGCTTGATCGGTCGGGCCGTGAAGACGTACGACTACATCAACTGCGTTGTTCTAACGCTTCTGCTTTCGGTATATGAGGGTACGTGGACAACACTCTTCCCTCTCGTTGCTATGCATCACCATGATCTTGCGTGTGCGTAGGAAATTTTTGAAATTACTACGTTCCCCAACAGTGGCATCCGAGCCTGGTTTTATGCGTAGATGTTATATGCATGAGTAGAACACAAGTGAGTTGTGGGCGATACAAGTTATACTGCTTACCAGCATGTCATACTTTGGTTCGGCGGTATTGTTGGATGAAGCGGCCCGGACCGACATTACGCGTACGCTTACGCGAGACTGGTTCTACGAAGTGCTTTGCACACAGGTGGCTGGCGGGTGTCTGTTTCTCCAACTTTAGTTGAACCAAGTGTGGCTACGCCCGGTCCTTGCAAAGGTTAAAACAGCACCAACTTGGCGAACTATCGTTGTGGTTTTGATGCGTAGGTAAGAACGGTTCTTGCTCAGCCCGTAGCAGCCACGTAAAATATGCAACAACAAAGTAGAGGACGTCTAACTTGTTTTTGCAGGGCTTGTTGTGATGTGATATGGTCAAGACGTGATGAGATATAAATTGTTGTATGAGATGATCATGTTTTGTTGAAGTTATCGGCAACTGGCAGAAGCCTTATGGTTGTCTCTTTATTGCATAAGATGCAAGCGCCAAATAATTGCTTTACTTTATCGCTATGCGATAGCAGTAGTTGCAAGAGCAATAGTTGGCGAGATGACCATGTGACGACACATTGATATAGATCAAGATGATGGAGATCATGGTGTCGTGCCGGTGACGATAGAGATCATGACAGTACTTTGGAGATGAAGATCAAAGGCGCAAGATGATCATGGCCATATCATGTCACATATTTTCATTGCATATGATGTTTATCTTTTATACATCTTATTTTGCTTAGTTTGACGATAGCATTTTAAGATGATATCTCACTAATTATCAAGAAGTGTTCTCCCTGAGTATGCACCGTTGCGAAAGTTCTTCATGCTGAGACACCACGTGATGATCGGGTGTGATAGGCTCTACGTTGAAATACAACGGGTGAAAAATAGTTGCACATGCGGAATACTCAGGTTCAACTTGACGAGCCTACCATATACAGATATGGCTTTGGAACACGGAGACCGAAAGGTCGAACGTGAATCATATAGTAGATATGATCAACATAGTGATGTTCACCATTGAAACTACTCCATCTCATGTGATGATCGGACATGGTTTAGTTGATTTGGATCACGTGATCACTTAGATGACTAGAGAGATGTCTGTCTAAGTGGGAGTTCTTAAGTAATATGATTAATTGAACTTAAATTTATCATGAACTTAGTCCTGGTAGTATTTTGCAAATTATGTTGTAGCTCAATAGCTCGCGTTGTTGCTTTCATATGTTTATTTTGATATGTTCCTAGAGAAAACTGTGTTAAAAGATGTTAGTAGCAATGATGCAGATTGGATCCATGATCTGAGGTTTATCCTCATTGCTGCACAGAAGAATTATGCCCTTGATGCACCGCTAGGTGACAAACCTATTGCAGGAGCAGATGCAAACGTTATGAACATTTGGCTAGCTCAAAATGATGACTACTTGATAGTTTAGTGCACCATGCTTAAACGGCTTAGAATCGGGACTTCAAAGACGTTTTGAACGTCATGGACCATATGAGATGTTCCAGGAGTTGAAGTTAATATTTCCAACAAATACCTGAGTTGAGAGATATGAAGTCTCCAACAAGTTCTATAGCTAAAAGATGGAGGAAAATTGCTCAACTAGTGAGCATGTGCTCAGATTGTCTGGGTACTTCAATCGCTTGAATCAAGTGGGAGTTAATCTTCCAGATGAGATAGTGGTTGACAGAATTCTCTACACCATCACTAATTTACTAGAACTTTGTGATGAACTATAGTACGCAAGGGATGACGAAAACGATTCCCGAGCTCTTCGTGATGTTGAAATCGACGAAGGTAGAAATCAAGAAAGAGCATCAAGTGTTGATGATTGACAAGACCACTAGTTTTAAGAAAAGGGCAAACGGAAAGAAAGGGAAACTTCAAGTAGAATGGCAAACAGGTTGTCACTCCAGTGAAGAAGACCAAAGCTAGACCAAAGCCTGAAACTGAGTGCTTACACTGCAAAGGAAATGGTCACTGGAAGCGGAAATGCCCTGAATATTTGGTGGATAAGAAGGATGGCAAAGTGAACAAGGGTATATTTGATATACAGGTTATTGATGTGTGTCTTACTAGTGTTTATAGTAGCCCCTGAGTATTTGATACTTGTTCGGTTGCTAAGATTAGTAACTCGAAACAGGAGTTACAGAATAAACAGAGACTAGTTGAAGGGGAAGTGACGATGAGTGTTGGAAGTAGTTTCAAGATTGATATGATCATCATCGCACACTCCCTATACTTTCGGAATTAGTGTTAAACCTAAATAAATGTTATTTGGCGTTTGCATTGAGCATGAATATGATTTGATCATGTTTATTGCAATACGGTTATTCATTTAAAGACAGAGAATAATTGTTGTTCTGTTTACATGAATAAAACCTTCAAATGGTCATACACCCAATGAAAATAGTTTGTTGGATCTCGATCATAGTGATACACATATTCATAATATTGATGCCAAAAGATGCAAAGTTAATAATGATAGTGCAACTTATTTGTGGCACTGCCGTTTGGGTCATATCGGTGTAAAGTGCATGAAGAAACTCCATAAAGATGGATTTTCGGAATCACTTGGTTATGAAGCATTTGATGCTTGCGAACCGTGCCTTTTGGGAAAGATGACTAAAACTCCATTCCCCGGAACAATGGAACGAGCTACTGACTTACTGGAAATAATACATACCGATGTATGCGATCCGATGAGTGTTAAGGCTTGCGGCGTGTACATTATTTTCTGACCTTCACATATGATTTGAGCAGATATGGGTATATCTACTTGATGAAACATAAGTCAGAAACATTTGAAAAGTTCAAAGAATTTCAGAGTGAAGTGGAAAATCATCATAACAAGAAAAATAAAGTTTCTACGGTCTGATCGTGGAGACGAATATTTGAGTTACGAGTTTGGTCTTCATTTGAAACAATGTCAAATAGTTTCGCAACTCACGCCACCTCGAACACCACAATGTAATGGTGTGTCCGAACGTCGCAATCGTACTTTACTAGATATGGTGCGATCTAGGATGTCTCTTATCGGTTTACCACTATCGTTTTGGGGTTATGTATTAGAGATAGCTGCATTCACGTTTAATAGGGCACCATCTAAATCCGTTGAGACGACACCATATGAACTATGGTTTAGCAGTAAACCTAAGCTGTCGTTTCTTAAAGTTTGGAGTTGCGATGCTTATATGAAAAAGGTTTTCAACCTGATAATCTCGAACCCAAATCGGAGAAGTGCGCCTTCATAGAATACCCAAAGGAAACGCTTAGGTACACCTTCTATCACAGATCTGAAGGCAAAACATTCGTTGCTAAGAATGGATCCTTTCTAGAGAAGGAGTTTCTCTCGAAAGAAGTGAGTGGGAGGAAAGTAGAGCTTGATAAGGTAATTTGTACCTTCTCCCGAATTGGAAAGTAGTTCATCACAGAAATCAGTTCCAGTGATTCCTACACCAATTAGTGAGGAAGCTAATGATGATAATCATGAAACTTCAGATCAAGTTACTACAAAACCTCGTAGGTCTTCCAAAGTACAGTCCGCACTAGAGTGGTATGGTAATCCTGTTCTGGAAGTCATGTTACTAGAACATGATGAACCTACGAACTATGAGGAAGCGATGATGAGCCCAGATTCCGCGAAATGGCTTGAGGCCATGAAATCTGAGATGCGATCCATGTATGAGAACAAAGTGTGGACTTTGGTGGAGTTGCCCGATGATCGGCAAGCCATATTGTATAAATGGATCTTCAAGAGGAAGACATATGTTGATAGTAGTGTTACTATCTGCAAAGCTCGACTTGTCGCAAAAAGGTTTTCGACAAGTTCAAGGTGTTGACTACAATGAGATTTTCTCAACTGTAGCGATGCTTAAGTCTGTCTGAATCATGTTAGCAATTGCCACATTTTATGAAATCTGGCAAATGGATGTCAAAACTGCATTCCTTAATGGTTTTCTTAAAGAAGAGTTGTATATGATGCAACTAGAAGGTTTTGTCAATCCTAAAGGTGCTAACAAAATGTGCAAGCTCCAGCAATCCATCTATGGACTGGTGCAAGCATCTCAGAGTTGGAATATACGCTTTGATAAGTTGATCAAAGCATATAGTTTTATACAGACATGGGGTGAAGCCTGTATTTACAATAAAGTGAGTGGGAGCACTACCGCCTTTCTGATAAATATATGTGAGTAACATATTGTTGATCAGAAATGATGTAGAATTTTTCTGGAAAGCATAAAGGAGTATTTGAAAGGAGTTCTTTAAAAGAAAGACCTCAGTAAAGCTACTTACATATTGAGCATCAAAATCTATTGAGATAGATCAAGACACTTGATAATTTTTTCAATAAGTACATACCTTGTCAAGATTTTGAAGTAGTTCAAAATGGAACAGTCAAAGAAAGAGTTCTTGCCTGTGTTGCAAAGGTGTGAAATTGAGTAAGACTCAAATCTCGACCACAGCAGAAAATAGAAAAGAGAATGAAAGTCATTCCCTATGCCTCAGTCATAGGTTCTATAAAGTATGTTATGCTATGTACCAGACCTATTGTATACCTTGCTCTGAATTTGGCAAGGGAGTACAATAGTGATCTAGGAGTAGATCACTTGACATTGGTCAAGAATATCCTTAGTAAGGACTAAGGAAATATTTCTTGATTATGGAGGTGATAAAAGAGCCCATCGAAAAGAGTTACATCGGTGCAAGCTTTTACACTGATCCAGATGACTCTAAGTCTCAATCTGGATACATATCAAAAGTGGGAGCAATTAGCTAGAGTAGCTCCGTGTAGAGCATTGTAGACATAAAATATTTGCAAAATACATACGGCTCTGAATGTGACAGACCCGTTGACTAAGCTTCTCTCACGAGCAAAACATGATCATACCTTAGTACTCTTTGGTTGTTAATCACATAACGATGTGAACTAGATTATTGACTCTAGTAACCGTTTGGGTGTTGATCACATAACGATGTGAACTATGGGTGTTAACCATATACATATGAATATTGGTGTTAAATCACATGGCGATGTGAACTAGATTATTGACTCTAGTGCAAGTGGGAGACTGAAGGAAATATGCCCTAGAGGAAATAATAAAGTTATTATTTATTTCCTTATTTCATGATAAATGTTTATTATTCATGCTAGAATTGTATTAACCGGAAACATAATACATGTGTGAATACATAGACAAACATAGTGTCACTAGTATGCCTCTACTTGACTAGCTTGTTGATCAAAGATGGTTGTGTTTCCTAGCCATAGACGTGAGTTGTCATTTGATTAACGGGATCACATCATTCCGTTATCTTAGAACTTGATCGTTTAGTATGTTGCTATTGCTTTCTTCATGACTTATACATGTTCCTACAACTATGAGATTATGCAACTCCCGTTTACCAGAGGAACACTTTGTGTGCTACCAAACGTCACAACGTAATTGGGTGATTATAAAGGAGCTCTACAGGTGTCTCCAAAGGTACATGTTGAGTTGGCGTATTTCGAGATTAGGTTTTGTCACTCCGATTGTCTAAGAGGTATCTCTGGGCCCTCTCGGTAATGCACATCACTATAAGCCTTGAAAGCAATGTCACTAATGAGTTAGTTGCGGGATGAAGCATTACATAACGATTAAAGAGACTTGCCGGTAACGAGATTGAACTAGGTATTGAGATACGGACGATCGAATCTCGGGCAAGTAACATACCGATGACAAAGGGAACAACGTATGTTGTTATGCGGTTTGACCGATAAAGATCTTCGTAGAATATGTAGGAGCCAATATGCGAATCCAGGTTCCGCTATTTATTATTGACCGGAAACGTGTTTCGGTCATGTCTACATAGTTCTCGAACCCGTAGGGTACGCACGCTTAACGTTTCGATGACAGTTTTATTATGAGTTCAATAGTTTTGATGTACCTAAGGAGTTCGGAGTCCCGAATGAGATCGGGGACATGACGAGGAGTCTCGAAATGGTCGAGACGTAAAGATCAATATATTGGACGACTATATTCGGACATCAAAAAGGTTCCGAGTGGTTCGGGTATTTTTTGGAGTACCGGGGAGTTAAGGGAATACGGGGGGGAAGTATTGGGCCTTATTGGGCCATACGGGAAAGAGAGAAGGGTTGCCTAGGGCAGGCTGCGCGCCCCCCAAGGCCTAGTCCGAATTGGACTAGGGGGAGGGGCTGCGCCCCCTCCTTCCTTCTCTTCCCTCCCCCCCTTCCTTGTCTCCTACTCCTAGTACATGGAAGGGGAGGAATCCTACTCCCGGTGGGAGTAGGACTCCTCCAGGGCGCGCCATAGGGGCCGGCCCTGTCCCCCTCCTCCGCTCCTTTATATACGGTGGCAGGGGGCACCTCTAGACACAACAACAATTGATCTCTTGATCTATTAGCCGTGTGCGGTGCCCCCCTCCACCATAGTCCTCCTCGATAATATTGTAGCGGTGCTTAGGCGAAGCCCTATGATGGTAGAACATCAAGATCGTCACCACGCCGTCGTGCTGACGGAACTCTCCCAGAACACTCGGCTGGATCGGAGTACGAGGGACGTCATCGAGCTGAACATGTGCTAGAACTCGAAGGTGACGTAGTTTCGGTGCTTGATCGGTCGGGCCGTGAAGACGTACGACTACATCAGCCGCGTTATTCTAATGCTTCCGCTTTCGGTCTACGAGGGTACGTGGACAACACTCTTCCCTCTCGTTGCTATGCATCACCATGATCTTGCGTGTGCGTAGGAATTTTTTGAAATTACTACGTTCCCCAACATTTAATACACTAGATGTATGCTGGATAGCGGTCGATGTGTGGAGTAATAGTAGTAGATGCAGGCAGGAGTCGGTCTACTAATCTTGGACATGATGCCTATATAATGATCATTTCCTGGATATCATGATGATTATTTGAAGTTCTATCAATTGCCCAACAGTAATTGTTTTCCCACCGTTTGCTATTTTTCTCAAGAGAAGCCACTAGTGAAACCTACGGGCCCGGGTCTCTTCTTTATTATATTTGTCTTCACGATCTATTTTATTTGCTTTTATTTTCAAATCTATTAAACCAAAAATACAAAAAAACCTTGCCGCACTTTATTTTATTTGCGAACTATTTATCCAATCTATTACAACTTTATCCCGTCTCCGTGCCAATTTCTGGCGTCGTTGCTCGAAAGGGATTGACAACCCCTTTAACACATCGGGTTGTGAGTATTTGTTATTTGTGTGCAGGAGCTGTTTATGTTGTGTTGCATGGTTCTCCTACTGGTTCGATAACCTTGGTCTCATCACTGAGGGAAATACCTACCATTGTTGTTGTGACGCCCCCGATTCAATCGTACACTAATCATGCACGCAAATGTGTATGATCAAGATCAGGGACTCACGGGAAGATATCACAACACAACTCTAGAACATAAATAAGTCATACAAGCATCATAATACAAGCCAGGGGCCTCGAGGGCTCGAATACAAGTGCTCGATCATAGACGAGTCAGCGGAAGCAACAATATCTGAGTACAGACATAAGTTAAACAAGTTTGCCTTAAGAAGGCTAGCACAAACTGGGATACAGATCGAAAGAGGCGCAGGCCTCCTGCCTGGGATCCTCCTAACTACTCCTGGTCGTCGTCAGCGGTCTGCACGTAGAAGTAGGCACCTCCGGTGTAGTAGGGGTCGTCGTCGACGGTGGCGTCTGGCTCCTGGACTCCAGCATCTGGTTGCGACAACCAGAAAGAAAGGAAGGGGGGAAAAGGGGGGAGAAAGCAACCGTGAGTACTCATCCAAAGTACTCGCAAGCAAGGATCTACACTACATATGCATGGGTATATGTGTAAGGAGGCCATATCAGTGGACTGAACTGCAGAATGCCAGAATAAGAGGGGGATAGCTAATCCTGTCGAAGACTACGCTTCTGGCAGCCTCCGTCTTGCAGCATGTAGAAGAGAGTAGATTGAAGTCCTCCAAGTAGCATCTCCAAGTAGCATATCCAGGTAGCATCTCCAAGCGCATCTCTAGTCGCATCGCATAGCATAATCCTACCCGGCGATCCCCTCCTCATATCCCTGAGGGAGAGCGACCACCGGTTGTATCTGGCACTTGGAAGGGTGTGTTTTATTAAGTATCCGGTTCTAGTTGTCATAAGGTCAAGGTACAACTCCAAGTCGTCCTGTTACCGAAGATCACGGCTATTCGAATAGATTAACTTCCCTGCAGGGGTGCACCACATAACCCAACACGCTCGATCCCATTTGGCCGGACACACTTTCCTGGGTCATGCCCGGCCTCGGAAGATCAACACGTCGCAGCCCCACCTAGGCACAACAGAGAGGCCAGCAC
>NC_041381.1:322216294-322240623 GCF_002162155.2 Triticum dicoccoides
GGGGGTTATGCAGGGGGCGAGTGGGCCGGCCTGGGGTGGGCTGGCCGACTGGGCCGGCCGGTTGGCTAGCTGGGTCGGTTGGCCCGGGGGTTTGGGGGGTTTCTTTTTCTTTTTTTTTGTTAGTTTGTTTTTCTATTTTATTTCTTTTCTCTTTTCTGTTTTATTAAATTTCGGTGTTTATGAAAAACCCAAGTTGCACCTAAAATATTTTTAATACTTATGCCACTACCGCAATTAACTTGGCA
This sequence comes from Triticum dicoccoides, assembly GCF_002162155.2. Lineage (NCBI taxonomy): Eukaryota > Viridiplantae > Streptophyta > Magnoliopsida > Poales > Poaceae > Triticum > Triticum dicoccoides. The sequence continues at coordinate 322,216,540 of NC_041381.1, forward strand.
CCTAATATAAAACCATTTGTAATTGTTTATTATTTTATAATCATTTAACTAATTGTTTTGCTACTATTATATTCATTTTGAGTATTTACATATTTTATACAAGTGTGGTTTCTCCACCATAATTACCTACGCATTATTTGGCACCACCAGAACATTTTAGCTTTATTATTTGAAAACTTTTGTTGTTTGCCTATATTTTAAATTTGAATTTGAATCGTTTTGAACTAACACGAGTTTACCAACAGTAAACGAGGTGACGTGGCATCATTAGCAGAGGTTCACTGTAGCTTAAATACCCGGGCGTCACAGTTGTGTTGCATCATCCCTTCCTCTTTGGGGAAATACCGATGTAGTTCAAGCAAACATCAAAAAGAATGTTTGGCGCCGTTGCCGGGGAGACATCATCAGCATCAACTGGGTTCCTAATCAAAAATCTCATCTTCTTGCAATTTACATTATTTGTCATTTTCCTCTTGTTTTCCTCTCCCCCACTTCAGAAAAATTTACCGCTTTATTCGCACTCTTTTTTCATTCGCCATTTTTTCGTCAAATCTATTTTTGAGTGCAATCTTGTTATGAAGTCACCATGACTCAAGAGAGCACCAAGTTGTGTGATTTCTCAAATACCAACAACAATGATTTTATTAGCACTCCGATTGCTCCTCCCGCCACTAGTATGGAGTCTTGTGATATTAATACTGTTTTGTTGAATCTTGTTGTGAAAGATCAATTTGCCGACACTCCTAATGAGGATGCCGCATCCCATCTTAACACATTCATGGAATTATGTGATATGCAAAAGAAAAAAGATGTGGACAATGATGTTGTGAGGTTGAAATTATTTCTGTTTTCTTTGCGAGATCACGCAAAAATTTGGTTTTCTTCTTTGCCTCGCAATAGTATCAATTCTTGGAACAACTGCAAGGATGCTTTTATTACTAAGTATTTCCTGCCTGCAAAAATGATTTTCCTTAGAATCCAGATCATGAATTTCAAGCAACCTGAACATGAGCATGTTGCACAACCTTCGGAAAGCATGAAATTGATGCTAAGGAATTGCCCAACTCATGGGTTAAATCTTTGGATGATCATACAAAAAATTTATGCGAGATTGAATTTTGTTTCTCATAATCTTTTAGATTCCACCGAGGGGATAATTTTATGGAAATTACTTTGGGTGAAGCTACTAAATTGCTAGACAATATTATGGCAAATTACTAACAAATGGCACACCGAACGAGCGCCTACTAGTAAAAAAGTCAATTTGGTAGAAGAATGTGTGAAAAAGTTGATGCTCTTATGAAGTTGGTTTCTAATAAAAGTGCTCCTATTGATTTTAATGATGTGCCTTTGTCTACTTTGATTGAACAAAATAGTGATGCCATAGATGTGAATTTTATCTCGCGAAACCATTTCAATAACAATGCTTATAGAGGTAATTTTAATCTAGGCTTTTTCCTAGTAATTCCTCTAATAATTATGGTAACTCCTATGGTAATCCTTCTTATAATAATAATAATAATAGAAACACCTCTGATATGGACAATAATATTAAAGATTTATCAATACTCAAAAGGTTTTCAATGCTTCGATAGAAGAAAAGTTTAATAAAGTTGATGATATGTCTAGAAGTATTGATAGAATTTCTCATGATGTAGAAACTCTCGAGATGAAATTTTTTGTGCCTAAAGTTGAAGAATCAATTAAAGCTCTTTATGTTTCTATGGATGAAATTAAGAAAATAACTGCTATGCTTAGAGCTAAAAGATATTTTTTTTGAAAAAAACGTTTTCTAGTGATTGCTTTCATAAAAGTGATGAAGATCTTAAAATGATTGGTGTTTCTTCTATTGATTCTTTGTTTAGTAAAATTAAGATTGGTGAAAAATGGACTGGAGAAGAGTCAACTTTAGCTAGAAGGCATCCCAATAATTTGGAGGGTGAAAATCTTGTTGAGAAAATTGATAAAAGTGGGTTTGAAGAGGTCAAAACTTTAACTAGTGATGTGCCCACTATTTTGGATTACAAAGACTTTAATTATGATAGTTGCTCTTTGTTGATTGTATTTCTTTGTTGCAATCCATGATAAATTCATCCCATGCTTCTGAACAAAATAAAGATTTTACTAAACATATTGTTGATGCTATGATGAAAGCTTTTGAAGAAAAGTTGGAATTAGAAGTTTCAATTCCTAGAAAATTACATGATGAATGGGGACCTACAATCAAAGTCAAGATTAAAAATTATTAGTGTTCTGCTTTATGTGACTTGGGTGCTAGTGTTTCTACAATTCTGAAATCTTTATGTGATGTGCTTGGTCTTAGCGATATTGAAGAATGTTCTTTAAATTTGCACTTGGCGGATTCTACTATTAAAAAGCCTATGGGAAGAATTAATGATGTTATTATTCCTGCAAATAGGAATTATGTGCCCATAGATTTTATTTTTCTTGATATTGATTGTAATCCATCTTGTCCAATTATACTTGGTAGACCGTTTTTACTTACTATTTGTGTCGTGATTGATATGAAAGAAGGCAATATTAAATTCCAATTTCCACTAAGAAAGGGTATGGAACACTTCCCTAGAACAAGAATTAAGCCACCATATGAATCAATCATGAGGGCATCATATGGATCTAGAACTAAAGATGACAACACTTAGATCATATGTGTTATGCCTAGCTAGGGGCGTAAAACAATAGCGCTCGTTGGGAGGCAACCCAACTTGTATCTTTTTGCTTTTTAGTTTTCTTGTTGTTTTCAACAAAATACCCAATTATGCCTCTGATTAGATGTGTTTTTGTGGTTTAAATTAGTGTTTGTGCCAAGCAAGGCCTTTGGGTTGATTTGATCTTGCTGAAAAACAGAAACTTTTGTGCTCACGAAAATATTTCCCATTTTTAACAGAAAAGTGCTTTTGAGTTAATTATTTTTTCAGAATATTGATAAACAAATTATTCACGTCTTCCTAATTTTTCAGAATTTTTGGAGTTACAGAAGTATTTGAAGTAGTCAGATTGCTATAAATTGTTCTGTTTTTGACAGATTCTGTTTTCTTTGCGTTGTGTTCTTGTTTTGATGATTCAATGGTTTTCTTTGAAGAGTTTTTGCCGTAGAAAAGTTGAAATACAGTAGATATAATTCAAAAATGAAATATGAATGGGTTTGCAACAATACTTATAGTACTCCCTCCATTTCCTTATACAAGGCCACAAACTCATATTACAGGTACCAAGGTAAAATTTAATGACTGCTTTGGAAGCCAACTTTTCTTTTCGTTAACTGAAATGATTAAAATGCATGCATGCATGCAAGGAAGGAAGGAACGTGAAGGAAATAGCACAATGCCATTATGAGTACATGCATGCAAATATTAAACAAGTTGCTAGTACGAGAAAACATTATCAATTTTTGCCTTGATTACTGTTAGTGCCTTATATAGATACAAAACGCAATTTTCATAGTGGCCTTGTATAAGGGAATGGAGGGAGTAGTGGTTTGCTTTCTTATATTAACGGATCTCACGAAGGTTTTGTTGAGTTTTGTGTGATTGAAGTTTTCAAGTTTTGGGTGATATTATGATAGATGAAGGAATAAGGATTAGCAAAAGGCTAAGCTTAGGGATGCCCGAGGCACCCCAAGATAATATTCAAGAAGTAGCAAGCAACTAAGCTTGGGATGCCCCCGAGTGGCATCCCATCTTTCTTCTAACAACCATCGGTATTTTACTTGGAGCTATATTTCTATTCGTCACATATTATGAGTTTTGCTTGGAGTGTCTTGTATGATATGAGTCTTTGCTTGTTTTGCTTTGTGTTTTAAGTCTTGAATCTTTGCTGGACACACCTTTTTGAGAGAGCCAAAAATCATGCTATCCTTGCTCCTATGCTTCACTTCAATTTTTAGAGTCATGGAATTGCTCTAGTGCTTCACTTATATCCTTTTGAGCACGGTGTGCTTTGTTATTTTTGAAGAAATGCTCTCATGCTTCACTTAGATTTATTTGGGAGTTAGTAAATTTTTAAGAAATTCCCTCTTGCTTCACTTAGATTATTTTGAGAGAAAAAATATTATGCTCATGATCTTCACTTATATTTGTTTGAGCTTATTAAAAGCAACATATGAAACTAGTCCCAAAGTGATAGATATCCAAGGAGGATATAATAAAAAGATCATTGGACAAAATAAACTTGGTTCTTAGTAATGGTTTTGAGATATGACGATATGATATGTGAGTCAGGTTGATGAATAATTATGCTAGTGCTACTAATTTTTAGTTGTATATTTTGACAAATAGTAGTGTTACAAGGATTGACAAATGGCAATGTTACTAGATCAACAAATTTCAATCTTTCCAGTTTGACAAATGGCAATATACCCAATTGTTGGGAACGTAGCATGCAATTTCAAAAAAAATCCTACAATCACGCAGGATCTATCTAGGAGATGCATAGCAACGAGAGGGGGAGAGTGTATCCACGTACCCTCGTAGATCAAAAGCGGAAGCGTTAGTTAACGCGGTTGATGTATTCGAACGTCTTCACGATCCAACTGATCCAAGTACCGAACATACGACACCTCCGTGTTCAGCACGCGTTCAGCTCGATGACGTCCCTCGAACTCTTGATCCGGTAGAGGGTCGAGGGAGAGTTCCGTCAGCACAACGGTGTGGTGACGGTGTTGATGATGTGATCCGCGCAGGGCTTCGCCTAAGCACTACGACGCTATGACTGGAGGAGTAAACTGTGGAGGGGGCACTACACACAGCAAAGAGAACAATTGATGTGCTTTGGGGTGCCTCCCTGCCCCCGTATATAAAGGAGGAGAGGAGGAGGAGGCGGCCTAGGGGGCGCGCCAAGTGTGGGGAGTCCTACTAGGACTTCCTAGTCCTTGTAGGATCCCCCTTCCTTTTCCGGAGTGGGAAAGGGGGAAAGAGGTGGAGAGGGAGAAGGAAAAGGCGGGCCGCGCCCCCACCCCTTGTCCAATTCGGATTGGGCTTGGGGGAGGGGGCGTGCCACCTCCTGGCCGCTGCCTCCTCTCTCCACTAAGGCCCATGTAGACCCATTAACTTTCCCGCGGGGTTCCAGTAACCTCCCAGTACTCCGAAAAATATCCGATACTACCCGAAACCATTCCAGTGTCCGAATATAACCTTCCAATATATCAATCTTTACCTCTCGACCATTTCAAGACTCCTCGTCATGTCCGTGATCTCATCCGGGACTCCGAACAAACTTCGGTCATAAAAAACACATAACTCATAATACAAATCGTCATTGAACGTTAAGCATGCGGACCCTATGGGTTCGAGAACTATGTAGACATGATCGAGACACATCTCCGATCAATAACCAATAGCGGAACCTAGATGCTCATATTGGCTCCTACATATTCTATGAAGATCTTTATCGGTCAAACCGCACAACAACATACGTTGTTCCCTTTGTCATCGGTATGTTACTTGCCCGAGATTCAATCGTCGGTATCATCATACCTAGTTCAATCTCGGTACCAGCAAGTCTCTTTACTCGTTCAATAATGCTTCATCCCGCAACTAACTCATTAGTAACATTGCTTGCAAGGCTTATAGTGATGAGCATTACCGAGAGGACCCAGAGATACCTCTCCGATACACGGAGTGACAAATCCTAATCTCGATCTATGCCAACTCAACAAACACCTTCAGAGACACCTGTAGAGCATCTTTATAATTACCCAGTTACATAACCTTCTTACAAGCAGCTTCGCATTACATGACCTTCTATCTCATGTCATCTGCTATGTTCTCCCTCTGTAGGCGCGGGTTCCTGGGGGGTTTTATAGACCTTCTATCTCATGTCATCTGCTATGACCTTCTATCTCATGTCATCTGCTATGTTCTCATGTCACCCAGGGTTACAATGGTAATATGTCGAGTCGGTGGGTCCGTATTGTCGAGCTGGGTCCCGCTTGAGGGCTTGTGGTTCGCTGGGTTCCCCTAGGTGCGGGCCCCGCGTGCCTAGGAGAACTGTGCGCCGTCTTGTCGACCGTCAGGGTGTGGCCGAGTCGAGTCGTGTATAGTGCTTTCCGTCAGGCTGCCGCTTGCTGTCATCAGCGGTGAGGGTGGAAGCACTGTTGCCACACCAGCCCTGGTCAGCGGGTAGGTAAGGGGCACTGTTGCCACGCTCCGGCTGACCATAGGCATGGGTGAAAACACTGTAGTCTTGGTCATCGGTGATTGACGTCTCGTCCCATCGTACGGCCTGGATGGGACAGGAGCTTGACCCGTGGCTAGATTACAGTGCATGCCACGGGTGGAATCGGCTTGTTGGGGAAGCCTTGGTTGTGCCGGGTTCGGCCGCCTTGGGCCAGTTGCTGAGTCCGGGTCGACGTACCTTGCCGGGTCGGAGGGATTGGCCGGGCTGCGGGCCTCGCCGGGTCGAGCGACCCGGCCAGGCGCGTGCCGGTTTCTCAGGGCGATGCGGGCCCCACCGTTCTTGAAGAGGATCCGGGTTCCGTTGCCTGCCCGGGGTTCATCCCCTCGACAGCTGAGCTGCCGACAAACCATCAGAGTGGTGTGGAGGCCCTCCATAGCCACCCCTTCATAGGCCGTACCTCCTCCACCTCCGGCGACGCGGCTGTATCTTGCTCCACCGCCATGCCCTGCAAAGCCTCCACGCCCGGCGTTCGTGCCGCTGCCCCCGCCATTGTGCACCGCCCCAACAACGCTGCCGCGCCCGCCATTAGCGGCGCCAGCAACCGGCCGATCCGCTCCCGATCCGTGCGAAGGCTGCACCACACCTGACGCCTCTACCTGCGCCGGTGACGGATCCGTCCCTCTCCCCGCCATGAGAACTGCGGCAAAGGACGCCCCGTCGATCGGCGGCGCGTTCGCTCGAACACGCAGCGCATCCGACCCCGCAAGAGCGTAAACCAGGTCGCACCCACGTCGGCCGAACCCTAGTATTGCCCATGTTGGGATGGGCCGCCACAATCTGCTCCTGCAGCCCATCCTCAACCGGCTGAGCCACATGCTCAGAAATAAAAACTAGCTGGGCCGCATGCCCTGAGCCTACATGTCCCTCTCCCGAAACTGGCCCATTGTGGCCCAATATGCAATTCAAACACTCCAACCTTCCCTCCCGGATCGAGATCTGCCTCTCCTCCGCCTCCGGTGGCAACGCGGGCCGCCGCTCCTTCCGCCGTCATCGTTGAACCTGCATCCAAGCTCCCAGGTTAAGAAAATCGCCAAGAGTTAACGTCGGCAACCTTACCTTGGGGATCGGCCCCTGCCATGGCCGAGCCGTTGTACGCCGATGTACAAGCCATCGGATCACCTCCTTGTGATCCTTCGAGTCAAGGTCGTCTCTTGCCGGATCGGTCATCGGGACCAACGTCTCGACCACCAACTTAAGATCATCTTCCTCGTCACCGGCTTTATTTGGGGGAGAATTTCACTTCCCCAGCCCCTGCACCAACTAGGGATGCATATAGCCTTTTAAGTATGAGTACTTCGATTTTTAATCTTGGTTACGCATCGAGCCTAGTCCTCAATAAATGCGTGAGTACCAGAAAAGCCTGGTCCTCGAGAATAAATAAGAACCTAAATTCGCCTTCGTGAGGATTTGAACTCAGGTGTTGGGTTTTACATTCACCCCCCAACCAGTTGAGCTAGACTCACTCTCTAATGGACGTCTCAATTATATTGAATATTCCTTTATGGTTGCGTGCAGGGAGGCATTGTCGCTGGCCGAGGATTTGCTTTTGCACAATATTGTGGTGGTCTGTGACTCCAAACAAGTTGTGAATGACATCCAGAAGGGACGAAGTGGCAAATCATCGAGGAGATCAAGCTGAGAGCTTTGAATTTTAATTGTCTTTTCTGTTCTGATAGTAGGTTGACTAACTTTGAGGCTGACTTGTTAGGCAAGCATTCGAATTCTTTGAATTGGGATGTCATGTATGGTTGGGTCAACCCCGATCCAGTTTGTATCTCATCTTTTACGTTCTTAAATATTTGTCTTTCGAGATATTTCAACAAGTAACTACATACAAAGCAAAATATGTGAATCTACACTCTAAAACATGCTTGCCTAGAAGATGTGGTAGTCCATTTGAAATCTCTAAAAAGACAAATACTCCCTCCGTCCGTAAATACTTGTCTGAAAAATGAATGTATTTAGACATATTTTAGTTATAGATACACCATTTTTATCAATTTCTCCAACAAGTATTTCCGGACAGAGGAGCATTTAGGAACGGAGGGAGTAAAAGATAGGTGTTCTAAAAAAAGTAAGGATGATTCAAGGAGTCTGGTTGGATAAATTCTTTATGATCGGTTAGTGACCGAGCCACCCACCATAAGAATCCGACTAGGTCCACGCCCCTCCGGCGCCGGCGGCAGGAATGCGACGCCGACGCCTATAGGAAGGGACAAGGGAAAATTGCTCAGGGGCCCAATAAACCCGGACGGAGGGAGTATCACGGTGATAAGCATAAGTGCATAACCGCGTGTCATCGCCGCATCGCCGCATCGGCATGGCTGCACCAGGAGCCTGCGAGGATGACTCGCGCGGCGCACACGTACCGATGTCGTACTCCTACGACCCCCTGCGCCGAGAGAGTTGCGCCCCCGCGGCACGTACAACCGGCACCGCAGGATGGGGGAGTAGAATTCCGTGCCGCGCTCGAGTTGGCGCCCGCCCGCTACCACCAGAGTACTCGTGCTACTATACCTAGCTAGTCTGTGCTTCTGGGGATTTGAAGCCTTGGCGTTTGGACTCGTGCGCGCGTGCCCGCTCCGTTGGTTGCTTGTCGCGCGTCCTCTGCGCCGGTAGCTCTCTCCTCCCGCCGCGCGTGCGCTCTCGCCCGTGGCATCCTAGGCCGCGGCTGGCACCCACCCCGGCACGCCGAGCCCCCGTCCTCTGTGCTCGCGCTCCGACAGATGGTCGCGTTACGTGCTGGTTTTGGAACTCGTCTTCTGGCCTGGCGGAACGACGCCGCGTTGCCACGGCGCCCACCGCCCAGCGCCGCATCCCGTGGACCCAACGCGGGCCGCCGCATCATCAAGAAATTAATCGGGGCGATCCATCGGCAAACAACCTCGGCCGCTTTGTTGCCTCATATGGCCGCTGCAGGATCTGATCTACTCGTAATAATCAGCCGAAAAGAAGTAGATAAATAAACCGAGGTGGGATATCAGATACTACACCGAAAAAGCCAGACACGATTTCGCGGACCTTTAACCATGCAAACGCCCACGCTCCCAATTCCTTGTCCACTTAATTATTCCCATGCTTAGCAGCGGAAGACACTTGAGTTGATCAGCCTCACTGTTGCTGTGTTGCACTCGCACCAGACACCCGCATCGATCAAGTGCGCCTTTACATTAACAATATCAGCACAACGAGTTCCAAAACAAACATTACTACGACGACAGGTTATAATATGTACTCTGCTCTGTAAAAAGCAAAATTAGCAATGAGCGCATCCGAATATCTGCGACACGGCAGCTGCGTGCATTCTGACACCAGGGTTAATTGACTGCCATTTGACCTGCCGGCTCCTAAACACGCAGGCACTTCATCTCTCTTAATCTGAAAAAAAAAACATAGTACTACTATTACACCTATCGCGCTGCAACTGCATGCCTACGGAGCAGCCACTCGCACTGGCCGATCCATCCGTAAGGAAGAAGTTACGTTTGGCCCTGCCACTGCATCTGCATGCCACAAGGTGCCAAAACTACCCCAGCGCTGGATAACTTAAACTTTCTCTTTTGTAATGACCGCTCTGCTCTGTCTGCGTACGTACGTACGCCTCCGGTCGATGGCCGGCCGCGACAGCCATCTGAGAAAGGGAGGAAAGGTGAATGATCTGGTCGATCGAACATGGAGAGATGGCCAGGGAAACGTCGGCCCTCCAATGATCAAGGAGGAGAGGCCAGCCATGTCCCATGCCGTGCGTCTACCCAACCCAACCACACGGAGGGGCGGAGAGGCCCATCGCACGCCATGCCCAAGGAGGAAGAAGGCGAGACGATCCTCCCTCCACTAGGCAATGATCATGATGGCCATGCATGCGCTGGCTATGGCTCATTGGCTAGTCTTACAAAATGGGCCGCTCATCCTGCTGCCCCCCTCGTGCCCAGGGGATAGGAGACAGAGGCCTTTTGGGTAATGCCGCGGGGTCGCCCACTCACTTGGCCACGCACACTCCACTCTGCACTGCCATCTCCATCGCCATGGCTGCTGGCCGGGCAGACCAAGCATGCGCGCGCACGGCCGCCCTACGCCCTACGCCGATGCCGCCCTCGGCCGGCTCATCTCGTGTGGGCGTGCAAGGCCACTTGCGACTGTGCCGGCATCATGCGTGCGCCCGTCCCATGCGTCTCTGGTCTCTCCCGCACCTGATCGCTGCCCCCAACACTGAGCAGAGGCCGATGGGCACCTGTGTCTGCGTGATCTTGAGCATTGAGCTGCCATCAACATTCCTTTCTTGACAGAATTTTTCTTTACGGAAGCCCCCACTTGCTAGTACAGGATTCGATACCCCATAGAGTCCCGCAAAACCACACGTAAGACAACATTAGGTGTAATTAATTACTACATCCATCCCGGTATGTAATTATATGTGTACTACACCATCAAAAGTATATGTGCACTACTAGGCCATCAAAAGTAGGACGTATATGTTTAGAGAAATTATTTAGTGATATATAACACATGTTTAGCTAGTCAAATTGAAGATCTAAAAGTATGAAACTACTACCCAACTTGTAAACCCAAATAGAAGAGTGGAAGGGCCATCCATTTCTGTGTTGTGTGGTCTTTTAAAACTTTGGGCACCTTTTTAATGTTTTCTGGATAACCTTTCAAGTTCCAGCCACCCTAATTTTTATAAACAAAAATACCAATTAGCTTTTTGAGGGAATATTCACACTATATAGAATATCTTGACTCTGAATAGTTACATGCAAGTCTATATAACATAGAAAAGTAGGCTGTCCATGACGGGTATGTGTGAGGTGAACCAAATTCACCCACGTTGATTTTAAAAAAAAGAAAGAAAAAAAAAGTCAAACCATTCTGAAACTTTTTTGTAACAAGTATGATCTAGTGTTATACTCACATGTAAAGTTTTGTGAAGGAATGACTTACACGGTCTTGTGTGAAAAAAATGGATCTACATAAAAGATACTATTCAAGGTTTTTGAAGTTGTGATTTCCTTTTTTCTTCTTTTTGCCAAAAACAACACGGGAGTCATATCTTCGCTGAACTCCATACGTGGGGTAGAGCACCCTGATAAAAAAAGTGTTAGAATTATTTTATTTTATTTTAAAAAATAAATTGTTTTAGCGGGGGGGCGCCTAGACCTAGCTTCCAAAAGCAATGATCAATTTTTATTGGCTTATGACCGAGCAATGGATTTGAATCGTTCCTCCAAGTTCCAACATCTACACCAGCTTGAGATGATTTGCCCCCTTGTGTGCTCGGCACTATTATACTGTGAAATCATAGTAGTACTATAGTATAGGATCCAAGAATTTCCAAGCATCCAGGTTCCCTCTTTCTTTTCTCTGTCAAGCTTTCCCCGACTCTCTTTTTGTCTTACTTTGCCTCGGGTGATTATTACTCCATAAAAATTCTTGTGAGGATGCACCGACAGTTCAACTGTGGCTGTTACGGTGGGTTATGCACGACATGTAACAGATGTTCTGGATATACGTATATCCTTGAAGTAAAGAGTGGAAGCTGATAACAGGATATGGCACCGTGAAATGATTTAACTTTGGAAACCATATGCCACTACAAAAGTCCAGCTACATTTGAGACCTAAGGGCATCTCCAACGCCGACTTTCAAACCGTACGTAATCATCCGACCGCCTGGTAGAGCCGGCATGCAAGGCGGATCAAGGGCGGCATGCGGCTAGCTCCCCCGAGGTCTCTGACAACGACCCCACAATGGAGACGGACTCCGACGATGACTTACCGCTGAAACCCGCGTTGGTGCATGCCGGCTTGACCATGAGGAGGCATAGGTGCACTTCATGTCCTAGGGTCCCTTAGGCTGGTCATTTGCGCTCTGTATAACATGGTCAATACATGCAGTTTTTAGTCTATTACAGTACTGGAGGCTACTGGTAACGCATGGACTTCATGACATATGAGAGCATTAAATTGCCTATTGGTAATACATGGACTTCATGTCATAGGACGCCTCCATCGTAACACGTCCGTTAATACTTCTGACCGTTGAGCTATTGTAGAACCCGATTGGTGAATTAGCTGGTTGAAGAGAATAAGACTGATGTATATTCCCTAACTGGGCTTTACTTCGTTTGGTTGCCTACCCTCGCCGTTGATCTTGACCATACCCTTAGTGTTCATGGGCCTATAGTACTATTTGGGTTTCTAGCTGGGCTTGGCCTTAAATTGTGGTGGGTATACCTGGTGGGGAATTACCTTGTCAAGTTCAAATCTTTAGTGAGAAGTAGTGTAGGGTTTTAGGAGTGGAAGTTTTCTTTGTACTTGCACTTGCTTGTAGTGTGAGTGGTTTGGATGTTTCTTGCACATATTCATTTATCTTCTTAAAGCTATGATACGCAATTGGCGTACTCTCAGGAAAAATGAGGAATCTAACTTGTGTTTGCGCAAGTTTTCCGCTCGATGCAAACTAACTAGCAATCGGCGCTATCTTAGACGCTAGAAAAAAAAAGGATGAATTATAATACGAGCCTGCTTCAGTTTTCTGTACGAACATTTTGATTGCCAACGTTGAGGAGACCGAATGCTTCTGGTTTATTTTTTATTTTTTAAATTGAATCATGAGGCATCTACAGATTGGTGTTAGCGTTCGAGGAATGGACTCCTACACAGGTGCTAGGCAGAAAATCCTTTTTGATCGCGTCAGCGCCTTAGCAGGGATTCATCATTAAAGATGGCCTGAAACAGCGTGGAATGGGGTGGACCAGGCAAGGATTTTCCCATCTCGTCTTCAACAAAACACATAAATCAATCTAGTCCGGGACTTATTCCACGCGGTGTGAAAATAGCTGGAAGCGTATGCCCTAGGAAGGGACGGTTGCGTGTTATATAGAGGCCGAAGCCAATCAGATATACATGGTTTGTTGGAGTAGATCGATCTCAACGTAGGTACAAAATACTAACAAACTAGATTGAGATCGATCCTAACTTGCCCAACACGTTTACAACAAACACACGCACGCAATCCTCTACTACACGGTTTATACAATACCGTGACAATATAACGTTTAACACTCCCCTCAATCACAACTTATCTAAGTTGAGATTGCGCCGAAAACCTCCAGTAAACCCATTTGCCACTTGATCACCAGTCGGTATGAACCTGATATTTAACAACTTGTTTGCTACCCTCTCTCGAACAAAGTGATAGTCAATTCCAATATGCTTCGTCCTAGCATGAAATATATGATTTGCAGATAAATAAGTGGCACCTAGATTATCACACCATAAAGAAGCTGACTTTGGATGACTAACCCCCAACTCTGTCAAAAGGTTCTGAACCCAAATAATTTCAGCAGTGGCATTAGCAAGTGCTTTATATTCAGCTTATGTACTAGAACGTGACACAGTGGCCTGTTTCCGAACGTGCCAAGACACCAAGTTACTTCCAAGAAACACTGCAAAACCATCAGTGGATCTTCTATCATCAGGGCATCCTGCCCAGTCTGCATCTGAAAAGGCACTTACCAACATAGAATCTGACTTCCCAATTCTAAGCCCATGACTGGGTGTCCCCTCCAAGTAACGAATAATACGTTTGACAGCTGTCCAATGTACAGTAGTAGGAGCATGCAAAAAATGACAAACTTTGTTCACCGAGAAAGAAATATCTGGTCTAGTCAAAGTCAAATACTGCAAGGCGCCTACTATACTTCTGTACTTGGTAGAATCCTCCCCTCCAAGAGGTTCACCATCATAAGAGATAATTTTTCTGATGTTGGTAGGGGTGTGGCAACTGGTTCGCAACCCTTCATACCCATACGCGTTTAAGCAAATTTAGTAAATATTTTCCTTGTGACAACAAAATACCATCTTTGACAGATGTTACCTCAATACCCAGAAAGTAATGCAGATCCCCTAAATCCTTAAGGGCAAAATCCATGCGAAGATCCTTCAGAAGGGCTTCAATTGCTCTGGATGATGAACTTGTAACAATTATATCATCAACATAGATAAGCATAAAAATGGTTACCCCATGTCGACAATAAAAGAATAATGATGTATCTGCCTTCGAAGGATCAAAGCCAAGAGACTGAAGCTTGGATGATAAGCGAGAGTACCATGCATGGGGTGCTTGCTTGAGTCCATACAATGCTTTATCAAGTTTGCAAAGAAACTGTGGTGCGTTTGGATTTTCATACCCAGGAGGTTGCTTCATAAACACTACCTCTTCCAGAACACCATGCAAAAATGCGTTCTTCACATCCAACTGTCGCATGCACCAGTTCCTAGAAACAGTTATAGAGAGAATGAGTCTGATAGTAGCAGCCTTAACTAGAGGGCTAAATGTATCCTCATAATCAATGTCATAACGTTGCTTAAATCCCTTTGCAACTAAACGTGCCTTATACCTGTCAATACTGCCATCAGACTTCCTCTTGACTTTATACACCCACTTACAGTCAATAACATGGCGGAACCAAATGCCAAGTTTGATTTTTCAATAATGCACTGTACTCTTCGTTCATGGCTTGTTCCTAATTTGGATGATCAAGCGCCTCCTTCAAATATTCGGGTTCACCTGTAGCACAAAAAGAAGCCCAACGAATACACCCATCCTTATATTCTTTAGGTTTGTGTATACCACTTTGTGACCTGGTGTGAGCTCGTGTTGGTGGAGCAGTCGGAGGTGACAGTAGGCGCTGTTGGATCCGCTGAACCATAGAAGACTCAGAGGAAACATCAGCTGAATCAGCAGAGATCTGAGGCGAATCAGGAGCTGCCAGGTGGGCATCCTCGTCCGGTGTGTCCAGCGAAAAAGTCCTGGTCGCAGGCGACAGGACGGGGCCCAGGGAGGAATCTCCCGAGTCCACCAATGAAGAAGCGCCACCCGCGGGAATGTGGGCCGCTCCCGCGGCCCGAGTGGGAGACAGCGCGTGGCCCGGCCGGGTGGGAGACAGCATGTCGCCCGCACCCATCGCGTCGCCCGCTGGCTGGCGCACGGATCCCGCCGCCGATCCGCGTCCAGGCGCTGAGACGCGCGATCCCGAAGGCGATCCAGCAGGAGAATCCACCCCGTAGCCTGCGCCACCCGGATTTTCCGTGGCACTGGATCCAGCTCCGGTTTCCTGCATAAAATCATAACTATTTTCTGCACTGTTTTCATCATATTCCTGCACACTGTTAGCATCAATAGTATTGGAAATCGACAGCTGATCATTACGAACTTCCTCCCGATGAAGTAGACTTGAAGGATTAAGAAGTGTGGGTGGAATAAGAACAAGTTCCGCACGAAGTTGTGCTCCTGCATTTGGATGCAATGCAGCAAAGGGAAAGACATGTTCATCAAAGATAACATCACGGGAAACGTAAACACGACCCGTGGAGACATCAAGACACTTCTATCCTTTATGAAGGGTGTTGTAGCCAAGAAATACACATTGCTTGGACCGAAACTCAAGTTTGTGTTTGTTGAAGGGACGCAAATTAGGCCAAACCGCACAACCAAAAATGTGAAGAAAAGAATAGTTGGGTTTCGTTCCAAAGAGACGTTCTAGGGGAGTTTCATTGTGTATGACCCGACTAGGAATACGATTTATGAGATAAACCGTTGTGAGAAAAGCCTCGTCCCAAAAATTTGAGAGGCATGGAAGCATGAGCGAGCAGGAAGAGACCAACCTCCATGATATGTCTGTGCTTGCGTTCAGCGGAACCGTTCTGTTGATGGGCATGGGGGCATGACACATGATGGGTGATGCCAATGCGCTCGAAAAATTGATTCAACTTTTGATACTCGCCACCCCAGTCGGTTTGCATGGCTAGAATTTTGCGAGTGAATAAACGTTCAACATGTTGTTGGAAGATATGAAATTTTTGGAACACATCAGACTTATTTTTTATAATATAAATCCAAGTAAATTTACTGAAATCATCTATGAAGCTGACATAATATTTTTTCCTACCAACAGAAAGAGGCCCGGGGCCCCATACATCAGAAAACATTAGCTCTAAAGGAGCTTGAGACTCACTTGTCAAACGAGGGTATGGTAATTGATGGCTCTTAGCCATTTGACACGCATCACACACAAGATGGTGATCACTTTTATTGGACACTGGAAGACTATGATTACGAAGAATTTGCTGGACCACCGGTATGGACGGATGACCAAGACGTCGGTGCTACCTAGAGGTAGATGGCTTGACAACTCCAAGCATGTGACGTCCATGGGAAGCCGGTTGGTCAGTGAAGGGGTACAACCCCTCCTTACTCGGAGCGTGAAGAATGGTTCTCCCCGTGGCCTGATCCTTAACAAAAACGAACTCGGGGTAAACGACAAGATATGCATGATTATCTTTAGTAAGTTGATGAGCAGATAGAAGACTTTTGGCACTACTAGGAACATGGAGGATATCATTCAACTTAAGAGGATCATGTGGAGTGGGAATAAGCGAACGACCAACATGTGTAGTTTCCATACCTTGACCATTCGCGGTGTGGATTTGTTCCGGCCCGGTGTAGCGATCACGTACGTGGAGCTTCTCCAACTCTCCGGTCACGTGATTAGTGGCTCCGGTGTCAAGATACCAATTGGTATCTACGCCATAGGAGGTTGTAGCAGCTGTGTTGACAGAACGAGCACCTCCACCTTGGCGGTCACCTCCACCATGGCGATCACCTCCACCATAGCGCTTCTGGTTGTTGTTGAAGCTCTTGTCGAAGCGTTTGGCGCAGCTCCATGCGCCATGGCTGTCTTTCTTGCAGATCTGGCACTTGAGAGGGCCACCACTCCCACCTTTTGGGCGTGATCCACCTCCGCCGCAGTTGCCAGCAGAGGAGCGACCAGGCTGGGCACGATTCCCACCCTTGGAGGCGAGGTTGACGGAGTAGCCGGAGTGGGTGCTGTTCTGGGAGTCCAGCCACGCCTTCGCCGGGAGCAGCAGCGCGTACAGCTCGCTGAGACCGATGCTCTGGTCCGTGCGAGCAGAGAGGGCCGCGACATACGGATTGTAATCTGAGTCCAGCCCACCGAGGATATGAAGACAAGCTCGTCTTCGTCAAGGAGTTTCCCAGCCGCCGCCATCTCATCAGCGAGGCCCTTCATCTTGGCGAAGTAGGCGGTGGCAGACATGTCGCCCTTTTTGGTGTTGACGAGCTGCGTGCGGAGCTGGATACCCCGTGCATGGGACTGCGACGTGAACATGGCGAGGATCGATGTCCAGACTCCAGTGGCCGTCGGGATGTCGTGGACCTGAAGAAGTACCTCCCGTGAGAGGGAGGCGAGCAAAAACGCAAGGACCTGCTGGTCCTGCATGACCCAAACGCCATGGGCAGGGTTGGGGGTCGAAGTGACCTCCTTCTTCCCGGAGACCTCCGTCTCCGCGATCAGAACGGCAACGGGCTCTGCCGTTGTGCTGTCGAGGTGTCCCATCAGACCAGCGATGCGGATGTGTGGGAGGACCTGGGCCTTCCACACCAAAAAATTGTCGTGTGTGAGCTTCTCGGTGATGGTGTGGCCAAGAGCAGCGAGGGAGGGAGCAGCCATGGCAGCGGAGGAAGAAGAGCTGGCGATGGACATAGATGTGAAGGAAGAGATTGGCTCTGATACCATGTGAAAATAGCTGGAAGCGTATGCCCTAGGCAGGGACGGCTGCGTGTTATATAGAGGCCGAAGCCAATTAGATATACATGGTTCGTTGGAGTAGATCGATCTCAACGTAGGTACAAAATACTAACAGACTAGATTGAGATCGATCCTAACTTGTCCAACACGTTTACAACAAACACACGCACGCAATCCTCTACTACACGGTTTATACAATACCGTGACAATACAACGTTTAACACACGGGGATGTTCCATATGGATTGAGTTGGGATCTAGACAGGGATCACGCTAATCAAACAAGCTCCCAAGGTGGACACGACGGGAATCAGCAAAGTGGTCATCAATGCGAAGTGGTAGTTCTATGAGAAAATTTGTGAAGTGTTAGTTCTAAGTGACAGTTGCCTGAATTGTGTTTTTTTTGTGTAAGTACTTCATGGATCGGGTTAACCCCTCATTTGACACTTTTTTTTAGAGAAAAGGCGATAGACCGACTTTATAAATAAAGCCACTAGGCAGAGTCACAACCAGCCCAAGGAACCACATGAGTTTAACAGAACCGAATAAGAAGTACGAGTACAAGGCAACCCGCCTATCATGGCGCGCAGGCCAGCCAAACAAGCAGCCAAACCACTAAGAAAGCGTCCTCCTAGAGCGCCGCAGCAGGGAAGAAGCCGTAGATTTCATTTTGGATAGCATATCGTCGAACGCCTCTAGATCCCCATCCTTAGTCAATGATCTCCACTGCTGCAAAAAGACATTGGATTTAAATAAGCAACTGACTGGGTTAGTTGGGAAAATGTGTTCAATAGTGAACTTGTTCATAGTAGTCCAGAGCGCCCAACAAATCGCAGCCCAGCCCACCATGAAAACCCTCTTAGACCGGCCTGCTAGGGAATCAATACAATGCCGAAGATCCTCAAAGGAGGAAGGGTTCCAATTAACCCGAAGCCAAAGTCTAATGCAACTCCAAATGAATTTAGCCAAAGAGCACTGGAAAAATATATGCTCAATATTCTCCAGGGTACCGCGGAGATGGCAACTGTTCGAGCCCGGACCGTTCCTCTTCTTAATCTGGTCAGCCGCTGGAAGCTTGCGACGATGAGCTTGCCAGAGGAAGATTTTAATCTTAGGAGGGATGCGAGCAGACCAAATGTACTTAAACTTGTCAGTGCGGGTACCAGCGATGAGTTTCGAATACGCCGACTTTACTGAAAAATGCCCCGAAGAGGAGTGGGGCCAAGCAACGGAGTCCTCTTCCTCCGAAAGCAGGGGAAGCAGGCGGTAAGGCGATGCCAGTCTTCCAACTCTACAGGGGAAAGAGAGCACCGGAAATCTAAAACCCAACCCTGAGCCGAGAGCTCAAAGTTAGAGATCTCGGGATCAGCACAAAAGAAAAATAGAGTCGGGTGGGCCACCGCCAGCGTGGTGTCCCCATCCCACCAGTCTAACCAAAAACACGTGGACTTCTCGTTACGAACAAAAAACTTCACAAGGGACTGGAAAGTCGGCCTAATACTAACCAGCTGACGCCAAAATTGAGAGCCACCAGAAGAGGGAGCGAACATAGGGCTGGAGGAAGGGAAGTATTTCGCTTTGAGAAGGTTAAGCCAAGAGGGGCGGTCATCGAGGAACATAATCTTCCACCACCATTTTAACAAAAGGCATTTATTCATGATTCTAGTGTTAATGATACCAAGACCCCCCATGTTCTTAGGTCTACAAATGAGATCCCACTTAGCCATCCTATCCTTGCGTTTATTATCGGAAGAATTACAGAAGAAGGCACCCCTGTGCTTATCGAAGCCCGAGTTCGTCCCTTCGGACAGCAGATAGAAGCCCATTAGAAACATCGGGAGCGAGGAGAGGCAGGAGTTGGTGAGGGCAACCTTGCCCGCCTGGGAATTATACCGACCTCGCCACGGCAAAACTCTATTGCCAACTTTAGTCACAGCCAGGGCAAAATCTTTAGCCAAAAGCTTAAGAGGGGAAATGGGTAAGCCCAAATATTGAAGAAGGAAAGACCCGAGAGAGCAGTTCAAAAGGTGGGCCACCCGCTGCGCTTCCATGGCAGGTACCCCAGTCACAATAACCTCGCTCTTAGAGAAGTTGATTTTAAGGCCCGATAGAGCTTCAAAGCAGAGAAGAAGAAATTTCAGATTCATGATGGAAATATCATTAAGCTCAACCATAATGATGGTGTCGTCCGCATATTGTAAGTGAGAGATGCCATTAGGAATGAGATGAGAGCTAACATGCGAAATGTGTCCAGCAGCCGTAGCACGAGACAGAATGTGGGAAAGAGCATCAGCCACAAAGTTAAAAAAGCAAGGGAGACGCCAGATCACCTTGTCTCAAACCCCTACCATTCGCAAAGAAATTACTGGTCTGACCATTGACAGCCACCGCCGTATGACCCCCAGTGACAAGTTGCATCAGGCGGTGAACCACCGAACCATCAAAGCCCTTGGCCAGCAAAACTTGGCGAAGAAAATTCCAGCTCACCGAATCATATGCCTTTTCAAAATCGAGCTTGAGGACCAGAGCCTTGGTGTTCTTGCTATGAAGGTCATGAATTATCTCGTGTAGGCAAAGCACCCCGTCCAAGATGAATCTCCCCTTAATAAACGCAAATTGGTAAGGGCTAATGACCCGATGAGCGATCGGAGAAACCCTAGCAGCCATACCCTTGGCAGGGATCTTAGCAAAGTTGTTAATCAGAGCAATAGGCCTAAATTGGGAGATCAAATCAGCGCCTTTGACTTTAGGGATGAGGGTAAGAACTGCGTAGTTAAGTCTCGAGATGTCTACAGTCCCCAACCAAAAACCTTGTGTAATAGCCAAGATTAGGCCTTTTAGCTGAGGCCAGAATTGCCGGAAAAAAGGAATGGAAAAGCCGTCAGGACCTGAAGCCGCATTATAGTTGGCAGACCGAATCGTCTCGAAAATTTCCTCATCCGTGGGGGGATCAGCAGGCTTTCATTATCAGCGTTCGAAAGTTGATCACAAGGGGGCCAGAAGGACGCAGCCAACTTAAAGCCTAGCTCAGGTTTAGCCCCTAGAAGGTTAGAGAAGAAATAAACCACGGGACGCATAATCACCGGAGGGTCAGAAGTCCTGACACGCCAATAATAAGGCTATCAATAAAGCATCTCCGCCGTCTACCATTAGCAATAGCAAAGAAGTAGGACGTGGGCAAGCCACCCTTAAGGGTCTAGTTGATAGTACCACGTTGTTTCCAATAAACTTCCACCTGCCTATGAATGCCCAACAACGCCTCTTCTAAACCATACCGAGTTTGCCATTCGTCCGAGGACAGCCCGGCAATATCCGCGCGTTCGTCCAGAATGCCAATTTGAGCCACCAACCTTGCTTTGTCACGCCTTGACTCAGCAAAGTGGTTTTTGGACCAACCTCTAAGAAATCTACGAAGGAAATAGGAGCATTGGTGCCAGTCATCCATCGGGCCAAAAGAACGTCGAGTATAAGAAAGGAAAGTCAAAAAAATTTGAGCCACCAAGTCATTGAAACCCTCCACTTCTAGCCAGGAAGCATCAAACTGAAACCTCGGGACACCCATTGAGCGCGTTCCATCATCTAGAATCAGGGGGGTGTGATCGGAACCAACACAAGCAAGGGCTTTAAGACTGACACGGGGGAATAAAGGATCCATCTAGGGCAAACAAAAACTCTATCAAGAATAGAGCGGATGGGGGGTGTTTGATGATTAGACCAAGTGTATCGGGCTCCGACCCTAGGAATCTCACGAATAGCCGTGTCCCTAATGAAAGCATTGAAGGCATCAGCCAGAGGCCACAAGAAGTTAGACAAACTCTTGTCAGAAGGGAAATGAAGCAGACTAAAATCGCCCCCGATCAACAGGGGAGGCTGGCAAGATTCAATCTTAATACTAAGCTCATCCAAAAAAGCATAGGACATCGCATGGTCAGCCGGACCATAAACCACCATGATTTCCAACAAGGAATTGAGAGATCGAATAGAAACCACCGTGCTAGCCCAGAAGATGCCATGGTCAAAAGCCACAAAATCAAAAGTATCTTTTTTGGAGCCAAGCAGAAAACCACCCGAATGACCAGCCGAGGCCACAAAGTTCCAATGAAATCTGTCTATCCCAGCAATTGCCGATAATTCGCTCATGGAAAAGGATGATTTGAAGGTATCGACAAGGCCAATAAAATCTACATTCTCAGGTCGAACCAAGTCCTTAAGTTGGTCTCTGCGTCCCCTAGCGCAGAAACCTCTAATGTTCCAGAATAAGGCCTTCATTTATACGACAAGTTTTTGATACGGAGACTCGACCTGCTCGGCGCCATGCAGGATTTTGAACGCTTCCCTGCCCCGCGTTTAGAAACCACCGGGGGAGCATGACTCCTGTCATCTCCCCCCTCGTCCCCACCGGCCACAACCAGTGGGGCACCCGAGCCCACCCCAGCCTCCTTGGCTTTTGCAATATCCGCCTGGGCGATTTCATTCGCCCTAATAATACCAAGAATAGACGAGGGAGATCCCAAACTAGAGTCTAAACAGATACCCACATCATTTAAAATTTTTAGCAAGTGATCATCAGTTTGTGAAGGGAGAACTAAACGCACAGGAGAGGAAATCATGGGGAGGGAGGGGGAGGGAGGTGGGGACGAACCTGAAGGGGGCAGATCTCGAGCCGCAGCACGCCGAGCAGCCGGATCGACCACCCGCTCACCACTGTTGGAGACGCGGTCGCTCTTTCGAGCCGTGGAAGCAGGCGAACGCACAGGCACAGGACGAGCACGACTGGGGGAAGCCGCTGCAGAGGACGGGCCCGAGGCCATACCCAGATCAGCATCAAGCCTACGGCAGAGCCCAGCTGCAGATTGCCTAGAATCACCAGACGCACGGCTCTTGGCGGAGTACTTCTTGACAGAGGATTTCTTCTTCTTCTTGAACGCCACAGGGCCCGCCGGAGGGAGATCTTCAATGCCAGACAAGGAGGGAGAAGCGGGACGGGCAGGGAGATTGGAGCACACCGCCGAGAAAGGCGTGCCCTTAGCCCCCACCAGAGGCCGCCTCCCCCCCGCCCAGATCAGGCGCCGAGTCCTGGGCCCCCTTGCCAACAGGCGCATTCTCCTTGAGCATGTCCTAGTCTTCGGGTGAGAGACCATACCACTCCGACTGGGTGAACCGAGGATCGGACCCGTGCATGGAATCATCAGGGCAGTCGTCCCCCTCTTTGCTCTTGTCGCCATTGTCAGAGGCCGGGGGCGAGGGAGGAGGAGGAGGCGACACCGGACCCAAGGCCCCCTCCACCCGCACACGGAGCCGGAAGCCAACAGCCGCAGGGAAGACTTCGATGGCGCCACGAATGCGCAGGGGGTCCACGCACCAGACCCGAAGCCGGGCCGGCCCCAAGATCGCCAGAGAGTCTTGGTCCACTTCAATAGGTTTCCCGATGAGAGCTCTGAAAGCCATAAGGAAAGCCGTGGTGCGCATGTTCGGAGGAACATCTTCAACCAACACCCACACATCAGACAGAGAGGAGATCGCCTTGGATCCGTTAGAGGCAGCTTTGACCGAGACCACAAGTTGATTCAGAGGCAACGTGAAGCTAGTGCAAGAGGAGATCATCCGGAGGCTCTCTTTAGAGGGAAAAGTCGCAGCAAAATCGAACTCAGAGAGTTGGCGAATCTGCCAATCCCATCCACCCTCATCCCATAGTTTAAGCTCATCGAGAAGGGTCTGGGGAGAGATGCGTTTAGCCTGGACGGAAATAATGCCAACATTGGATAGAGACGGGATAGGAGCGGCCTCTGGGATTCCCCTATCTAGAGCAAAGAAAGAACATCTAGGGAGACTGGTGCCATAATGAACAAACGCGGGAGGGTTGACTCGATTCTGACAGTCCACCGTTAGGTGACCGTCTTCCCTATAGATGAGGTAGAAAGGGGGTTTTCACATCGCGATTGGAAATGGCCGGGGCGATGGCACGCAAAGCAAGTGAGGATGGGGTTGGAGACTTGGGATTGGGGAGGGATGCGACCAGCGCCATGAGGAGGAGGAGGAAGGAGACCATCCCCAGGCGCAGCAGGCCCAGATCCGGAGCCCCGCCCCGCCACGGGGCCGACAGGACGCCGAGCCAGAGCCCCCGACACGCCTCGGGGGAAGAAGCGGGACGACCCTCCCCCAGCCATCATCGGAGCCCGCACCGGAGCGCCGCCCCGGGGAGCAGCACCCATCGGAGGAGACGCTAGAGATGGCCCCGACGAGCCCTCCCTACAGGTCGCCGCCGCCACCTCCCAG
>NC_041381.1:322240897-322260455 GCF_002162155.2 Triticum dicoccoides
GCCAGAGCCGTCGCGCCCCCGCTTCTGTCCGGAGACCGCCTCACTGGAGGACGCACGGGAGCGGTCCATCGCCGCCACTGCCGCAAAGGAAAGAGAGAGGGGAGGGGGAGGAACAGATCTAGCGAAGCACCGAATGGGGAGACGGTGATGGAACAGATCTGAGGAGGAGGCAGAAAACCCTAGAAATGGGGGAACCGCACCCCTCCGCACCCATAAGTACCCTGACCGAGCTAGGCCCGGCTCGATACAAGGCCTTACAGGAGGGGTGGGTTGGACCTGGGCCGCCCGCAGCCCAGGAGCCAAAGAAGGAACGGGAGGGGGAATCAGAAAAGGACGCCAGAGCCAAACCCGAGGCCGGCCCACCAGGCCCAACAGCACCCACCGGGGCCCGCGCCACAGGTGGGGGCGCCAGTGCCGTCCCCGATCCCAGATCTAGGGTTGGCACCAGCGCCGGCGCCGTCGGAGCAACGGAGACCGCACCCGAGGGCAAGCCAGCCCGGGAGCCCGCCGGAGAGCACGAAGCCGACGCCGGCGCAACCCCAACCACCCCAACGGACAGCAGCGGGGCCGCAGACGGGGACCAGCACGATGCACGCCGACGTCCACGCGAGACGCGGCGCCACCCATCCGTCTCCACGGCAGGCCAGACAGGCCGCCCCCGCCCCCCGGGCGCAAACTTGCGCCGGCGAACGGCCGCCGCAACCCCAGGGAAGGAGCACGCCGGGACCGGGCGGGGAGGGGGAGAAGGAGCCTAAGATTCCGACCCGGAGCCATCCGAGTCAAGCGCGCAAAACTTATTAGCCCGGAGAGGGGCGATGTGGACAGAGCGAGGAGGAGATGCCAGAGAGCAGAGGGGGGCTGCGCGCGACGCCGGAGCGGAGCCCGGGGGAGTACGCAGAGGGGAGGGGGATGAGGAGGTCGCACGTGGCAGAGACGCCGCCGGTACAGAGCCAGAATCAGGCGTCGCCGCGAGGGGGAGGGGGGAGAGGGGGGAGAGGAGAGCCATGAAAGCAGCTCTATTTGATCTTTGACGAAAGAGAAAAGAAAATCCTCATTACACTCAATCCCTTCAACTTTGGAGTGGGATTCGTTCCACTGCTAAGAGGCAGATTCTTTTCTGCCCCATGAAACAGCGTGGAACTGGATGGATCAGGCCGGGATTATCCAATCCTGGGCTCAACCAAACATATAAATCACTCTAGTCTGTGGGTTATTCCCTGCCGAGGTGTTCCACGTGGATTGAGCTGGGATGCAGGTACTCTGACCAAACACGCCCTCAAGGAGGTCACGACGTGGATTAGCTGGACGTGCGTGCGTGCGCCTC
Source organism: Triticum dicoccoides (assembly GCF_002162155.2). NCBI lineage: Eukaryota > Viridiplantae > Streptophyta > Magnoliopsida > Poales > Poaceae > Triticum > Triticum dicoccoides. The sequence goes on from NC_041381.1 coordinate 322,242,222, forward strand.
TAGTGCTTATCCGATTCAGCTGTGAGTGCAGAGTGCACCGCCGAAACGGAGCGCGAAAGCAGGAGAACACACACCCACACGTCGAGTTCCCGTGTGAATCTTGGCTCCCTCCCGTGATGGAGCCAAACAGCGACGCTGCTGTCTCGTGTCGGGCGGGGTTAGCTGTGGAGCGTTTTTCCGCCCTCGCCCTCGCCCTCGTGCCGTGCACTGAGCATGAGGCACCGAGCCGAGTGCAGGTCTGACCTCTGTGCTCGGTCCACGTCTGGACTGGATTCCGGATGAGAGCCGCCGTCCCGCGCACTGGACCGCCACGTTGGCTCCTCCATTCCGAGCACCTGCGAGCGAGCGATCATCTGGGAACTTGGACGTAAGTGCCGCTGCCATTAAGTGGCCCAATTGTGCGTGTCTTGCTGTAAAACCTTTACTATTACCAGCCGCGTCGCATTATATTCCTCGACTCCCACTCATCCATTACGGGGTCCCAAATACGGCCATACCATACACCCAGTCACTATCGTTACTACTACAGTTTATGCCCAAACCAGAAATAGGAGGAATCGTGACGGAAACGCGGCGTTCCAAGTTGTCAACCTAGCAAACCAAAGCAACAAAGGCAACTGATGATGCCACTCAGGGGCCAAGTGCGACAGAGCAGACAAGGAGGGCCAGGCTCTGCATGCAGCCGCGCCGGGCCGGAGCCGGCCCGGGGACAGCGGCAAGCGACCGGACCGGTGGGAGGGCGACGGGGTTCACGACTAGTCTTCCTAGCCAGACCCCGGCACCGGCAGTCGCGCGACAGAAAAGCCCGGAGGCGCCCTATGTCCAGCGCTGCCTCGCTGCCCTCGCCTCGCCGCATCATTTCAGACACGACCCTGACCTTGCCTCCCCTCCCCTCCCCGGCTCCCCTCACTACTCGATCGATCGACCTCGCTAGCCGCTGCGCGGTCCGATTCACTCTCCACACACGCACTAGAATCTACATGGATGGATGGATGGATCGTGCAATGCCTAGGTAGGGGGCTGGGCTGGTTGGTCGTCGTGCGTGATGAGCCGGCCGGCTGGCTGGCCGGCCACTGCCGCCCGGAATGCGGGTAACCGTCCCGAGGAATCAGGGTTGCTGCTCATCGATCCGACTTCACCGGACTGGACATGTACAATATGTGTGTATGTGTACTTAGCCATGTACGTAAACTGAAACGATAGCACCAGCGAATAGTGTTGTGGCGACCGATGACAACGTCTTGACTTCTAAACAAAAATCTGCATGTGCCGAGGGCTTCAGGTGATGAATTGCGAGCAGTGGCTGGTCGGCGCATGTGCATGATACTCCACGTCGATCTACAGATAAGTAGATGCACATGCATCAGTCCATTTCTGTCAGCAGCGAGCAAGAGGAAACAGCGACAAGGCCTGAAAAGCTACAGGAGGAGCCGGCAACCGCGGAGCAGGCCAGGCCCAGAAGGAAGGCCCAGGTTCCGGCAAGGTTGCGCGGCCCGAAATGGACCCGCTAGAGCTAACTACATATACTCCTTGCCCTGTTTCTGTAACGCTTGGCGGGCGACTTCGGCCGAGGAAAGGACAGGATAGCGTAACTGGAAGGACTGTCTGTAATCTTTCCCTCTCCCCTCTCGTTTGAATTCGCGTGAATCTGAGATGAGCCGAACAATTCATAGATAATCGAGAGATCTTAATTTGTGCTTACAATTGACATCAGAGCCTCAGATCCTGGCGCCGCCCGTTCCCCTCCACCACCCGCACGCGACGAGATTTGCGGCCCGGCGCCGCAGTGAGATGATGGAAGCCTTGTCGCCGGCGACGAAGGCGGTGTACGAGTTCCTCAAGGCCGACTTGGCGGAGTCTCTGGATGCACGTTTCAAGCGTCAGGATGAGGAAGCAGCGAAGTCGCTGCGCTCCGTCGTGGGGGATCTGACGACGCGCCTCGACGACCTCAAGATGTCGATCGGCGTCAACATGGACGAACTCCGCGCCGGTCTGGATCGGCCGTCGTCCTCATCGACTGCGTCTCCAACCACACGGCCTCCGTCGGCAGAACAAGGTGTGTTCAACAACACCGACGCGCTTCCGGAAGGTGGCCGCAGAGCTCCTTCAATCAAGGGGAAGGACCATGTTCCTTACGTTCCGCCACCCGCCAGAGGTACGAAACCAGATCAGAGCTCTGTACTCAGTTCGAGATTGGCTGAAATTCCACGAGATCATACTGACGCCTACGGATTTGGTCCGCGCATCGATCTGCCCCATTTTGATGGCTCCAATCCGAGGCTCTGGCAAACGAGATGCGAGGATTATTTCAGCATGAGTGGTACTCCGCGTCAGCTATGGGTTCAGTTCGCATCAACCATGTTCGAGGGTCCTGCAGCGCGCTGGTTGGAATCAGTTCAACGTCGAGCGCCGAACGCGCCGTGGGAGGATTTCTGCAGGCTGCTACAGTGCAGATTTGGGCGAAATCAGCACCAGGCACTAGTGCGAAAATTTCACAGTATCGCACAGACGGGTTCAGTGGAAGAATATGTGGAGCAATTTGCTGAACTCAACGATCAGTTCTCTGCTTACGAAGTCGTGCCTGAATCTGTGCACTATGTCACTAAGTTCATCGATGGTCTGAATCCAGCGGTCAGAGTGTTGGTGGCACCACAACAACCTGTTGGGGAACGTAGTAATTTCAAAAAAATTCCTACGCACACGCAAGATCATGGTGATGGCATAGCAACGAGAGGGGAGAGTGTATGTCCACGTACCCTCGTAGACCGTAAGCGGAAGCGTTAGCACAACGCGGTTGATGTAGTCGTACGTCTTCACGATCCGACCGATCCAAGCACCGAACGTACGGAGCCTCCGAGTTCAGCATACGTTCAGCTCGATGACGTCCCTCGAACTCCGATCCAGCCGAGTGTCGAGGAAGAGTTCCGTCAGCACGACGGCGTAGTGACGATCTTGATGTTCTACCGGCGCAGGGCTTCGCCTAAGCTTCGCGACGATATGACCGAGGTGGAATATGGTGGAAGGGGGCACCGCACACGGCTAAGGAACAATCCGTAGATCAACTTGTGTGTCTATGGGGTGCCCCCTGCCCCCGTATATAAAGGAGGGAGGGAGGAGGAGGCCGGCCCTAGGAGGGGCGCGCCATGGGGAGTCCTACTCCCACCGGGGAGTAGGATTCCCCCTTTCCTAGTCCAACTAGGGGTCCTTCCATGTAGTAGGAGTAGGAGACTAGGAAAGGGAAGAGAGAAGGGAAGGAAGGAGGGGGTGCGGCCCCTCCCCCTAGTCCAATTCGGACTAGGCCTTGGGGGGCGCGCGGCCTGCCCTAGGCAGCCCCTCTCTCTTTCCCGCAGGGCCCAATAAGGCCCAATACTTCTCCCCGGCGAATTCCCGTAACTCTCCGGTACTCCGAAAAATACCCGAATCACTCGGAACCTTTCCAAACTCCGAATATAGTCGTCCAATATATCGATCTTTACGTCTCGACCATTTCGAGACTCCTCGTCATGTCCCCGATCTCATACGGGACTCGAACTCCTTCGGTACATCAAAACTCATAAACTCATAATATATCTGTCATCAAAACCTTAAGCGTGCGGACCCTACGGGTTCGAGAACTATGTAGACATGACCTAGAACTATTCTTGGTCAATAACCAATAGCGGGACCTGGATGCCCATATTGGCTCCTACATATTCTACGAAGATCTTTATCGGTCAAACCGCATAACAACATACGTTGTTCCCTTTGTCATCGGTATGTTACTTGCCCGAGATTCGATCGTCGGTATCCAATACCTAGTTCAATCTCGTCACCGGCAAGTCTCTTTACTCGTTCTGTAATGCATCATCCCGTAACCAACTCATTGGTCACATTGTTTGCAAGGCTTATAATGATGTGCATTACCGAGAGGGCCCAGAGATACCTCTCCGACAATCGAAGTGACAAAACCTAATCTCGAAATACGCCAACTCAACATGTACCTTCGGAGACACCTGTAGTACTCCTTTATAATCACCCAGTTACGTTGTGACGTTTGGTAGTACCCAAAGTGTTCCTCCGGTAAACGGGAGTTGCATAATCTCATAGTTGTAGGAACATGTATAAGTCATGAAGAAAGCAATAGCAACATACTAAACGATCAAGTGCTAAGCAAACGGAATGGGTCAAGTCAATCACATCATTCTCCTAATGATGTGATCCCGTTAATCAAATGACAACTCTTTTGTCCATGGCTAGGAAACATAACCATCTCTGATAAATGAGCTAGTCAAGTAGAGGCATACTAGTGACACTACGTTTGTCTATGTATTCACACATGTATTATGTTTCCGGTTAATACAATTCTAGCATGAATAATAAACATTTATCATGAAATAAGGAAATAAATAATAACTTTATTATTGCCTCTAGGGCATATTTCCTTCACAACCTTCCGATCTGGATGCAACGTATGAGTTGACCCTGTTACAAGAGTCACTGACCAGTACAGCTCCTCAATATCATCAAGCGAACAGACGCCATTATGCTCCACAGACACCGGCAACAGCCAAAACAGCTGCAGGCAAAACCACTGAAGACAGACGTAGCAACACAGAAGTGCAGAAACAAAAATCAGGGGAGGAAAAATGGGAAGCTTTGAGAGCTTACCGCAGGGCCAAGGGGCTATGTTTCACATGTGGAGAGAAATGGAGCCGTGATCACCAGTGCAAACAATCAGTGTCCTTCATGTAGTTCAAGAAATGGTGGAGTTTTTCCAATGCACTACTTCAGAAGAACTTGAATCAGACGAGGATGAGGAGGTCAATCTAATGGCTATCTCTGAGGCAGCTGATGGAAAATCTGCTCGCAGTAGAGCATTTCAACTGAATGTTACAATCCTTGACCATCAGAAGACATTCCTAGTGGATTCTGGCAGTACCCACTCCTTCCTGGATACTGTTTCAGCTAGAGCACTGACAGGAGTACATGAGTGTCCATCAATGAAGGTTAAGGTAGCTAACGGGGGAGTAATGAGCTGCTCCAGTTTTGTGCCAAAGTGCAAATGGTCAGTACAGGGTGTTCAGTTCGAGCATGATCTCAAGATTTTGCCTCTTAGCTGCTATGATGGAATATTGGGAATGGATTGGCTGGCTAAACATAGCCCAATGACGGTGGACTGGGAACAGCAGTGGATGTCCTTTCCTATCCATGGAAAAACAGTAACTATTCAAGGAGCAGCACCTGTGGAGTTTGCTTACACAATCATAGAGTTGTCAGTAGTTACTGATGAAAATGCTCAAACTGTGTTGCCAGAAATTCAGGAACTGTTGGATGAATATAAGGATGTGTTTGCCATTCCCACTGGATTACCACCTGAGAGAGATTGTGACCATTCTATTCCCCTCATTCCAGGTGCAAGGCCTTTTTCTCACAGACCATATAGACTGGCACCAGAGTTAAAGGATGAAGTTGAAAAGCAAATTCAGGAAATGTTGGATTCTGGTGTTATCAGAAGAAGTAACAACTCTATTCAGGAAATGTTGGATTCTGGTAGTACTCCTTTATAATCACCCAGTTACGTTGTGACGTTTGGTAGTACCCAAAGTGTTCCTCCGGTAAACGGGAGTTGCATTATCTCATAGTTACAGGAACATGTATAAGTCATGAAGAAAGCAATAGCAACATACTAAACGATCAAGTGCTAAGCAAACGGAATGGGTCAAGTCAATCACATCATTCTCCTAATGATGTGATCCCGTTAATCAAATGACAACTCTTTTGTCCATGGCTAGGAAACATAACCATCTCTGATAAACGAGGTAGTCAAGTAGAGGCATACTAGTGACACTATGTTTGTCTATGTATTCACACATGTATTATGTTTCCGGTTAATACAATTCTAGCATGAATAATAAACATTTATCATGAAATAAGGAAATAAATAATAACTTTATTATTGCCTCTAGGGCATATTTCCTTCAATCTTCCACTTGCACTAGAGTCAATAATCTAGTTCACATCACCGTGTGATTTAACACCAATATTCATATCTGTATATGATTAACACCCATAGTTCACATCATCATGTGACCAACATCCAAAGGGTTTACTAGAGTCAATAATCTAGTTCACATCGCTATGTGATTAACACCCAAAGAGTACTAAGGTGTGATCATGTTTTGCTCGTGAGAGAAGCTTAGTCAACGGGTCTGTCACATTCAGAGCCGTATGTATTTTGCAAATATTTTATGTCCACAATGCTCTGCACGGAGCTACTCTAGCTAATTGCTCCCACTTTCAATATGTATCCAGGTTGAGACTTAGAGTCATCTGGATCAGTTGAAAAGTTTGCACTGATGTAACTTTAACAACAAACTCTTTTATCACCTCCATAATCGAGAAACATCTCCTTAGTCCTTACTAAGGATATTCTTGACCAATGTCCAGTGATCTACTCCTAGATCACTATTGTACTCCCTTGCCAAATTCAGAGCAAGGTATACAATAGGTCTGGTACATAGCATAGCATACTTTATAGAACCTATGACTGAGGCATAGGGAATGACTTTTCATTCTATTTCTATTTTCTGCTGTGGTCGGGATTTGAGTCTTACTCAATTTCATACCTTTGCAATACAGGCAAGAACTCTTTCTTTGACTGTTCCATTTTGAACTATTTCAAAATCTTGCCAAGGTATGTACTCATTGAAAATCTTATCAAGCGTCTTGATCTATCTCAATAGATCTTGATGCTCAATATGTAAGTAGCTTTTACTGATGTCTTTTCTTTTTAAAGAACTCCTTTAAAACACTCCTTTATGCTTTGCAGAAAAATTCTACATCATTTTTGATCAACAATATGTCACTCATATATACTAATCAGAAAGGCTGTAGTGCTCCCACTCACTTTATTGTAAATACAGGCTTCATCGTAAGTCCATATAAAACTATATGCTTTGATCAACTTATCAAAGCGTATATTCCAACTCCGAGATGCTTGCACCAGTCCATAGATGGATCGCTGGAGCTTGCACATTTTGTTAGCACCTTTAGGATTGACAAAACCTTCTGGTTGCATCATATACAACTCTTCTTTAATAAATCCATTAAGGAATGCAGTTTTGACATCCATTTGCCAGATTTCATAAAATGTGGCAATTGATAACATGATTCAGACAGACTTAAGTATCGATACGAGTGAGAAAATCTCATCGTATTCAACACCTTGAACTTGTTGAAAACCTTTCGCAACAAGTCGAGTTTGGTAGATAGCAACACTACTATCAGTGTCCGTCTTCCTCTTGAAGATCCATTTATTTAACATGGCTTGCTAATCATCGAGCAAGTCAATCAAAGTCCATACTTTGTTCTCATACATGGATCATATCTCAGATTTTATGGCCTCGAGCCATTTTGCGGAATCTGGGCTCATCATCGCTTCCTCATAGTTCGTAGGTTCATCATGGTCTAGTAACATGACTTCTAGAACATGATTACTACACCACTCTGGTGCGGATCTTACTCTGGAAGACCTACGAGGTTTTGTAGTAACTTGATCTGAAGTTTCATGATCATCATCATTAGCTTCCTCACTAATTAGTGTAGGAATCACTGGAACTGATTTCCGTGATGAACTACTTTCCAATTCGGGAGAAGGTACAAATTACCTTATCAAGCTCTACTTTCCTCCCACTCACTTCTTTCGAGAGAAACTCCTTCTCTAGAAAGGATCCATTTTTAGCAACGAATATCTTGCATTCGGATCTGTGATAGAAGGTGTACCCAACAATTTCCTTTGGGTATTCTATGAAGACGCACTTCTCCGATTTGGGTTCGAGCTTATCAGGATGAAACTTTTTCACATAAGCATCGCAGCCCCAAACTTTAAGAAACGACAACTTGGGTTTCTTGCTAAACCACAGTTCATATGTTGTCATCTCAACGGATTTAGATGGTGCCCTTTTAATGTGAATGCAACTGTCTCTAATGCATAACCCCAAAACAATATTGGTAAATCAGTAAGAGACGTCATAGATCGCACTGATGTTCGGACACACCATAACGTTGTGGTGTTCCAGGTGGTGTGAGCTGTGAAACTATTCCACATTGTTTTAATTGAAGACCAAACTCGTAACTCAAATATTCCTCTCTGCGATCAGATCGCAGAAACTTTATTTTCTTTTTACGATGATTTTTCCACTTCACTCTGAAATTCTTTGAACCTTTCAACTATTTCAGACTTATGTTTCATCAAGTAGATATACCCATATCTGCTCAAATCATCTTGTGAAGGTCAAAAATAACGATACTTGCCACGAGCCTTCATACTCATTGGTCTGCATACATCAGTATGTATTATTTCCAACAAGTTTGTTTCTCGTTCCATTGTTCCGAAGAACGGAGTTTTAGTCATCTTGCCCAAAAGGCACGGTTCGCAAGCATCAAATGATTCATAACCAAGTGATTCCGAAAATCCATCTTTATGGAGTTTCTTCATGCGCTTTACACCGATATGACCCAAACGGCAGTGCCACAAATAAGTTGCACTATCATTATTAACTTTGCATCTTTTGGCCTCGATATTATGAATATGTGTATCACTACGATCGAGATCCAACAAAATATTTTCATTGGGTGTATGACCATTGAAGGTTTTATTCATGTAAACAGAACAACAATTATTCTCTGATTTTAAATGAATAACCGTATTGCAATAAACATGATCAAATCATATTCATGCTCAACGCAAACGCCAAATAACATTTATTTAGGTTTAACACTAATCCCGAAAGTATAAGGAGTGTGCGATGATGATCATATCAATCTTGGAACTACTTCCAACACTCATCGTCACTTTCCCTTTAACTAGTCTCTGTTTATTCTGTAACTCCTGTTTCGAGTTACTAATCTTAGCAACTGAACAAGTATCAAATACTCAGGGGCTACTATAAACACTAGTAAGGCACACATCAATAACATGTATATAATATACCCTTGTTCACTTTGCCATCCTTCTTATCCACCAAATATTCAGGGCATTTCCGCTTCCAGTGACCATTTCCTTTGCAGTGTACTCACTCAGTTTCAGGCTATGGTCCAGCTTTGGGCTTCTTCGCAGGAGTGACAACTTGCTTGTCTTTCCACTTGAAGTTCCCTTTCTTTCCCTTTGCCCTTCTGTTGAAACTAGTGGTTTTGTCAATCATCAACACTTGATGGTCTTTTCTTGATTTCTACCTTCGTCGATTTCAACATCACGAAGAGCTCAGGAATCGTTTTCGTCATCCCTTGCATACTATAGTTCATCACGAAGTTTTAGTAACTTAGTGATGGTGACTAGAGAATTCTGTCAATCACTATCTTATCTGGAAGATTAACTCCCACTTGATTCAAGCGATTGAAGTACCCAGACAATCTGAGCACATGCTCACTAGTTGAGCGATTCTCCTCCATCTTTTAGCTTTAGAACTTGTTGGAGACTTCATATCTCTCAACTCGGGTATTTGCTGGAAATATTAACTTCCAACTCCTGGAACATCTCATATGGTCCATGACGTTCAGAACGTCTTTGAAGTCTCGATTCTAAGCCGTTTAAGCATGGTGCACTAAACTATCAAGTAGTCATCCTTTTGAGCTAGCCAAATGTTCATAACGTCTACATCTGCTTCTGCAATAGGTTTGTCACCTAGCGGTGCATTAAGGACATAATTCTTCTGTGCAGCAATGAGGATTAACCTCAGATCACGGATCAAATCCGCAACATTGCTACTAACATTTTTCAACACAGTTTTCTCTAGGAACATATCAAAATAAACATATGAAAGCAACAACGCAAGCTATTGATCTTACAACATAATTTGCAAAATACTACCAGGACTAAGTTCATGATAAATTTAAGTTCAATTAATCATATTACTTAAGAACTCCCACTTAGACAGACATCTCTCTAGTCATCTAAGTGATCACGTGATCCAAATCAACTAAACCATAACCGATCATCACGTGAGATGGAGTAGTTTTGAATGGTGAACATCTCTATGTTGATCATATCTACTATATGATTCACGCTCGACCTTTCGGTCTCCGTGTTCCGAGGCCATATCTGTATATGCTAGGCTCGTCAAGTATAACCTGAGTATTCCGCGTGTGTAACCGTTTTGCACCCGTTGTATTTGAACGTAGAGCCTATCACACCCGATCATCACGTGGTGTCTCAGCACGAAGAACTTTCGCAACGGTGCATACTCAGGGAGAACACTTCTTGATAATTAGTGAGAGATCATCTTAAAATGCTACCGTCAATCAAAGCAAGATAAGATGCATAAAGGATAAACATCACATGCAATCAATATAAGTGATATGATATGGCCATCATCATCTTGTGCTTGTGATCTCCATCTCCGAAGCACCGTCGTGATCACCATCGTCACTGGCGCGACACCTTGATCTCCATCGTAGCATCGTTGTCGTTTACGCCATCTATTGCTTCTACGACTATCGCTACCGCTTAGTGATAAAGTAAAGCAATTACAGGGCGTTTGCATTTCATACAATAAAGCGACAACCATATGGCTCCTGCCAGTTGCCGATAACTTCGGTTACAAAACATGATCATCTCATACAATAAAATATAGCATCACGTCTTGACCATATCACATCACAACATGCCCTGCAAAAACAAGTTAGACGTCCTCTACTTTGTTGTTGCAAATTTTACGTGGCTGCTACGGACTTAGCAAGAACCGTTCTTACCTACGCATCAAAACCACAACGATAGTTTGTCAAATAGACTCCGTTTTAACCTTCACAAGGACCGGGCGTAGCCACACTCGGTTCAACTAAAGTGAGAGAGACAGACACCCGCCAGCCACCTTTAAGCACGAGTGCTCGTAACGGTGAAACCAGTCTCGCGTAAGCGTACGCGTAATGTCGGTCCGGGCCGCTTCATCTCACAATACCGCTGAACCAAAGTATGACATGCTGGTAGGCAGTATGACTTATATTGTCCACAACTCACTTGTGTTCTACTCGTGCATATAACATCAACGCATAAAACCTAGGCTCGGATGCCACTGTTGGGGAACGTAGTAATTTCAAAAAATTTCCTACGCACACGCAAGATCATGGTGATGGCATAGCAACGAGAGGGGAGAGTGTATGTCCACGTACCCTCGTAGACCGTAAGCGGAAGCGTTAGCACAACGCGGTTGATGTAGTCGTACGTCTTCATGATCCGACCGATCCAAGCACCGAACGTACGGAGCCTCCGAGTTCAGCACACGTTCAGCTCGATGACGTCCCTCGAACTCCGATCCAGCCGAGTGTCGAGGGAGAGTTCCGTCAGCACGACGGCTTGGTGACGATCTTGATGTTCTACCGGCGAAGGGCTTCGCCTAAGCTTCGCGACGATATGACCGAGGTGGAATATGGTGGAAGGGGGCACCGCACACGGCTAAGGAACAATCCGTAGATCAACTTGTGTGTCTATGGGGTGCCCCCTGCCCCCGTATATAAAGGAGGGAGGGAGGAGGAGGCCGGCCCTAGGAGGGGCGCGCCATGGGGAGTCCTACTCCCACCGGGGAGTAGGATTCCCCCTTTCCTAGTCCAACTAGGGGTCCTTCCATGTAGTAGGAGTAGGAGACTAGGAAAGGGAAGAGAAAAGGGAAGGAAGGAAGGGGTGCGGCCCCTCCCCCTAGTCCAATTCGGACTAGGCCTTGGGGGGGCGCGCGGCCTGCCCTAGGCAGCCCCTCTCTCTTTCCCGCAGGGCCCAATAAGGCCCAATACTTCTCCCCGGCGAATTCCCGTAACTCTCCGGTACTCCGAAAAATACCCGAATCACTCGGAACCTTTCCGAACTCCGAATATAGTCGTCCAATATATCGATCTTTACGTCTCGACCATTTTGAGACTCCTCGTCATGTCCCCGATCTCATCCGGGACTCCGAACTCCTTCGGTACATCAAAACTCATAAACTCATAATATATCTGTCATCAAAACCTTAAGCGTGCGGACCCTACGGGTTCGAGAACTATGTAGACATGACCTAGAACTATTCTTGGTCAATAACCAATAGCGGGACCTGGATGCCCATATTGGCTCCTACATATTCTACGAAGATCTTTATCGGTCAAACCGCATAACAACATACGTTGTTCCCTTTGTCATCGGTATGTTACTTGCCCGAGATTCGATCGTCGGTATCCAATACCTAGTTCAATCTCGTCACCGGAAAGTCTCTTTACTCGTTCTGTAATGCATCATCCCGTAACCAACTCATTGGTCACATTGTTTGCAAGGCTTATAATGATGTGCATTACCGAGAGGGCCCAGAGATACCTCTCCGACAATCGAAGTGACAAAACCTAATCTCGAAATACGCCAACTCAACATGTACCTTTGGAGACACCTGTAGTACTCCTTTATAATCACCCAATTACGTTGTGACGTTTGGTAGTACCCAAAGTGTTCCTCCGGTAAACGGGAGTTGCATTATCTCATAGTTACAGGAACATGTATAAGTCATGAAGAAAGCAATAGCAACATACTAAACGATCAAGTGCTAAGCAAACGGAATGGGTCAAGTCAATCACATCATTCTCCTAATGATGTGATCCCGTTAATCAAATGACAACTCTTTTGTCCATGGCTAGGAAACATAACCATCTCTGATAAATGAGCTAGTCAAGTAGAGGCATACTAGTGACACTACGTTTGTCTATGTATTCACACATGTATTATGTTTCCGGTTAATACAATTCTAGCATGAATAATAAACATTTATCATGAAATAAGGAAATAAATAATAACTTTATTATTGCCTCTAGGGCATATTTCCTTCACAACCTTCCGATCTGGATGCAACGTATGAGTTGACCCTGTTACATGAGTCACTGACCAGTACAGCTCCTCAATATCATCAAGCGAACAGACGCCATTATGCTCCACAGACACCGGCAACAGCCAAAACAGCTGCAGGCAAAACCACTGAAGACAGACGTAGCAACATAGAAGTGCAGAAACAGAAATCAGGGGAGGAAAAATGGGAAGCTTTGAGAGCTTACCGCAGGGCCAAGGGGCTATGTTTCACATGTGGAGAGAAATGGAGCCGTGATCACCAGTGCAAACAATCAGTGTCCTTCATGTAGTTCAAGAAATGGTGGAGTTTTTCCAATGCACTACTTCAGAAGAACTTGAATCAGACGAGGATGAGGAGGTCAATCTAATGGCTATCTCTGAGGCAGCTGATGGAAAATCTACTCGCAGCAGAGCATTTCAACTGAATGTTACAATCCTTGACCAGCAGAAGACATTCCTAGTGGATTCTGGCAGTACCCACTCCTTCCTGGATACTGTTTCAGCTAGAGCACTGACAGGAGTACATGAGTGTCCATCAATGAAGGTTAAGGTAGCTAACGGGGGAGTAATGAGCTGCTCCAGTTTCGTGCCAAAGTGCAAATGGTCAGTACAGGGTGTTCAGTTCGAGCATGATCTCAAGATTTTGCCTCTTAGCTGCTATGATGGAATATTGGGAATGGATTGGCTGGCTAAACATAGCCCAATGACGGTGGACTGGGAACAGCAGTGGATGTCCTTTCCTATCCATGGAAAAACAGTAACTATTCAAGGAGCAGCACCTGTGGAGTTTGCTTACACAATCATAGAGTTGTCAGTAGTTACTGATGAAAATGCTCAAACTGTGTTGCCAGAAATTCAGGAACTGTTGGATGAATATAAGGATGTGTTTGCCATTCCCACTGGATTACCACCTGAGAGAGCTTGTGACCATTCTATTCCCCTCATTCCAGGTGCAAGGCCTTTTTCTCACAGACCATATAGACTGGCACCAGAGTTAAAGGATGAAGTTGAAAAGCAAATTCAGGAAATGTTGGATTCTGGTGTTATCAGAAGAAGTAACAACCCATTTTCTTCTCCTATCCTCTTGGTTAAAAAGAAGGATCACACATGGAGGTTAGTGGTGGATTACAGACATCTCAATGCCCTAACAATTAAAGGAAATTACCCTATGCCTGTGATAGATAAGTTATTGGATGAACTCCATGGTGCACACTGGTTTACAAAACTGGATCTCAGGGCTGGATACCACCAAATAAGGTTAGCCCCTGGTGAGGAATATAAGACAACTTTTCAAACTCATCATGGACATTTTGAATTTCTGGTGGTGGGTTTTGGGTTAATAGGAGCTCCAAATACTTTTCAAGGGGCCATTAATGTGTCACTGTCAGAAGAACCTGGCATGCTAAGGAACTTTGTGATTGCATTCTTTGATGACATTCTAGTTTTCAGTAAAACACTAGAACAACATCTAGAGCATGTCAGGAGAGTCTTGCAGGTTTTGAGAAGGGATAAATGGTATGTGAAGCTGTCCAAGTGTGAATTTGCTTCTCAAAAGCTGCTCTATCTGGGTCACATAATCAGCAAGGATGGAGTCTCCACTAATCCTGAGAAAATAAGTACTATAGAACAGTGGCCACAACCTGAATCTGTGAAGGAGATCAGAAGTTTCCTAGGGTTAGCTGGGTACTACAGAAAATTCATTCGCCATTTTGGAGTCATTGCCAAACCCCTGACCAATCTTCTGCGCAAGGGTTCTGTGTTTGTTTGGACCAGTGTCGAGGATACATCATTAGTTACTGCTCCTGTTCTGGCACTTCCCAATTTTCAGAAACCATTTACTGTTGAAACAGACGCTAGTGATTGTGGGATAGGTGCTGTATTATCACAAGAGGGACATCCAATAGCGTTTGTCAGCAGGGCCTTGGGCCCCAAAAATTAAACCCTGTCAGTTTATGAAAAGGAGTTCTTAGCAATTTTACTGGCAGTGGAACAGTGGCGCTCTTACCTTCAGTTGAAAGAATTCAACATTATTACTGATCAGAAGGCATTGGTCAGTCTAACAGAGCAGCGTTTGCATACAGCTTGGCAACAAAAAGCGTTAACCAAATTGTTCGATTTAGACTACAAGATCATTTACAGAAAAGGGGTGGAAAACAAGGTTGCTGACGCTCTGTCCCGAAGACCTCATATATCAGGAGACTGTTATGCTCTGTCTGTGATACAGCCAGCTTGGGTACAGGAAATTATGGACAGTTATGGTTCAGATCCTCATGTTACAGCGATTCTTCAGAAGTTAGCTATTGATCCATCAGCTGTTGCTCATTTTTCCTTGCAAGGAGGGTTGCTTCGTTTCAAAAATCGCTTGTGGATTGGCTCGAATGAACAGCTGCAGCGCAAAATAGTTGACAGTTTGCATGCCAGTTCGGCGGGAGGCCATTCTGGATTTCCAGTTACTTATCGAAGGATCTCCCAGCTCTTTCATTGGAAAAAGATGAAGCAAATGATCAAGGCAGTCGTGCAACAGTGTCAGGTGTGCCAGCTTGCTAAACCGGACAGAGTTTCTTATCCAGGTCTGTTGCAACCTTTGCCTATTCCTTCGAAGCCCTGGGAAATGATGACGATGGATTTCATCGAAGGATTGCCAGTTTCACAGCATTACAGTTGCATCTTGGTGGTTGTTGACAAACTCACTAAGTATGGGCATTTCATTGCTCTCAAGCACCCCCTATACAGCTACCACAGTGGCTGAGCAATTCCTGGACCGTGTATATCGCCTTCATGGCCTGCCTCAATCACTTGTTTCTGATCGCGATCCGGTTTTCACCAGCTCATTCTGGAAAGAGGTGTGCAACAGAACAGGTATTAAACTGCTCATGAGCTCGGGTCAGCACCCACAGACGGACGGGCAAACTGAGCGTGTGAATCAGCAAGTGGAAGGGTATCTCAGGTGTTTCATCAGCGCTCATCGCATCGATGGTTCAGTTGGCTTCCTCTCTGTGAGTTGTGGTATAATACAAACTGGCATTCTTCGACTGGCCGTACTCCGTTTGAATTGGTCTATGGACACCCAGCACATTATTTTGGTATAGCCCCGGTGGATGCCGTTAGCAATTCAGATGCTCAACAGTGGCTGCGTGACAGGCATGTGGTCATGGAATCAGTCAAGCAACACTTACTGCGCACGCAGCAGCGAATGAAAGTTCAGGCTGATAAACACAGAACGGAGCGATGTTTTGAGGTGGGCGACACAGTATTCCTCAAGATGCAGCCGTACATTCAGTCTTCTATTGCCCCGCGCGCAAATCACAAACTGGCCTTCAAATATTTTGGTCCGTTTGAAATTCTGGCTCGGGTCGGTGCAGTGGCTTACAAACTGAAGTTGCCGGACAATTGCCGAGTACACTCAGTTTTCCATGTCTCGTTACTCAAACGTCAGGTCAAATCGGACCAGCAGGTATTGTCAGTTCTTCCTTCAACAACAGCTCATCTGCAGGTTCCGGCATGTTTCCTTGATCGTCGACTGCTCTCTCGGGGGAACAAGACAGTTGCTCAAGTGCTGGTCAAGTGGAGCCATTCTCCAGTTTCATCGGCAATGTGGGAGGACCAAGACATGCTCAAGCAACAATTTCAGCGTGCGCCGGCTTGGGGGCAAGCCGTTTTCTCTCAGGGGGATTGTCAGCAGCGAGCAAGAGGAAACAGCGACAACGCCTGAGAAGCTACAGGAGGAGCCGGCAACCGCGGAGCAGGCCAGGCCCAGAAGGAAGGCCCAGGTGCCGGCAAGGTTGCGCGGCCCGGAATGGACCCGCTAGAGCTAACTACATATACTCCTTGCCCTGTTTCTGTAACGCTTGGCGGGCGACTTCGGCCGAGGAAAGGATAGGATAGCGTAACTGGAAGGACTGGCTGTAATCTTCCCCTCTCCCCTCTCGTTTGAATTCGCGTGAATCTGAGATGAGCCGAACAATTCATAGATAATCGAGAGATCTTAGTTCGTGCTTACAATTTCCCTGTGTCTAACGTACCCCTTCTGAGATTTCTGGCATGTTCTTCTTGCCACAGCTTTTGCAAGCAAAACCACAGGCTGCGCATCGATGCTTCCATCCGTCCGTCCGCTGGCGAAGGCAGGCAGCAGAATGATCCCAGGAGCCCTGGCGCGTACCCGGCCACACGACGGCGGTCGGGAGGGACATCGATCGTCATTGCCGGCGCAGCACCGTACCTGGCCCATGATTCTGCCGGAGTCCTATCCTCTCCTCTCCATGCATCATCTGCTTCTGCTGCCTTCACAAGACATCAGAGAAAATGTGCGTATACCGCAACAGGTGCAACCCTGCGTCTTGGCTGGCTGCCTCTTGGAAACTAGACATCGTGTTGATGGATGTCGCAACCCTGCTGCCGTACCCTCTTTTCTTTCTTTCTTTCTTTTGATGAGGTTGCACTGCTGTAAGTTGACATAGGGGCGGAACTATATCCTCGCGTCCGTCGAACTGTAAAATTTGGACAAACTAAGAATTTCTTTGGACGTGGTCAAAGTGTCCGTCCCCTACAACCAACTTTCCGAGCCTTTGTCCGCTAGCACCTCGTCCTTGGTCACTGCGGGCATCAGATCAAGATCAGACAGCTTGGCGCCATGCCTTGCTTTGCATAAACATAGATTTCCAATCCCGGATCTTCACTGTTTTTTGCGTGTAGAATCTTTTGCTATTTACATACTGTTTGCAATGCAACAAAAGAAGAAAAACTTATTCTCATCTTACACATCGGTACAAGATCCACACCAGCAAGTCTTTCTACTGTTCTCACGTCAAGAAGATGGCGTATATCACTTCTCATGGCACGAGAAAAAACAGAGTTCTCGAGTACAAGCCTTAGCTGTGCCCTCTGTTCAGCGGGTACATACATACAGTTGAACAATGCACATCATTGATTTCGTACCTCTTAATACAAACAACTGTTGTCTCTGACCAGTAAGCATGATCTGATTACAACATACATCAACAACAGAAAACTGTACTTGATCAACAGCCACACATGCAATCGCGAAAAACTGCATAAAGACAGGAAACGGGGAGCCTCGCTCAGCAAAGGATCGAAAACGACTAGAGCACATCAAGGACGGAAACTGACAGGAACGCGCGCTGAGGAGTGTTAACAACAGGCCAGCACCCATGTACCGATCCCTCAAGTTTTGGCTTTCGGTGATGCACCAGATTGCTCATTTAGATCTCAGGAGATGCTAGCTCCATGGAAGAAATCTTGCACAAGGTTGTGGACCACCCTGCCCAGATACATAGATGCCTAGCCTCAGGCCATGTCCTCTCCCATCCGACAAGTGCGCTCATGCTTCATGGATTTCCTGGGATCAACTTGGTTTTCCGTGAGGATGCTCGCACAGTGACCGT
>NC_041381.1:322260790-322292357 GCF_002162155.2 Triticum dicoccoides
GTCTGCAAGTCATTTCTCAATGTTGTACCAGCATTACAAGGGTAGACTGAAACAGCAAAAACATTTGCACCTCTGGTCAGCTCCCGATGCTCAGCGCAACTGGCAGATTCACGCTCAGTTTGTTTCCTATCTTGTTACTCCAGCCAGCGACCAGGTAGGGCTGGGCGATGGGGACGGCTCACCTTAATGCCGTTCGATCTAAGAATAAGGGAATAATCTTTCTTCAGAAAAGTGTATGACATAACTCCTACATTATGTCTATTGAAAGCGGACAGATATTCCAAATGACAACAAAATGAGAAGACAAGTGAGATGTAGCATTCTTTCCTACTTATTTTAGTATGGCTCTACATACTGTTTGCATACACAACAACTTGTGAACAAGGCATATGGAAATTGATTTATGAAGAGCAACTACTCCCTCCGATCCATATTAATTGACGCACACTTAGTACAATTAACTGACGCACACTTAGTACAATTTTGTACTAAGTGTGCGTCGATTAATATGGATCGGAGGGAGTACCGTGTTTAGCTCCAGAAAAACTAATGTGCTTACATCTATAAAGATGAACAAACTAATGTCTTCCATAACAATGTACAGGATTAAATGTAAAGCAAATATTCATAGCTAATAAAGGAAAAGCAAACCTACAAGGAAAAACATGAAGCTAAGTGAAGCCTCAGAGGGAAATGGATGTCTTACTGCATATTTAGAAAAACACTAGCTAAATGCCCGTGCCTTGCTACGGTAAAAAAATCTAAGGTCTTGAAGTCCATGTTCACATCTAGCAATATGCCTTTCTTCTAAGGTTTCTTTACATCTTCAGATGGAGGAAGATTTACACTATCAGATTTTTAACCTGTTTGAAAACTAAGTTTCACGTTTTCTATTAGAAGGTAATGTATGCAGTAACCAATGTTGTGACTCAATAAATTGCCCACTTGATCAAAGACGTGTTAATTGCAAAATGATATGATGTTTTATTCAAACCAAAGGAACACCCAAAAACATGTGAGCAAGATGATCAATATCAGAAAACCAAGACAGAGGAATGATATAGTTATTTTGATATTATCTGAAGACGACCACCTTGAGTGCAGAACCAGATGTATTTCAACTGTTGTATACTACTAAACATCGATGGTCCTGCGTATCACAAGAGAAGAGGGGAAATCATTTTTGTGGATTAAAGCTCATGATCCGTGAAAATATTCCCAGTATACTCTCATTGCATCTGAAATGAGCTGCCAGATAAATGTTTCCAGTTGAATTATGCATCCCAATGGCAAAGCTGAACATGCAGGACCTCTAATCAAATCAAGAGACATCAGAAAACACATAGATACACACTATTATGTACTCCCTCCGTCCCATAATATAAGAGCGTTTTGTACACTAGTTATATTAGTGTACAAAACGCTCTTATATTATGGGACGGAGGGAGTATAACTAAACTACTAATTCAGTGTAAAGCCAACACAACCACAAACTTGAATAAGAACAGATTGCCTGTTTCTTGTCCAAACAATCCAAACCTCCCCCCACCTCTCTGCAAACAGACATTGAGAAATCCCCCATTGATTCACTCCATTATCCTCCTATCTAAAAAACACCAAGATGCGTGTTTTATGTGTTTTTAAGATAGAAGAGATAAGCAACTTAGTGTTTTTGACATCTCAATCAGAATTGTACTACCTCTATTTCACAACAAAAGACACATCTTGACCTAACCTCTAAAGCCATGCTTTGACCGACAGTTAGTCCACTTATATATGACTTATGTTAGTACACAAAATAGACACCATTGGATTTGTGTTCAAAAAGACTTATACTTATGATTTTATAACCACTAACAAAATACTGCATAACAAAGGAACCATCACGGTTCATGGAAGTCGGAAAATCGCTTTGGATTGCGAAGAGAGTGATGCGGCTTACGCTGAGTCGGTTTGTGCTACAGAGGAGTTAAAGTTTTACAAGGAGAATGTTGATCCGGCAGATATGACCCCTCTGAAGAAGCCCACCACTGAGCATGACCCAACCCTACACTTCAAACCGGCTGACGAGACGAAGCTTGTTGACTTTGTACCTGGCGATTCATCCAAGCAGTTCAGCATCAGCACCAATCTGGATCCAAAATAGGAAAGCGCGCTCATCGAGTTCATCCATGAGAACCGGGACATCTTTGCATGGAAGCCTTCTGACATGCCAAGTGTACCAAGGAAACTCCCTGAGCACACTCTTAATATTGATCTGAAGTTTAAACCGGTCAAGCAATTTCTTCGTCGCTTTAATGAAGAGAGACGCAAGGCAATTGGGGAGGAGGTAGCCCGGTTGTTGGCTGCTGGGTTTATCGTTGAAGTATTTCATCTGGAATGGTTGGCTAATCTGGTGCTGGTTCTTAAGAAAAACGGGACTTGGCGTATGTGTGTGGACTACACGGACTTAAATAAGGCTTGCCCGGCCGATCCTTTTGCTCTACCGCGTATTGATCAGATCATTGATGCGACGACGGGTTGTGAGCGCCTGAGTTTTTTGGATGCTTACTCAGGGTACCATCAGATCAAAATGGCAGTTAAGGACCAGGAGAAGACAACTTTCATCACTCCCTTTGGAGCCTTCTGCTATGCTTCTATGCCCTTTGGGCTCAAGAGTGCTCAGGCAACTTATCAGCGTTGTGTGCAAAATTGTCTTCACACGCAGATTGGGCATAATGTTCATGCCTATGTGGATGATATTGTGGTGAAATCCAGGGAAAAGAAGACATTGATAGCTGATCTCAAGGAGATGTTTGACAACCTCCGGTTTTACAAGATGATGCTTACCCGGATAAATGTGTCTTTGGTGTTCCGGCAGGCAAGATGCTCGGTTTTCTTGTGTCTAATAGGGGCATTGAGGCTAATCTGGAAAAGATCAAGGCAATCACATCCTTGGCTAAACCGACATGTATCAATGATGTTCAGCGTCTCGCAGGCCGGATTGCAGCCCTCAGCCGGTTTATCAGTCATCTGGGTGAGAAAGCCATTCCCTTGTATCAGATGCTGAAGAATACGGATGATTTCGTCTGGAGTGATGCGGCCAATGCGCCCTTTGAGGAGTTAAAACGGCAGTTGATTGAACCGCCAGTTCTCGCAGCCCCAGTTGATCATGAACCTTTACTATTATATGTGGCTGCTAATGCCCGAGCGGTCAGTGTGGCAATTGTGGTAGAGCGTAAAGAGGCTGGGAAGGAGTAGCCGGTTCAACGACCAGTATATTACATCAGTGAAGTTCTGATCGAATCAAAGCAACGCTATCCGCATTGGCAGAAGTTGGTGTATGGGGTTTTTATGGCCAGCCGAAAGCTCAAGCAATATTTTCAAGGTCACCCCATCACAGTGGTTAGTTCTGCTCCCTTGGGTGATATCATCCAAAACAGAGAAGCAACTGGCCGGGTTGCAAAGTGGGCAATTGAGCTTGGTCCACATCGTTTGAAATATGTGCCTCGCACAGCCATCAAGTCTCAGGATCTTGTGGACTTTATCAATGACTGGACCGAGTTACAAGCACCGGAAGAGAAGCCGAATAATACGTACTGGACTATTCATTTCAATGGATCAAGGCAGTTCGAAGGCTCGGGGGCTGGAGTTGTCCTTACTTCCCCCCGAGGTGATAAAATTCGCTATGTCCTCCGCTTGATGTTTCCTTGTACTAACAATGCAGCTGAGTATGAAGCTCTACTTCATGGTCTCCGTGTGGCTAAAGAGATGAACTTAACTCGAGTTCGTTGTTTTGGATATTCTGATCTGGTGGCTCAGCAAGTTTCTGGTACTTGGGATTCTAAGGATCCACTCATGGCGGCTTACAGGCGTGAGGTAGATATTGTGGCGGGTCACTTCAAAGGTTACCAGGTTGAGCATATTGATCGGCGCAAAAACGAAGCGGCAGACGCTTTGAGCCGACTTGGATCTCAGCGTAAACCGGTACCTCCTAACACCTTTTTAGATATCTTGCATAACCCGTCTGTTAAATTGCCAACAGAAGAGGATCTGGCTGTTCCTGATCCAGAGGCGCAGCTGGTGGCCGCTTTACACGTCGTGCCGGATTGGACGGTTCCATATCTGGCATATATGAGCCGGGGTGAGCTACCAAATAATCAAGTCCTGGCCCGACAGATAGTCCGGCGCTCTAAGTCCATGGTTATTCACAATGGCGAGTTGCACCGCTGTAGTGTTTCAGGCGTATTTCAGCGTTGTGTTTCTCCGGAGGAAGGCCAAGGGATCCTCCGGGAAATTCATGAAGGGGATTGTGGTCATCATGCCGGATCAAAGTCCCTGGTTGCAAAAGCTTTTCGTCACGGATTTTACTGGTTGACAGCTCATGCTGATGTGGAGGATCTGGTAAAGCGATGTGATGCTTGTCAAAAAATTTCAAGCAGAGCTCATGTTCCGGCTCAGGAGCTACGGATGATTCCCATCACTTGGCCTTTTGCTACTTGGGGGCTTGATATGGCAGGACCCTTTAAGCGTTCCCGGGACAAGAAGACCCACCTGCTGGTGGCAGTTGATAAATTCACCAAGTGGGTTGAAGCGGAGCCTGTTAGCAACTGTGATGCAACTACGGCGGTTCAATTTCTCAAAAGGATTATTTTCTGTTTTGGCTACCCACACAACATTATCACGGATAATGGTACTAACCTCTCCAAAGGTGAGATGGAGTATTTCTGTCAGAGAGAGCACATCCGGCTTGACCTAGCATCTGTGGCGCACCCTCAATCCAACGGTCAAGCAGAGCAAGCTAATCAAGAAATCTTAAAGGGTCTTAAACCCCGGCTCATGATTCCCTTGAAGCGGACGCCGGGTTGTTGGGTGGAAGAATTACCTTCTGTGTTGTGGAGCATCAACACCACCCCCAATCGATCAATAGGATACACGCCTTTCTTTATGGTCTACGGGGCAGAGGCGGTTCTCCCTAGTGATATACGTCATGATTCGCCCCGGGTTGCTAATTACGTTGAAGCGGACAACGAGCAAGCCCGCCAAGAGGCACTGGATTTGCTAGATGAGAAGCGGGATATGGCTTTAGCACGCTCGGCGGTTTATCAACAAGACCTGCGGCGTTATCACAGCCGCCGGGTTAGGACAAGAGCCTTTCAAGAAGGTGACTTGGTGCTCCGGCTTATCCAGGATCAGACTGGCATACACAAATTATCCCCGCCTTGGGAAGGACCCTTTGTGGTCAGCAAGAATCTGCACAATGGATCATACTACCTCATTGACGTTCGAGATGACTCACAAAAATCTGAGGAGGAGACCCGGCGGCCCTGGAACATAGCTCTCCTCCGGCCTTACTACACTTGAGCCACAGGCTCTTTTTTATGTACATATTTTGACAATGTATATATTATCATCAATAAATAAATCAGCATCCTTGCTTTTAAGCGGGGCCTCTGCTGTTTTTTCTCAAATATTCTTTGAGCTACATGGGGGTTTCAGCTGACAAAGCAGAGTACTACCCGTTAAACCGGCTATCACGCCACAAAGCTTGGGAGCTTCACACCCAAAGGGCCAAAGAGAGTTTCGATGCTATGCACAACTCAAACATAGGCACCCAATGAGCACAGTCATCACAAAGCTTGGGAGCTTCACACCCAAAGGGCCAAAGAGAGTTTCAATGCTATGCACAACTCAAACATAGGCACCTAATGAGCACAGCTCATCACGTTACTTGGGGGCTCCTTGGTCCAATACCAAGAAGTCTGAATGGACCCTTGTAGCTGGGTATCGACCCACGGCTTGGAAGCCTGGTACATTTACCTAAAACCCCAGGTTAACCTGCCTTCATCAAGTAAGACACTCCTATCCAGGTCATCCTGGCACGGCCCTCCGAACGTTTGACAGTTACTCTCCTTGAGACCCTGCACTTGTCAAAGTTAAAACGGTGATTGGTTAGTTGGAGGTCCATCTTAAAAGGCTTTGTTAAATGGTTCAACTCAGTGGCCTGGCAGCCCACAAAAAGCCTCGCATTTAGGCCTGGCAGCCCCCAAAAAGCCTCGACTACACGGTTTTCATTTGAGTTTTGGCTGCATTTTATGTTAAACCGATTTTTCTTGGCTTGATCAGTCATCTTCTTCGCCCGGTATTCCTTAAACCGGCTTGGTTTGCAACTACACGTTGACAGACCTTCATTTTAAACTGGAGTTTCTTAACCCGGCTTGGCGTTGACTTCCTGTCAAACAGCCCGGATCATCTGGCGTGAATCATCACCCGGTATGACTTAATCTACGACATCAGAAAATGATGGAGATACAAATAATTCAGATTTGGGTTTTTCACCCTTATCGCAATTCAAGTTGGCCAGCCAACTAACCAGGGATCTTATACTACCGGTATGTATAATTTCATATTTTTATGATTTGATTATCAATCCGGCCTATTTTGGGCATTATGACACGTCCGGCGGTAAACCGCCAGGACCCTTTGTCTTTTTATGAATACAGGAATTGCATATTATGCTACTTGGAACAAAATTGACATTGATATGGCGGATCCACGCAAAATATCTCTTGCACGATGGCAGCAGATCATCATAAGTTTTTTGCTATCCTATTACACGGCACTCCAAGGCCCAAAATATGGAATTATTCATGGATCGTTCCTGATATATCAACCGCCTTGATGGATTAAGCTTCATCACCGGGTTGACGTGAGGTAGATGGGTCATCTGGCGTCGGTTCAGCCTCCTCCTCATCCAATGACTGGAAGTCATTGGTGGTCCAGTCAATCCGGGTCAAGGCCTGAAAGACAGCCTCTTCACTTATAAGCTCAGCCGGATCAACGTCAGGGGCGTAAGTGTGCTTACGGATTGGTGGAATGAGGTTCTGCACTTCGGGAATCACAGCTTCAACCTGTTTGTTGTTTGCATCATAGAAAGATCGATGAACCGTCAGGTTCGCCTCTTCTGCTAGTTGACTCACCAAAGGACGCATCTCCCTTGTTATCCGTTTGAGGGCGTCATTGTCAAATTCTTCGCCATTTTCTTGTGCACTGGGGAAGCCTTTGGATATATCAGCCGGATCAAGATCAGCTATCCATGCCTTGGCTCGAGTCAGCGCCAGCAAAGCGCCTGCCCGAGCAGCGGATCGCTTCAGCTCTTCTATTTGCGCTGGCGTCATTGAGAGACGATCCAGCGTATCTTTGATAAGTGTTGGTGCCGCATTATCATATGAAGTTGCGCATATAACCCGTTGAGCGCCGGTATACAGCTGTTCAATCAGTGTATATGCCGCTTTAAGCTTCTTCCGCATGTCAGAACCTAGGTGAGCGATGCGACTCCCTATATCGGTTCAGGAAATACATGTTAAAACGATGAAATTTCAAAGGGATACAACTTTTGGCAACCACTACTTACCAAATATGGCAGAGGTCATGGCATTGATTTGGCGCTTTAGTCGAGACAATTCTTCTGCCACCGGTTCAAAAGCCGCTTCAGCAGTCTCCGCCCGCTTCACCAGTCCGGCCTTCTCGGTGTCCCAGTTGGCCCGTTCAGACTTAAACCATTCTTTAAGCTGCTCCATGGTGGTCAAGGCGATTTTCAGCTCCTCCTTGGCCTTGGTGGATTCTGTTTGTTGGGTTTCAAGATTTGCTCGAAGATCAGCAATTTGAGAGATTTGTTGATTTATTTCACTCTGCAACAGTAAGAGAGCATGTTAATATCTTTTCAAAGTCCCAAGCATATAACCAGTTATACACTCGGCACTTGGGGGCTAATACGGATCATTTTTTATGCGGGTATTTGAAGTCCCATGGATTAATACAAGTTTTAATCCTGGCACTTGGGGGCTAATGTGTGTTTGATCAGACAAAGAAAATTTCACAAGTTACCGCATGAAGTATATGAAGTCCCGGATTGACTTTTTCAAGACAAACCGGCCCTTGGGGGCTACAATGCACTGAAGGTACAGAACAAGAAGCAATAATGTTTACCTCATAGTGCTCCTTCATTAGATTTACTAAACCGGCTTCAAAGTCGCGGCTTGTGTACAGCCAGTTCAGAAAGCCGGAATGAAGATCTTGAGCAGTGAGATCGGTATAAGCAGACAAATCAGTCTTCCCTTTCCCCTTGTTCATGGCAGCAAATGTTGGAAATATGCCCTAGAGGCAATAATAAAAGTATTATTATATTTCATTGTTCATGATAATTGTCTTTTATTCATGCTATAACTGTATTATCCGGAAATCGTAATACACGTGTGAATACTTAGACTACACAATGTCCCTGGTAAGCCTCTAGTTGACCAGCTCGTTGTGATCAACAGATAGTCATGGTTTCCTGACTATGGACATTGGATGTCGTTGATAACGGGATCACATCATTAGGAGAATGATGTGATGGACAAGACCCAATTCTAAGCATAGCATAAAAGATCGTGTAGTTCGTTTTGCTAGAGCTTTGCAAGTGTCAAGTATCTCTTCCTTCGACCATGAGATCGTGTAACTCCCGGATACCGTAAGAGTGCCTTGGGTGTACCAAACGTCACAGCGTAACTGGGTGACTATAAAGGTACATTACAGGTATCTCCGAAAGTAGTTGTTGGGTTGACACAGATCAAGACTGGGATTTGTCACTCCGTATGACGGAGAGGTATCTCTGGGCCCACTCGGTAATGCATCATCATATTGAGCTCAATGTGACCAAGGTGTTGGACACGGGATCATGCATTACGGTACGAGTAAAGTGACTTGCCGGTAACGAGACTGAACAAGGTATGGGGATACCGACGATCGAGTCTCGGGCAAGTAACGTACCGATTGACAAAGGGAATTGCATACAGGGTTTGATCGAATCCTCGACATAGTGGTTCATCCGATGACAACATCGAGGAGCATGTGGGAGCCATCATGGGTATCCAGATCCCGCTGATGGTTATTGACTAAGAGAGTCTCGGTCATGTCTGCATGTCTCCCGAACCCGTAGGGTCTACACACTTAAGGTTCAGTTACGCTAGGGTTATAGGGATATGTATATGCAGTAACCCGAATGTTGTTCGGAGTCCCGGATGAGATCCCGGACGTCACGAGGAGTTCCGGAATGGTCCGGAGGTAAAGATTTATATATGGGAAGTCCTGTTTCGGGCATCGGGACAAGTTTCGGGGTTATCGGTATTGTACCGGGACCACCGGAAGGGTCCCGGGGGTCCACCGGGTGGGCCCACCTGTCCCGGGGGGCCACATGGGCTGTGTGGGGGTGCGCCTTGGCCTAATGGGCCAAGGGCACCAGCCCCACATAGGCCCATGCGCCTAGGGTTCAAGGGGGGCAAGAGTCCTAGGAGGGCAAGGCACCTCCTAGGTGCCTTGGGGGGAGGGAAAACCCCCTTGGCCGCCGCACCCCCTAGGAGATTGGATCTCCTAGGGCCGGCCACCCCCCCTTGGCACCCCTATATATAGTGGGGGAGAGGAGGGACTTCATATCTGAACGCCCTGGCCTTTGGTTGCCTCCTTCTCCCTCCCCAACACCTCCTCCACCTCCATAGTGCTTAGCGAAGCTCTGCCGGAGTACTGCAGCTCCACCAACACCACGCCGTCGTGCTGCTGCTGGTGCCATCTCCCTCAACCTCTCCTCCCTTCCTTGCTGGATCAAGAAGGAGGAGACGTGGCTGTTCCGTACGTGTGTTGAACGCGGAGGTGCCGTCCGTTCGGCGCAGGTCATCGGTGATTTGGATCACGTCGAGTACGACTACATCATCACCTTGCAAGCTTCCGCACGCGATCTACAAGTGGTATGTAGATGCAAACTCTCTCCCTGGACTCGTTGCTTAGATGAACTCATAGATGGATCTTGGTGAAACCGTAGGAAAAATTTTAATTTTCTGCAACGTTCCCCAACAGTGGCATCATGAGCTAGGTCTATGCGTAGTTCTCTTTGCACGAGTAGAACACAACTTTGTTGTGGGCGTGGATTTTGTCATCTTACTTGCCTCTACTAGTCTTTTCTTGCTCAACGGTATTGTGGGATGAAGCGGCCCGGACCAACCTTACACGTACACTTACGTGAGACCGGTTCCACCGACTGACATGCACAAGTTGCATAAGGTGGCTGGCGGGTGTCTGTCTCTCCCACCTTAGTTGGAGCGGAATCGATGAACAGGGCCCTTATGAAGGGTAAATAGAAGTTGACAAAATCACGTTGTGGTGATTCGTAGGTAAGAAAACGTTCTTGCTAGAACCCAATTGCAGCCACGTAAAAGATGCAACAACAATTAGAGGACGTTTAACTTGTTTTTGCAGCGATTGATCATGTGATGTGATATGGCCAGAAGTTGTGATGAATGATGAATTGTGATGTATGAGATCATGTTCTTTGTAATAGGATTCACGACTTGCATGTCGATGAGTATGACAACCGGCAGGAGCCATAGGAGTTGTCATTATTTTTTGTATGACCTGCGTGTCATTGAAAAACGTCATGTAAACTACTTTACTTTATTGCTAAACGTTAGTCATAGAAGTAGAAGTAGTCGTTGGCGTGACAACTTCATGAAGACACGATGATGGAGATCATGGTGTCAAGCCGGTGACAAGATGATCATGGAGCCCCGAAGATGAAGATCAATGGAGCTATATGATATTGGCCATATCATGTCACAACTATATAATTGCATGTGATGTTTATTATGTATTATGCATCTTGTTTACTTAGGACGACGGTAGTAAATAAGATGATCCCTTATAAAATTTCAAGAAGTGTTCTCCCCTAACTGTGCACCGTTGCTACAGTTCGTCGTTTCTAAGCACCACGTGATGATCGGGTGTGATGGATTCTTACGTTCACATACAACGGGTGTAAGACAGTTTTACACAGCAAAAACACTTAGGGTTAACTTGACGAGCCTAGCATGTGCAGACATGGCCTCGGAACACGGAGACCGAAAGGTCGAACACGAGTCGTATGGAAGATACGATCAACATGAGAATGTTCACCGACGATGACTAGTCTGTCTCACATGATGATCGGACACGGCCTAGTCGACTCGGATCGTGTAACACTTAGATGACTAAAGGGATGTCTAATCTAAGTGGGAGTTCATAATTTGATTAGAACTTTATTATCATGAACTTAGTCTAAAACCTTTGCAAATATGTCTTGTAGATCAATGGCCAACGCTAACATCAACATGAACTTCAACGCGTTCCTAGAGAAAACCAAGCTGAAAGATGATGGCAGCAACTATACGGACTGGGTCCGGAACCTGAGGATCATCCTCATAGCTGCCAGGAAACAATATGTCCTAGAAGGACCGCTAGGTGACGCTCCCGTCCCAGAGAACCAAGACATTATGAATGCTTGGCAAACTCGCACTGATGATTACTCCCTCGTTCAGTGCGGCATGCTTTACAGCTTAGAACCGGGGCTCCAAAAGCGTTTTGAGCATCACGGAGCATATGAGATGTTCGAAGAGCTGAAACTAGTTTTTCAAGCTCATGCCCGGGTCGAGAGATATGATGTCTCCGACAAGTTCTACAGTTGTAAGATGGAGGAAAACAGTTCTGTCAGTGAGCACATCCTGAAGATGTCTGGGTTGCACAACCGTATGACCCAGCTGAACATTAACCTCCCAGATGAGGCGGTCATTGACAGAATCCTCCAGTCGCTCCCACCAAGCTACAAGAGCTTTTTGATGAACTACAACATGCAGGGAATGGAAAAGACCATTCCTGAAGTGTTCTCGATGCTGAAGTCAGCAGAGGCTGAAATCAAGAAAGAACATCAAGTGTTGATGGTCAATAAGACCACTAAGTTCAAGAAGGGCAAGGGTAAGAAGAACTTCAAGAAGGACGGCAAAGATGTTGCCGCACCTGGTAAGCCAGTTACCGGGAAGAAGTCAAAGAATGGACCCAAGCCTGAGACTGAGTGCTTTTATTGCAAGGGGAGGGGTCACTGGAAGCGGAACTGCCCCAAATACTTAGAGGATAAGAAGGCCGGCAACACCAAAGGTATATTTGATATACATGTGATTGATGTGTACCTTACCAGTACTCGTAGTAACTCCTGGGTATTTGATACCGGTGCCGTTGCTCATATTTGTAACTCACAGCAGGAGCTGCGGAATAAACGGAGACTGGCGAAGGACGAGGTGACGATGCGCGTCGGGAATGGTTCCAGAGTCGATGTGATCGCCGTCGGCACGCTGCCTCTACATTTACCTACGGGATTAGTTTTGAACCTTAATAATTGTTATTTAGTGCCAAGTTTGAGCATGAACATTGTATCTGGATCTCGTTTAATACGAGATGGCTACTCATTTAAGTCTAAGAATAATGGTTGTTCGATTTATATGAGAGATATGTTTTATGGTCATGCTTCGATGGTCAATGGTTTATTCTTAATGAATCTCGAGCGTAATATTACACATGTTCATAGTGTAGATGCCAAAAGATTTAAAGTTGATAACGATAGTCCCACATACTTGTGGCACTGCCGCCTTGGTCACATTGGTGTCAAGCGCATGAAGAAGCTCCATGCCGATGGACTTTTAGAGTCTCTTGATTATGAATCGTTTGACACGTGCGAACCATGCCTCTTGGGCAAAATGACCAAGACTCCGTTCTCCGGAACAATGGAGCGAGCAACCAACTTGTTGGAAATCATACATACCGATGTGTGCGGTCCAATGAGCGTTGAGGCTCGCGGAGGATATCGTTATGTTCTCACTCTCACAGATGACTTGAGTAGATATGGGTATGTCTACTTAATGAAACACAAGTCTGAGACCTTTGAAAAGTTCAAGGAATTTCAGAATGAGGTGGAGAATCAACGTGACCGAAAGATAAAATTCCTACGATCAGATCGTGGAGGAGAATACTTAAGTCATGAATTTGGTACACACTTAAAGAAATGTGGAATCGTTTCACAGCTCACGCCGCCTGGAACACCTCAGCGAAACGGTGTGTCCGAACGTTGTAATCGCACTCTATTGGATATGGTGCGGTCTATGATGTCTCTTACCGATTTACCGCTATCATTTTGGGGATACGCTCTAGAGACAGCTACATTCACTTTAAATAGGGCACCGTCTAAATCCGTTGAAACGACACCGTATGAATTATGGTTTGGAAAGAAACCTAAGCTGTCGTTTCTAAAAGTTTGGGGATGCGAAGCTTATGTCAAGAAACTTCAACCTGAAAAGCTCGAACCCAAGTCGGAAAAATGCGTATTCATAGGATACCCTAAGGAAACTGTAGGGTATACCTTCTACTTAAGATCCGAAGGCAAGATCTTTGTTGCCAAGAACGGATGCTTTCTGGAAAAAGAGTTTCTCTTGAAAGAAGTAAGTGGGAGGAAAGTAGAACTCGATGAAGTACTACCTCTTGAGCGGGATAGTGACGCAGCACAGGAAACCGTTCCTGTGATGCCCACACCAACTGAAGAGGAAAACCATGATAATGATCAAGGTACTTCGGATCAAGTTACTGCTGAACTTCGTAGGTCCACAAGGACACGTTCCGCACCAGAGTGGTACGGCAACCCTGTCCTAGAAATCATGTTGTTAGACAACAATGAACCTTCGAACTATGAAGAAGCAACGGCGGGCCCGGATTCCAACAAATGGCTTGAAGCCATGAAATCCGAGATAGAATCCATGTATGAAAACAAAGTATGGACTTTGACAGACTTGCCCGATGATCGGCGAGCGATAGAAAACAAATGGATCTTTAAGAAGAAGACGGACGCGGATGGTAATGTTACCATCTATAAAGCTCGACTTGTCGCTAAGGGTTATCGACAGGTTCAAGGGATTGACTACGACGAGACATTCTCTCCCGTAGGGAAGCTAAAGTCCGTCCGAATCATGTTAGCAATTGCCGCATACTATGATTATGAGATATGGCAGATGGACGTCAAAACAGCATTCCTTAACGGGCATCTTAAGGAAGAACTGTATATGATGCAGCCGGAAGGTTTTGTCGATCCTCGGAACGCTAACAAAGTATGCAAGCTCCAGCGATCCATTTATGGACTGGTGCAAGAATCTCGGAGTTGGAACATTCGCTTTGATGAGATGATCAAAGCGTTTGGGTTTATGCAGACTTATGGAGAAGCCTGCGTTTACAAGAAAGTGAGTGGGAGCTCTGTAGCATTTCTCATATTATATGTAGATGACATACTCCTGATGGGAAATAATATAGAATTTCTGGACAGCATTAAGGCCTACTTGAATAAGTGTTTTTCAATGAAGGACCTTGGAGAAGCTGCTTATATATTAGGCATCAAGATCTATAGAGATAGATCGAGACGCCTCATAGGTCTTTCACAAAGCACATACCTTGATAAGATTTTGAAGAGATTCAGAATGGATCAGTCCAAGAAGGGGTTCTTGCCTATGTTACAAGGTATGAGACTGAGCTCAGCTCAGTCACCGACCACGGCAAAAGATAAAGAAGAGATGAGTGTCATCCCCTATGCTTCAGCCATAGGATCTATTATGTATGCCATGCTGTGTACCAGACCCGATGTAAACCTTGCCGTAAGTTTGGTAGCAAGATACCAAAGTAATCCCGGCAAGGAACACTGGACAACGGTCAAGAATATCCTGAAGTACCTGAAAAGGACAAAGGACATGTTTCTCGTTTATGGAGGAGACGAAGAGCTCATCGTAAAGGGTTACGTCGACGCTAGCTTCGACTCAGATCCGGATGACTCTAAATCACAAACCGGATACGTGTATATGTTGAATGGTGGAGCAGTAAGCTGGTGCAGCTGCAAGCAGAGCGTCGTGGCGGGATCTACGTGTGAAGCGGAGTACATGGCAGCCTCGGAGGCAGCACATGAAGCGATTTGGGTGAAGGAGTTCATCACCGACCTAGGAGTCATACCCAATGCGTCGGGGCCGATCAAACTCTTCTGTGACAACACTGGAGCTATTGCCCTCGCAAAGGAGCCCAGGTTTCACAAGAAGACCAGGCACATCAAGCGTCGTTTCAACTCCATCCGTGAAAATGTTCAAGATGGAGACATAGAGATTTGCAAAGTGCACACGGATCTGAATGTCGCAGATCCGCTGACTAAACCTCTCTCGCGTGCAAAACATGATCAACACCAGAACTCTATGGGTGTTCGATTCATCACAATGTAACTAGATTAATGACTCTAGTGCAAGTGGGAGACTGTTGGAAATATGCCCTAGAGGCAATAATAAAAGTATTATTATATTTCATTGTTCATGATAATTGTCTTTTATTCATGCTATAACTGTATTATCCGGAAATCGTAATACACGTGTGAATACTTAGACCACACAATGTCCCTGGTAAGCCTCTAGTTGACCAGCTCGTTGTGATCAACAGATAGTCATGGTTTCCTGACTATGGACATTGGATGTCATTGATAACGGGATCACATCATTAGGAGAATGATGTGATGGACAAGACCCAATCCTAAGCATAGCATAAAAGATCGTGTAGTTCGTTTTGCTAGAGCTTTGCAAGTGTCAAGTATCTCTTCCTTCGACCATGAGATCGTGTAACTCCCGGATACCGTAAGAATGCCTTGGGTGTACCAAACGTCACAACGTAACTGGGTGACTATAAAGGTACATTACAGGTATCTCCGAAAGTAGCTATTGGGTTGACACGGATCGAGACTGGGATTTGTCACTCCGTATGACGGAGAGGTATCTCTGGGCCCACTCGGTAATGCATCATCATATTGAGCTCAATGTGACCAAGGTGTTGGACACGGGATCATGCATTACGGTACGAGTAAAGTGACTTGCCGGAAACGAGACTGAACAAGGTATTGGGATACCGACGATCGAGTCTCGGGCAAGTAACGTACCGATTGACAAAGGGAATTGCGTACAGGGTTTGATCGAATCCTCGACATAGTGGTTCATCCGATGACAACATCGAGGAGCATGTGGGAGCCATCATGGGTATCCAGATCCCGCTGATGGTTATTGACTGAGAGAGTCTCGGTCATGTCTGCATGTCTCCCGAACCCGTAGGGTCTACACACTTAAGGTTCAGTTACGCTAGGGTTATAGGGATATGTATATGCAGTAACCCGAATGTTGTTCGGAGTCCCGGATGAGATCCCGGACGTCACGAGGAGTTCCGGAATGGTCCGGAGGTAAAGATTTATATATGGGAAGTCCTGTTTCGGGCATCGGGACAAGTTTCGGGGTTATCGGTATTGTACCGGGACCACCGGAAGGGTCCCGGGGGTCCACCGGGTGGGCCCACCTGTCCCGGGGGGCCACATGGGCTGTGTGGGGGTGCGCCTTGGCCTAATGGGCCAAGGGCACCAGCCCCACATAGGCCCATGCGCCTAGGGTTCAAGGGGGGCAAGAGTCCTAGGAGGGCAAGGCACCTCCTAGGTGCCTTGGGGGGAGGGAAAACCCCCTTGGCCGCCGCACCCCCTAGGAGATTGGATCTCCTAGGGCCGGCCACCCCCCCTTGGCACCCCTATATATAGTGGGGGAGAGGAGGGACTTCATATCTGAACGCCCTGGCCTTTGGTTGCCTCCTTCTCCCTCCCCAACACCTCCTCCACCTCCATAGTGCTTAGCGAAGCTCTGCCGGAGTACTGCAGCTCCACCAACACCACGCCGTCGTGCTGCTGCTGGTGCCATCTCCCTCAACCTCTCCTCCCTTCCTTGCTGGATCAAGAAGGAGGAGACGTGGCTGTTCCGTACGTGTGTTGAACGCGGAGGTGCCGTCCGTTCGGCGCAGGTCATCGGTGATTTGGATCACGTCGAGTACGACTACATCATCACCTTGCAAGCTTCCGCACGCGATCTACAAGTGGTATGTAGATGCAAACTCTCTCCCTGGACTCGTTGCTTAGATGAACTCATAGATGGATCTTGGTGAAACCGTAGGAAAAATTTTAATTTTCTGCAACGTTCCCCAACAGCAAATTCATCCTTAGCAGTGTGCTTTGACAGAACAACCGGATTTCTAGGGGCGTTATATGCAGTGCCTGTAACGACAACGTCATCATCCTTGGCCGGGCTGGAAGAATCAATATTCTGAACTGGACTTGGTATTTTCGTGGAAGGGCTTGGCGGTTTGATAATTGGACTTGGCGGATCAGCAATTGAGTCCCGTTGTTCCATTGCTGGGCTTGGCGGAGCAGGAGGATGTGAAGTGTCAGCTTCTGCAGTCGGTTCAACTTCTGGCGGATTAGCATTACCATCTTGATTCGGCCCAGCCAAGCTGTCCATGGCAACTTCTGGGTGTTCGTCCTGATGCTCGAGTGTCTTTTCCGGATCAACTTCAACAGTAGGGTCGCTGGTCTTGGCCTTCTTGCTTAATCGAGCTTTGGCGCTATAACATCAAAGGTTAGAGTATGGTAAACCGACAAATAAAGTTATAAATCAGGTGACACTTTGAGAGGAGGCAATTGGGTGGTTGACGAACCGCCAGACGAGCTGGAAGAAGCCTGGTAATTCGGGTCAGACGGATTGAGAGGGCATTGGAAGAAACATTTTAAAGGATATTGTTTTTCAGGAGAACAAATCACCTCTGGACGGTGTTTTCGGGAGGGTGTATCAGCTAAACCGGACGAAGTGATTTGTTGACCACTATGCCGGGTTGTGCGACGTTCCTCCGCTTGTCGTTTCTCCAAAGAAAATTTGGATCCAAATGAGTAAGGGTGTGAGATTGTTTTACTTTCCGGACTATACGGCGAATTCTTTGAACCGGCACAGGATCTGAGTCGGAAGAAATAAGAATTACCTCAACATGATCTGCATGGCTGGCCTCAGCGTCATCCTGAAGAGGGTCATTGTCAATAAGATATACGAAAAGGGAGCCAAGTGAGTCAAGTTCTACCTCAGCATCTGATTCTTCCTCCTTCGGCGGATCAGAAGATTCGGCGGTTTTCTTCTTTCCAGGCTTCTTGGTGGCCTTGGTTTTTACACGAGGAGCACGGGCCGGTTTAGTCCGTTTCCAGAAAGAGTTGTTGGCCTGAGATTAAGGCAGAGAAAGGTTAGTAGACAGACAATACGGAAGTAAATCAGTGAAGTATGTACATGAACTTACCGACGGCGGTTTATTGGAGACGTAAAACGGAGCCAAACCGGTTTGGCTACATGCAGAGACCGGTTCATCAAGCATCTTCTTTACACATTCGGTGATTTCAAGGTCGGTCATTACTACTTCATGATATCGTTGAGGGTCTTTTACATTGCCGGTATACTCATGCATCAATCCGGGGAGACGGCTCAAAGGCAGAATGCCCCAAGAAACCCAGCAGCAGACAAGATCAATGCCAGTTAAACTGTTGGCCATCAGAGCCTGGAGCTTGGCGAGTTGAGGAGCAAAATTCTTCTATTCTGCGGCGGTTAAACGCGGAGGCAGTGGGTGGCCATTGCTAAGCCGATGAGGGCGGTAGCCCGGCAAGGGATTTTCACCATCAGGAGTAGTGTTCCGGCAGTAAAACCAGGTCTGGTTCCAATCTTTAGGATGGCTATGATGTTTGGCATGAGGGAAATCAACTTCTTTCCTTTTTTGAATTGACACGCCACCAAGCTCTATGTTGGGGCCATCTGAGAATTCTGTGTGGCGGTTCAGATGAAAGAAATCCCAGAATAACTCCACGGTTGGCTCTTCTTGAAGATAGACTTCACAGAATACTTGAAAGTTGCATATGTTTGATACGGAGTTCGGACCAATATCTTGCGGATGGAGTTGGAAGCTTGCGAGGACATCCCGGAAATTTTTTGATCCGGGCGGACTAAATCCCCGGTCTAAGTGTTGCATAAAAACAATCACCTCTCCTTCTTGAGGTTCAAGTGGACATTCTGATTCTGGAACTCGCCAGTGGAGAGCCCTCTTTGAGGCTAAGGCACCAGTGGTGACATAACCATTGATCTGTGTCTCTGTAATCCGGGATGGAACCCAGTTGCAAGCAGAAAATTGCTTCGACATTCCGGAAAGAGAAACTGAAAATAAAAATGCCGGTTTAAGATATCTAATTCAGTGTTAAACCGGAGAAGAATATTGTGGAAGTTCAGTTGGCGGTTTAAGAGAGGGCTAATGCTATATGGCGGATTGACTATTAAGGAGTTAAACCGCCTGTAGGCAGAATGGCCAGAATTCAAAATTTCTGCTAAGTATTGATAGAAACAAGTTTCACACAATGGTCAAATTTATTTGGATCTACCAACATCTCTAAAGCAGTTTTTATCTGAGTTCTAAAGGAGCTAAATAGAGCAGGGAAGGCCATGTACTCAACAGAGGTAAAAGAACGATCTGCTAGCATTAAAAATGGACGAAGAGTACCTACCGCATGAGATCTACACTATTACTGGGTCAAAAATTGTCGCGGCAGGTGGAAGAACAAAGAAGGATGAAGGAATGTGCGGAAGAACTCGGGAACCCTGGAAACAGATCTAAAGACGAAGGAGAAAGGAAGTTTACCACTGCAGATCTACTGCGGAAGAAGGATGACGAAAATCTGGTCTGTTTCAGGTTGATGCAGCGGCCTTTGTTGATGCAGATCTCGAAGGTCGCGGACGGAGGCGGAGCTCCAGAGCTTGGGCATCGCGAGGAGGAAGAAGGCAAAAGGGGAAAAAGAGAGAAGGGCCCTCGGACCTTATTTATAGAGGAGAGAGTAAAACGGCAGGCGCGGGAATCAAGGAGCCTAAAACGGCAGAATAAGTGCGCCTGTCGCCTTGATTTTCGAGATAACCATTAAGTGAAGGGAATCTTTTTTAATTATTGTTTACAGAGATGATGTCATGATGGACCGTTGCTGCGTTCAGAGGATGGCGTCACGGCGGTTTACAAAGTTTCAGGAGAAGACAATATGGCGGTTTACGAAAGTACAAGAAGATGCCTGCAAGGGATATTTGAAGTATTGAAGATTGACATGAACAAATTCAAATCAATCTGGGGCCTAATGTGGAGGATATAGCTACTGAGTATAAACCGGCCAGGAGGGTCCGGTTCACCCTTGACTATGTTAAAGCCCATGAAGATCTAGAAGATGGCGCTTTACTAAAAGAAGCATAGAAGCCCGAAGCCCAAAGGTGGATTAGGGCCCATAGTGGTAAACCGCCATGACTATGTAAACTTGTAGTATAAGTTAGGAAAGGAGAGACCGAGCCAGACACTTTGTATGAGTCGGCCTCGGGGCTCTGTAAACCGGCCGGGCGTCAACCTGTGTATATAAAGGGGCGACCCGGCGGCGGTTTAGGGACAACAGACAACAACTCGAGACTCAGGCAAGCGTATTCCGCTCCCTGATCATCGAAACCCAATCAATCCCATCACAAACTAGACGTAGGCTTTTACCTTCATCGAAGGGGCCGAACTAGTATAACTCCCGTGTCCCTTGTCCGGTTTAACCCCTTCAAGCTAACCCGTTGCGATGGCTCCACGACTAAGTCCTTTCACAAGGACATCTAACGTGATAATTCCAAATCATGAGTGGGGTAATTGCCTTCATGGGGTCGTAGCTGCCGTGAGGCGTAGGTGACTACCTTGCCATCTTGCATAAGCACGCACCCAAGTCCTTGCCGGGAAGCGTCGCAATATACGTCAAAGCTGCGGTAGATATCCGGAAGTGTCAATACCGGCGAGTTGTTAAGCGCTTCTTTAACTCAGTGAAACTTTTCTCACAGTCTGACGTCCATTCAAACTTCTTATCCTTT
Organism: Triticum dicoccoides; assembly: GCF_002162155.2. Taxonomy (NCBI): domain Eukaryota; kingdom Viridiplantae; phylum Streptophyta; class Magnoliopsida; order Poales; family Poaceae; genus Triticum; species Triticum dicoccoides. The sequence continues at coordinate 322,281,433 of NC_041381.1, forward strand.
TTAAGAAACTCCGTCATGGGATTAGCAATCTTGGAGAACCCTTCAATAAACCAACGGTAATATCCGTCTAATCCCAGAAAACTCCGGATCTGAGACACGGTGGCGGGTGGCAACCAGTCGAGCACGTCTTTTACTTTGCTTGGGTCCACGGATATTCCTTTAGCGGATAGTACATGCCCGAGGAATCCAACTTGCTTGAGCCAAAACTCGCATTTGCTGAACTTGGCGTACAACCGGTGCTCACGAAGTCATTGTAGCACTGCGCGGAGGTGTCCTTTATGCTCTTCTTCACTTCTTGAGTAAATAAGTATATCATCGATGAAGACAACCACAAACTTATCAAGGAAGTCCATGAATACTTTGTTCATCATGTGCATGAAGAAGGCGGGGGCGTTGGTGAGGCCGAAGGACATGACGGTATATTCATAAAGACCATAGCGAGTGGTGAACGCGGTATTGGGAATATCTTCCTTTTTAATTTTGAGCTGGTAATATCCAGCCCGCAAATCAATCTTTGAGAATACCTTGGCTCCACTAAGTTGATCAAACAAATCATCAATTCTTGGCAGAGGGTATTTGTTCTTGATCATGACATCATTCAACTGTCGGTAGTCCACACACATGCGAAGGCTGCCATCTTTCTTGTCCACAAAAATAGCGGGTGATCCCCATGGCGAGGAACTGGGGCGGATATATCCTTTTTGGAGCATTTCATCAAGATGTTTCTTTAGCTCCACCAACTCGGATGACGGCATCCGATAATATTTCTTGTGTATTGGTGTGGTTCCGGGCACAAGTTCTATTGCAAACTCAAGCTCTCGGTCAGGTGGCATGCCTGGCAGTTCTTCTGGGAATACATCGGGAAACTCACTGACCACTGGAATTAATTCCATTTCTGCTATTGCTGTAAAAACCATTTCCTTGGAGGGTATGCTTCTATGAGCAATAAACTTGGTAGCTTGTCCATCTTGTCCGGTCAGGTTGACTTCTCGGGTCGCACAATTTATACATACTTGGTACTAAGTCAGCCAATTCATACCCAGGATAACGTCCAATTTTTCAAACTCAATCAATATCAAAGATGTCGGGAAACTGATTTCGTTGATCCTGACTTCCAGATTACGGCAGACAAGATTGCTTTGAATAATAGATCCTGGGGTTTGTACCAGCATATTCTTGCCCAAAAGCGAACAAGGAAATTTGTTTTGGGCAACAAAACTCTGAGAAATAAAAGAGTGGGAAGCCCCAGAGTCAAACAAAATTACTGCAGGTATGTTATTAACAGGGAACATACCAATGACGACTTCGGGGTTTTCTTGGGCTTCGTCGGCTGAAATGTGATGAACGTATCCCGTGACGTCGTGCTGACTTGGACCGGCTTCCAAATAATGGATTTGAGGGTTGAACGTAGCATTGGTCCGGGTGTTCTTGGGACACTATTTGGCATAATGTCCGATTTGTCCGCAACTATAACAGGAATTGTTGTGTAGGCGATTCTCCATAACTGGGTTGAGCACATCATTCATCACTTGGGTGGTGGTCTTGTTAACATTTTGTTGCCAACTGGGCTGGTATGCCATCGGAGTTGGCTGCCAGGTACGAACCTTCTACACTAGTTGCATTTCCTTCTTGGGCTCAAACTTGCGTGTGTGATCGTTATGGGCAGACTTAGTATCTGACACGAGTTTGTGTTCACTTTCAGCAATGAAAGCCTTGTTCACCAGGGTTTGGAAATCTGGAAAATCGAACATGCTGAGAGCACAACGAAGTTGCGGGTTCATTCCACCAAGAAAGCAGTCCATCTTCCTTTCTTCAGTGGCCACGTCATATTGAGAGTAACATGATAGGTGATTGAATTTTTGTAAATATTCTCCCACTGACTGACTTCCTTGGAGGAGCACGAGAAATTCACGCTGCTTAGTCTTCATAATTCCCACAGGGATGTGATATTTTTGGAATTGCTCCTTGAATCTTGGCCAGGTAATTGCTTCATTCTCAGTCCCTATGGCTTTCTCACTTTCCCACCATATGGCAACAGTGCCTTCCAGATAATGTGTTACTAATGGAACTTTATCCTCTTCATCAGTTCGAGCAACCTCAAGTTTCTTTTCCATAGTTCTTAACCAATCATCTGCATCCAACGGATCAACGGACTGACTGAAACTGGGAGGCTTAGTCCTTTGAAAATCAGATAGCTTGGAGTGAGAGGCAGGCGGATTTTCATTCTGTCCAACCATTGCTTGAATACTTCTGAATATTTCCATTAGATCATTGTTTCGTCATTCCTCAAACATACGCATAATTTGCTCAGTGGAGGGCGGATTTGGCGGTGGAGGCGGTGGTGGAACGTACGGCTCGGGTGATTGTCCCGCCTGTCGTGCGGAACGCCGAACAGGAGAACCCTCGTGAACATTGCTACTGCAGCCTCCCCGCGTCATCCTAATATGATTTTTTCCCCAAGTTAACGCAACCGAGATGAGAAGCATTCAACAAAAACTAGGGAGAAGCCAGCAACAAAAACCAAGTGAAACCGAAAAGACGAAGAAATACGGCGAATAAAATAAAGTCCAACATAATTATACATAGACTCATACATGGAAGATAACAACATGCTAGGTCCAACTACCCTCATACATGAAACAAAACATCATGACTAGTACGATTACAACCATACTCCATCCCGACAACTAAGAATACTCGCAAGCTCTACTGCTCGGCTGGCGCTGCGGGGTCCTCTCCTGATGCAGACTCGGATCCAGAACTAACGGGGTTAACGGAGACCTCCGGGTTAAAAGTGACACGACGACGCTGCCTCGAGGGCTCTCCCTCTGGGGCAGGTGAAGGGCGGATCATCGGGGATACAGGAGTGGCGAGGAGTGAAACCCACTCTGCAGGAGCACTAAGGGGACTCGCAGTCGCGGTGCCCGAGCTACTCGGGGGAGTAACCGGAGAAACAGGGGATCTAGAACTAGCAGGAATGTAGGGAATAAATCCCACAGATGGAGAAGTAGTGGCTGAGCGAGCAGTGACTAAAGTAGAGGCTAAAGCAGTATGGGCACGACTCAGCTCACGAGCCAGCTCATAGATCAGAAGATAGCTAGCAGTGATGTAGCGAGAAAGGTGGCTAGCGACACTAACTCCGGATCAATGACAGGGAAATGGACACTACCATTATCGTGGAGAGAAGGGTAGTAATGAAAACCTGGGTGATTCTGCATCCGGACCTCGTTGTAGCGGAGCTCAACAAGTACCTCGCATGCAGCAAACTAGACAGCCTGAGAAGCGGAAGAAGTGTAGCCGCTACGAGAGGTACAAGTGTAAGAACTGGAATTGGAACTGGTGCACAGAGTAACCACGGCGTGATACTCATACACTGAGTCAGCTAGGCGCTCCCGGTACACACGATAGACTAGATCGTCTCCGTGAGGGTACAGCGGAGGCCACACGTTACGAAGGAGATGCGACGACGTGTATGACATCAACTGCAACTGGCACGGATACAGCACCAGAGCCATCTACACTCACAACCATTAGCAGGTTAGCATAAAAAAATAAATATAATTAGTGCATGCAATGCAACAACCAGCTACAGTTATTACCGACACTCAGCTACAACTCGCATCTAGCGTCCAGTTAACTCGGCTTAGCCTAGCGTGGCCTACAGTCAACGCGGCTCTGATACCAAGCGTTGTGGCACCCCGGCTCAGAGCGACCAGTTTACCTTGCATTGCCAGCCCAGAGACCATGTCTTCTTGCAACACACAAACAACATGGTACAGAAAACATCCGCTTTATTCATGCTAGTGGATCATAGTTCATATTACAACAGTTAGCGAGGCCAAGTGGCACACACGGTGCGGCTAAACAATATGTACATTATTTAGTGAACATAAAGGGGCCTCGATCATGACAACTACTCGGCAGCGGAACAACATCGTAGCGGGACTCCATAGCACAAGGACACCAACGGAACTTTCCTGAAATCTGGCATGACACGCCAGGTCAGTACATTGAATGTACTTGCAAGCTCACAATATGCATAAACAAGATGACAGACAATATTATGATATTTATCCCATTTAATCAATAATGCAACTATATAACCAACATGATGTGACAGTGCTCAACAGATACTCATTCTCCTGACTTGCTTACCAGGTGTGACCAACAAACATCATATTATCAAAACATACTCGTGATCCTTACGGTGATCACAACCCGACCATCTCATGGCCCGTGATCCTTATGGCGATCACAACCCAACCAACTCGTGGCCCGTGATCCTTACGGTGATCACAACCCGACCAACTCGTGGCCCGTGATCCTTACGGCGATCACAACCCGACAACTCATGTCCAACTCAACACGATGACCTCACTGTCATCCTTAGTGCAATTGAGTGTGCATATTTATTAAGTGTTGACCCATGGTGTACCTTACTTTCGAGCGTGTCCGTATCCGTGGACTCCGCTATCGATAGATTAAATACACTCTGCAGAGGTTAGTACACTATACCCACACTACGGAACCCATGGCCTCACTCTCCCATCCGAGTGGACCAACAGCATTCCGACGAAACCATTTCACTGTCATGACACTCTCCCGGCCCCTCCGACTCAGACCCCACTGGGCTAGTCCTGGGTGGCCCCGTGTCTACCTCCAGACACCTCGACCACCGTCGTGGCCACGATCCACACTGGGATCCGGTACCAAACTTAACTTAACAACATGCTCACAAGGTTATGCTTGCCTACCGGGCTAGGGTACAGCACGCCCATAACCTTCCCTAAATTGAGGTACCGACCAGATGCACGACAATGAAACGCATTAAGGCCGTCCCATACCGGCAAATGTGGTTGCACTGGGAAAGACTCGTTTCAGCGGCACCACGACCCGGTCAACAACATGTTCAAGTTGAATTATTAATCAGGTTCAACTTTAGTGTGAAAAGAAAGTAACCGGTGTCATACTGCCATACCATGCATCACTTAACATATGCACCACATAACCGTGCAAAAATGCACCAACTACGCTCCCACGGAGCCAACATAAACTCATGCTATTATACTGGTAAAAATCTTTCTTTACTCATACCAGAACTATTTCTAGCAATTATCATCATTTTAACTCATGCACAAATAATATTCAAATTACTCATCAACTCTATGACCATATTATTTATTTATCACTAGCAACTAAGTTCTCATTATCTTACCAACAATATTTACTTCAAACGTACTGAAGTTCAAGCATTTTAACATAGCAAGCATATAACAGAATATATTTATTATATAACTAATTTAAATGCATCAATATTCATAAGTTCAAGTATGAAAATCAAAATATTGAAGTGGCACCATGAAAATGTTACTGTGGCTTGCCTTAGTACTCATGAGGTTCACAAGGCTCCTGGTGATACTCAAGACAAGCTGGTTCCTCTGAAAACATTCAAAAACCACAAAAGAAAATATCAAGAAACCTTATGAAAATTGCCAGAAAATCTAGACAGCAAGGAAAAATCCCATCTTTTGGGAGTTGTTAGATTTTTGGACAAAGAACACAATGCGAAAAGAATCACTGCATTTGGACTTGTAGAATAAAAGTTATGGCTGTTTGAATGCTACTGGAATTTAAATAAATTTGAAAAAGCAAACAGAGGGGGTGACGTCGATGGCGTATTTTCCCAAGGCGCCACCACTCATACCGCTTTGCATGCGTAATGAGTGGCTGACTAGCGGGCCCCACTAGTCAGGTCGGAGGGAGGGGAAAAGAAACAGAGAGGCGCGGTGGTTCGCCGAAGCTTACGCCGGCGTTGAGGCATCTTGGAGGAAAGCGAGAGGGAGGGATCGACGGAGAAGGCTCTTGCGCACCTGCCCGTACCCGTGGCATGGCAAACGGTGACCGGACGGTGTCGGATTCTTCCTCGCAAGCGGAGGCAGAACACGGTAGTCGCCGAAGATGAGGAAGACGACAGCTAGGGGCGGCTCCAGGGGCTCGGGCTTGGCGCGTTAGCTTCACGGAGGAGAGGCGGAGGCCCTGGCGTGGTCGCCTCGGCTTGGGAGTGGCCGGAGCTGCGGGGTCGATCCAGAGGGGATCGCCGGCGAGCTCGGCTCGGGGACGGCAGCCTGCGGCCTGCCCAGCCGGGCTGCGGCTTCTAGTGGCTATAGGAGGGAGTGGTGATGAGGTGCGGTGCTCCAGGAGGCTGCGGAGGGGGTTTTTATAGGCGGGGCGGCGAGGAGAGCTCGGGCTCCGCCGGAGGACAGCTGTCTCCGTGCCCGATGATGAATGGTGCCAGAGAGAGGGCAGAAGGCGACGGGGTTCACGTGAGAGCTGTGCACGGACGCGGACGAGCACAGGAGCAAGGAGGAAAGGGACGAACACAGTGTGCGGGCACTGTGCCGTTGGCCGGACCGTGCCCGTGCTCGCTGCGACGAGCTCCGGCGTTGGCGAGCGGCAGGGAGGAGTAAAGAGGGTGCAGACGAGGATGGTGGCGAGGGGGACACACTCTGGCCGGCCGAGCAGCGAGCACGCGCGCCACAGAGGCGCTGGCGATGCGCAGAGCGCACGTTTGGCATGCCAGCAGCCTCGGACGAACGCGGTCACCGCATGGACCGTGACATCAGGCCACATATGCACTAACCATGATGTCTGGCGTGTAGTCCTTAGTAAACTAGGGTGTTACCATGGCTCGGTTTGTTTCCAGGTGCAGTAGAAGTGAAATGGTAAAGAGGTTAAGTTTCTGGACAGAAACTTTGAACAGTTACTGTGGTCAAACCACAGGGATTCAAGGGCTGAGCTTTGGGGTTTTACTGACTCTTACTAAGGTGAATAAGCACAGGGAAAATCAACTACATTGGAGCTAGTAAAAAGGTAGTTGCTGTAGAAACTACCACTTCAGCACAGAAGTGAAAATATTTTCTGTAGCCAAAATACTCCAATGAGTGGTGAAATATTTTTGCTCAGAAATGTGCCCTAGGGTCCAAAGAATATTTGGGATTTTCGTCAGGATTTTTAGGGCAACAGAAATGAGGGTTGCTTTGGAGGTTAAAGAGTTTAGCTAGAGTTTTAGGGGCAAAATGAATATTTTTCATTTAAGAAAAATATTCCAAACAATATTGTTGGGTTGGCCAGGGGTGAAATGATGGATTAGAATAGGAGAGGGGGCACTTGGGTGAGAATCAAGGGATGCCCAAGTGATCAAGTCCAAATGGAATGATCCAAAACTCCAAATCCAAAATCAACTCAACTGAAAATCAAGCAAAGAAAAGAGGGCAAAAACCAGGCCGTGACAATGTTGCTTGGCCGGTTATCCAAGAGTGAGATTGTTGTTGGGATTGAGATATTGGTTTATCAGCATGGTAGTAGTTTCATATCCTCTGTAGTAGTTGTTTTTGAATCATGGTAGCTGTTAATTTGATTAACCTGCTTAATGCTATGTTGTTGTCTTGCCTTGATGCTTTTGGTTGTTGTGAGCTTGCAAGTACATTCAATGTACTGATCTGGCGTGTCATGCCAGATTGCAAGAGATGCCGTGATTGCTTGATTGCTTGTCGTGGTTTCCGTTCGTGCGAGCCAGATCGTGTCCCAGCCAGAGTCCCTGCGGAGTGGAGTTCACCACCTTCATCGTTGTTCCGCTGCTAGCATAGAGCAAGTGTAGTATCGCAAGCGTACTGTCGCCGTGCTGATGTGTTCCTTGGTAACATCAGACCTTTGTATTTATCCTTTGTAATAAGAGTTGATTTGTTCTATGTCAAGCAGTGTCGTATTCCAAAAGACTTCATCTCAATCTCTGGTCTGGAATAAGGGGCGTTCCAGTTTCTCTGAGCCGGGGTGCCACAACGACGCCATGTGAACTGTGGTTTGGCAAGAAACAAAATGTTGTCATTTCTTAAAGTTTGGGGTTGTGATGCTTATGTGAAAAAGCTTCAACCTGATAAGCTCGAACCAAATCGGAAAAGTGTGTCTTCATAGGATACCCAAAGGAAACTGTTTGGTACACCTTCTATCACAGATTCAAAGGCAAGATATTTGTTGCTAAGAATGGATCCTTTCTAGAGAAGGAGTTTCTATCGAAATAAGTGAGTGGGAGGAAAGTAGAACTTGATGAGGTAATAGTACCCTCTCCCGAATTGGAAAGTAGTTCATCACAGAAATTAGTTCCAGTGATTCCTACACCAATTAGTGAGGAAGCTAATGATGATGATCATGAAACTTCAAATCAAGTTACTACCAAACCTCATAGGTCTTCCTGAGTACGGTCCGCACCAGAGTGGTATGGTAATCCTGTTCTGAAGTCATGTTACTAGACCATGATGAATCTATGAACTATGAGGAAGTGATGATGAGCCCAGATTCCGTGAACTGGCTTGAGGCCATGAAATCTGAGATGGGATCCATGTATGAGAACAAAGTGACTTTGGTGGACTTGCCCGATGATCGGCAAGCCATAGAGAATAAATGGATCTTCAAGAAGAAGACTGGCGCTAACGGTAATGTTACTGTCTACAAAGCCCGACTTGTTGCGAAAGGTTTTTGACAAGTTCAAGGAGTTGACTACGATGAGACCTTCTCACCTGTAGCGATGCTTAAGTCTGTCCAAATCAAGTTAGCAATTGCTGCATTTTATGATTATGAAATTTGGCAGATGGATGTCAAAACTGCATTCCTTAATGGATTTCTTGAAGAAGAGTTGTATATGATGCAACCAGAAGGTTTTGTCGATCCAAAGGGTGCTAACAAAGTGTGCAAGCTCCACCGATCCATTTATGGACTGGTGCAAACCTCTCGGATTTGGAATAAACGCTTTGATAGTGTGATCAAAGTATATGGTTTTATACAGACTTTTGGTGAAGCATGTATTTACAAGAAAGTGAGTGGGAGCTCTATAGCATTTCTAATATTATATGTGGATGACATATTGTTGACTGGAAATGATACAGAATTTCTGGATAGCATAAAAGGATACTTGAATAAGAGTTTTTCAATGAAAGACCTCAATGAAGCTGCTTACATATTGGGCATCAACATCTATAGAGATAGATCAAGACGCTTAATTGGACTTTCACAAAACACATACCTTGATAAAGTTTTGAAGAAGTTCAAAATGGATCAGTCAAAGAAAGGGTTCTTGCCTATGTTACAAGGTGTGAAGTTGAGTCAGACTCAATGCCCGACCACTGTAGAAGATAGAGAGAAAATGAAAGTCATTCCCTATGCTTCAGCCATAGGTTCTATCATGTATGCAATGTTGTGTACCATACCTGATGTGTGCCTTGCTATAAGTATAGCAGAGAGGTACCAAAGTAATCCAGGAGTGGAGCACTGGACAGCGATCAAGAACATCCTGAAATACCTGAAAAGGACTAAGGATATGTTTCTCATTTCTGGAGGTGACAAAGAGTTTGTCATAAATGGTTACATCGATATGCAAGCTTTGACACTGATCCGGACGACTCTAAGTTGCAATCCGGATACGTATTTATATTGAATGGTGGAGCTGTCAGTTGGTGCAGTTCCAAGCAGAGCGTCGTGGTGGGATCTACGTGTGAAGCAGAGTACATAGCTGCTTTGGAAGCAGCAAATGAAGGAGTCTGGATGAAGGAGTTCATATCCGATCTAGGTGTAATGCCTAGTGCATCGGGTCGAATGAAAATCTTTTGTGACAATACTAGAGCAATTGCCTTGGCAAAGGAATCCAGATTTCACAAGAGAACCAAACACATCAAGAGACGCTTCAATTCCATCCGGCATCAAGTCGCGGAGGGAGACATAGAGATTTGCAAAATACATACGGATTTGAATGTTGCAGACCCGTTGACTAAGGCTCTTCCATGAGCAAAACATGATCAGCACCAAGACTCCATGGGTGTTAGAATCATTACTTTGTAATCTAGATTATTGACTCTAGTGCAAGTGGGAAATTGAAGGAAATATGCCCTAGAGGCAATAATAAAATTGTTATTTATATTTCCTAACCATAGACATGTGTTGTTATTTGATGAAAGGGATCACATCATTAGGAGAATGATGTGATGGACAAGACCCATCCACTAGCATAGCATTATGATCGTTACAGTTTCATTGCTAGTGCTTTCTTCATGACTTATACATGTTCCTTAGACTATGAGATTATGCAACTCCCGAATACCAGAGGAACAACTTGTGTGATATCAAACGTCACAACGTAACTGGGTGATTATAAAGATGCTCTAAAGGTGTCTCCGAAGGTGTTTGTTGGGTTGGCATAGATCAAGATTAGGATATGTCACTCCGTGTATCGGAGAGGTATCTCTGGGCCCTCTCGATAATGCGCATCACTATAAGCCCTGCAAGCAATATGACTAATGAGTTAGTTGTGGGATGAAGCATTACGGAATGAATGAAGAGACTTGCCGGTAACGAGATTGAACTAGGTATGATGATACCGACGATCGAATCTCGGGCAAGTAACATACCGATCACAAAGGGAACAACGTATGTTGTTGTGCGGCTTGATCGATAAAGATCTTCATAGAATACATAGGAGCCAATATGATCATCCAGGTTCCGCTATTGGTTATTGATCGAAGATGTGTCTGGATCATGTCTACATAATTCTCGAACCCGTAGGGTCCGCACGCTTAACGTTCGATGACAATTTGTATTAAGAGTTATGTGTTTTTAATGACCGAATTTGTTCGAAGTCCCGGATGAGATCACATACATGACGAGGAGTCTCGAAATGGTCAAGACATAAATATTGATATATTGTAAGGTTATGTTCGGACACCGGAAAGGTTTTGGATTGGTTCAGACATTTTTCGGAGTACCGGGAGGTTACCGGAACCCCCCGGAGGAAGTAGTGGGCCTTCATGGGCCTTAGTGGAAAGGAGAGGAGGGCCGTAGGGTGCCCCCCCCCCGCCCCTGGCAAGTACAAATTGGACTAG
>NC_041381.1:322292648-322297151 GCF_002162155.2 Triticum dicoccoides
TAGAAAAAGGAAGGGGACTCCAACTAGGATCGGGAATCCTAGTTGGACTCCCCCTATGGCGCGCGCCCGTCCTAGTTGCTGGCCTCCTCCCTCCCTCCTTTATATATGGGGGCAAGGGGGCACCCCAAAGCACAACAGACAATCTCTTAGCCGTCTGCGGTGCCCCCTCCACAGTTTAACACCTCGGTCATATCATCGTAGTGCTTAGGCGAAGCCCTGCGCCGGTAACATCATCAACACCATTGCCATGCCGTCGTGCTGACGGAACTCTCCCTCGACCCTCTACTGGATCAAGAGCTCGAGGGACGTCATCGTGCTGAACGTGTGCTGAACACGGAGGTGTCGTACGTTTGGTACTTGGATCGGTTGGATCGTGAAGATGTTCGACTACATCAACTGCGTTACTAAACGCTTCCGCTTTCGGTCTACGAGGGTACGTGGAAACACTCCCTTCTCGTTGCTATGCATCTCCTAGATAGATCTTGCGTGATCGTAGGAAATTTTTTGAATTACTACGTTCCCCAACACTTCTCTCCGTAGAAACTCCACCTATAGAAATGTCTTGTCTATTTATAAATAGCTAAAACACGCATATTCTCATTTATGTGACATCTCAACAGCTCAGTTCTCAAGTTGAGTATTTAATGCACGATGAATATCAATTTCCCTTTGGGTCCACCTTAAGGAGAGACATGTTTTCATAAGCATCATACGAATGAGTATTCATTCGTCTTAAGGACTTCAAGTCCGGTGAGGCTTACAATTATGTTGTCTATAAATCAACACTAAGTTGTGATTATGTGGTAAGTCTTAGATCTTGATCTGATTGTATGTCCTTACTGCACTTTACATTCTTCTATGATGGTAAAAGAAATACCATCTTTATTTTAGGGTGAAAATATGATGAACTTCTTGTGAAGAATCATCTGGTACACCCCAATGGGTGCTATACCATTACCTAAAATTCGTGTTGGTGATTATAGTACTAGAAATTCTGTGGTTAGAGAACCACGAGGAGTTGAACATAAAGTGAATAAAAAAAGACAAGCAGAAATGGAGTGTGTATATCTCAAAATAATGGACCATTTAAATAGATGATCCCGAGGACAACTATCAAGTTTGTCAAAGGGTGGTTGTACGAAATATTGTACCAATGATTACCAAATTGTCCAGTATTAGGTTGAATCAAACCACCAACTCATTGATAAAGGCAAAATGAGTTAAATGGGATAAGTTTGAAGTTATACTTCAAATGGACAACCAGAAATAATTCTGGACAACAGAAGGAGAATGAACTCCTCTACATTGATGATATGCTTGCAAAATGATATATCCAAGATATTTTGGAGATCTCTGTACTCTCCTCGTTATCCCGAGATATCATTAGCCTATTATTATACTACTACAGGTAGTATAATTTGCAACATCTTGTCCATGGGACATGATAGTTGTGAGAAACTGAGTGTATGAATCAATTCATACTCAATATTGTTGCGTACACAATAATTTTTCTTCCTTTATCAGTATGGTATGAGGACGATTAGAAAAATTATTGATAATTCTTTTGGCCCCAAGAAAGTTGCAACGTTCCCAACAATCGCCAGATTTTATGTGCACTACACATGTCATGAGGGGAGTTAGTTTTAAGGCACTCTCACCTTAAAAATTGAAATGATCCGGTTTCACATTCAAGAATATATGTGAATTGCTCAACCATTGTCTAGGTTATGTTGGCACTACATGGTATTTATGGACGCATCTAGAAGATGGTCTTAGGTGTGTATCATCCACACAAAACCACGCGTTACTGAAATAATTGCTCAAATTGACGAATTTAGAGAAAATTGTCCTACACATGGGATAATACCATTGGAATAGAAATGTCATTAAATTTGATTCGCGAGCATTCAATCGTCATATTCAGTACATTGTGCACATAAACAAAATGGTGTGACTAGATCTCTTCCCAAAGAGAGTCAAAATTGCATAGCCACTATTGCAGAATTGTGATGAGCCAAACTTTTGTTGGTTGTAACATGTAGTCTCAAACGTTGCATATTTAGTCTAAATGGGATCAAACGCATATACTGCATACCCTTGTAGTTTGTACATGGAAATAAGTGAAGTATTTCCCATCTGCAGTAATTCGGTTGCGTATCTATATCACCACTCCAGTGTACATCAAGGGCCTTCACATATATTTGGGATCTATGTGAGTAATAACTGTTGTATGATTGTTAATCCGTCACATACCTTAACCCTAGTGAGGGAGTTATTTGCAGCTCGTGCGCTGATTGCTTTTGCAATAAGGACATTTTCTAGCATTAGGGGGATAAATGTACCACATAGAATGCCATGGGATGCATAAGATATGCCGTAGACATTCCACATACTTAAGAATCTAAACTAGAGGTTCAGGTTATGTGAAAGTTTCAACATATTGCAAATAATCTGCCATATACATTTACTTATGACAAAGGTGACACTGAAGTCTAGTACCAGAATGAGTGGGTACCTAATAACTACTCGTATCCCTAGATGGGAACAAGAGGGGGAGAATTTTGGTCACATGAGATTAAGTTCTCATATGTTTCTGCAGAAATAGAGAAAATGGTCTCCTTCGTTAGTAAATGTGATTCAACCTAGGTTTAATGACACAAGATGGGTGCGCGTCATCCAGAGCCCAACACATATGTCCACACATTTTTTTGGTGATGGGACATCGAAACACCTTGACTCTGTTGTTATGGGAAAACACAAGGAGTTAATTGGCGTAACGAGAATTCCACAAATGATGTCGATTCATGAGAATCACATATGAAAAGTCTACATATATTTACATAAAATTCTTCTTGAGAATTATTGAAATCCTTTTTGGCCCTGAACCAAAATCCATGGAGAGTGTTGTTTACACTTATATTGGTTCAAATGAAAGAAAGCAATTTAGGAAGATTAGCACTCGCTCATCAAAAGAGAGGTGTTTACGATAGTAAAACCTGCTCCTCATAAGTATCTTCTGTAGAGAAGAGAAATGATTTTTCATTTGGAAATGAAAATAGATGAGGTAGTGAGAAAGCGAGGCTTGTAGCACAAGGGTTTTCACAGAGACCCAACATCGATTATGATGCAGCATACCTTCTCGGTATGAGCGGAATTATGTTTTGATACTAATTGGCAGTATAAATACATGCGGCTGATGTATGTAGTGGCTACATACTGGCATAGATCATTAAGTTCAGATATACATATTGAATTCATGGAAAGGGCTTAATATTATGAATCCAATGATAAATCGCAACATGTTTGTGTGAAGCTTCAGAAGTCATTCTATGACTCAGAAGAGGTCAGAGAGTTGTGTGGTACAACCGACTAAGTGAGCTACTCCTTGATAAGGATTACTCTAGTACTAATGATTGTTGATGTGTATTCATGAAGATATCATGAATTGGATTTACATCATCTTAGTGATGTGGATGATCTTATCATCAATGTCTATACCAGACATATGAGATACGCACAATCATTTTAAAACGATATTTAGGTCAAACCAAATGATGCTAAGTTTATAGTTGAGCATATTCCCTCGGGAATAAATGTATATCATTCTTCATATATCTATAAATATTGGTCATATTATACCTGACATGGGATACAAGCCCATTTAGACCGAGGGGAGATGGTGAAGTGATAGTGGACCTGAAGTTCCATATCTTAGTACCATCAGAGCACTCATGTATCTTGCAAAATAAGCCAGGCCTGACATTATATTTGTTGCAATATATTGAGAGTGCAATCCCCAGTAAAGGTATAATGGTTGATATAAGGTATATCCTCAGATATGTCCAAGACACAAAAGGTCTTGATTAATTTGATTTGGAAAATCAAGATGGCACCATGGTGTGACATCGTGATAGTGGCTAATAACCTGATCCCAATGGTGTCATATCAAAGACTGGATTTACTGGAAGAGTATTCTGAGGGGAGCCTTCAGAATAGACTTCAAATGGGTCCTTCGAGAGACCATTCTGCTATAATTATTTTATTCGAAGCATTACAAGATGTGTATGGCTTCGCAGAATGACTGCCTACATGTGAAATCATGTGGAGATTCATTGAAATATCAATTCACTTCTATTGCTTACGGGTTATATTTATCCTCGCTAATTACAGAAATGTAGGAGTGTAATCTGCAAACAAATTATTGTGATATTCGCAATGTCTGTACCAACGTTTATATTCCAGAATCAGGTTTGTGGAATTGGTATGAGACAACATTGATGTTTGCAAAGTTCAAGGGGAGTAAAAATCCCAAGTTATAACATGTTGGTGATCTTAAGATCATTCATATTGTACTCCTTCTCTTTATGAGTTTTCCATGATGTTTCTGATATAAGGTTTTTAACGAGACAATATAAATACAAGCGCGGATATATGCCATTTGGTTTCTCCTTATATTTTTCCCACTTGGTTTAGGGTTATTGCGGGAGTTTTCAGTTTGCGATA
>NC_041381.1:322297426-322324944 GCF_002162155.2 Triticum dicoccoides
ACATGTGATCAATTATATGGGAGGGATGCCTCCTGGGAGGTGTTTGTTGGGGGAAAGGTGTCTCCCCAACACACCCCTTCATCATGTATATAAGTGGGTCTCCCACATTGCAATGGAATGAGTGAATCATTTGAACTGTTCATTTGTCTTATGCTTTCGCTCTACAACAGAATTGATACCGTACGGGGCTCGGATTCCTTTTACTGACGGGACGAGGAGGGGCTACGTTGCGCAAGCGGCCGATGAACAAATAATACGAGGGCTGGGTGGGGAAAGACGGATGCGAGAGCAGAAAGAGTCCACACCGATTCGGCAGGTGTCTGTATTTATTTCCCTAGATTGATTTTTTTCCATAGGTTTCCTAGATAGATTGGATCGATCCCCTTTTTAAAGAGTCCACGTCGATTCGGCAGGTGTCTGTACTTCTTTTCCAGGTCGATTCCCTTTTTAAAATCTCAACCGTCAATTTTATAGTTAAGACAAAATTAATGGATATGGAGAACTAAGAAAGCTTTCTCCTTTTAGTATTATATATAGCAGAAGAGCCGTGTGTTGCAACGGGAAAAAAATTAACACTCGTCCCTAATCCAAGAATCATGACTCAAGACCTTAATAGGTCCATGTCCTTTATTTGAACATCACATCAATGCCCACACAACCACAACACGTTTGAATGTGTCAATCCTATCTCTTTCTCAGCATAAGATCATAAATTTGTTTTTTTCCTATGAGGTTTTGTCGTCGCGTGCATGTGTGGTTATAAATGGTTTCTTTCGTCTCTAATTTGGTTTTGCTGAGTTGTTCATTTTCTATCTGGATCTGCAGCGGTACGAAATAAAGACGGATAATGCACTATTTATTAAGGTTGCATCCAAAACAACATTTTAAAAATGTTTAACGGGTAAAATAACATAATATTCAGATTCTACACATTTTTTGATCAAATTTCATATATAACACATTAAAATTGTTTTTTTCTGGTTAAAAGATATGATTATTCTTAAAAACATATGATATGGATTGCGGGTTGAATTTAGGAAACAACAAAGGGCTCTTTGCACAACATGTGGTTATCAAAAACTATACTGCAGTTTAATTACTAGTAACTATAGAGGGTTTTCTACAAAATTATGTGACGGACGACCAGAAGCATTCCCTACTTTATTATTAGCTTTACTTTATTTGTTACTCCCTCCGTTTACTTTGACACTTCTTTTGTGAGTGAGTATTAGGCAAGAGAGATAGAGATTAGGGGTATAGAGTGGCGTTTGAGTTCTGCTCTGTATCCTTTCAACTCTGTCCCAGGGAAGCTAATGTTGTTGCAAACGAATTAGCCAAAATAGCTAGATCACCTTTTTGTAACTACTTCCTCTGTTGATTAAGGATGTAAACCTGGTTACTAGTTATGAAGAGGAAATCCTGTTATACAAAATACATCAATTAGTCCAAAGTACACCCGAAAGGTAAGCTTTTCCAATGCACCCAGAATAAAAAATTAAGACAAGACAGACCAATACTAAAAAGTATTCCTGGTTTCTTCTATCTGCCGAACAATTCCTAGCATAAGCTCTTCACTCTTCAACAAATATCTTTTCTTTAGCTTGCTCAAGTCTTATATTCTGTAACTTCTCGCTGAGTTCCAGACTGCAGCAAACGAATCAAAGTTAGACTGCGAGAAAACCAATGCAGCTCGTTACAGAAACAAATTCATTCAGGTAGGTGGCAGGCACCAATATGTACAACCCTAGGCCAGACCCTACAGCAAGCTGTCTGAACAAATAGCACAGGCAGACCAAGCCACATCAATAATTATAACCATGATTTCATTGACTTTGCAAAATAGTCTTCACAGCATGAGTGCCGTAGATTTGGGAACTAACGTCTGCATGACTAGTTCAGAACCTACAATGTAGTACTATCTATCAGCTCTGATTGACTACAATAAAAGTTGATTCAACTCAACATCATTTGTGGAGCTAGTGATACCAACATGTTGATAGGCTGATTGGCTCTAGAGTGCAGCATTAACGGTGTTGTCAATTTATAGGGGCTGTTCCGATTGATGCCATCATGCGCCCCACCAAAAAATTGGTGTTGACCCAGCCCCTGGTACTCATTTGGATGGATGCCAAAATTTTGGTGCGCCCAAGCCCTTTACAGTATGCTAGTTCATTTTCCTGCCAACCTTTTGGCAATCAATGGGCGGTCAAAACGATCGCCGATTATTTGGCAAGCCAACGGTTGGCAAGCCAACGGTTGGCAAGGCCAGCATTGGCTCAAACCAAACAGCCCCGTAATGCATCAAGAGGATGATTAATGCTATTTAGCATACGTAGAATTGTTACTCATGAAGTGTAAACAACATGCAGTAGTATTCAACATTTGTCCTCACTCATGAGATAGTGTGAACACAAACATGATACTATAAATTATCATATTCTGGCGGCTCTGATAGATCCGGAAGGAACCAAAAATAGATAAGTATAAAACTTGACAGTAATTTTTTGCCTCTCCAAAGTCATAACGAATATAGTTCAACGGCATGACTTCCTTTTATTAGCCGAGCAAACTACATAGATCGTGCTTACCAAATCTAGTGACAATTTGAGAGCACATGGCAAATTGTACATGTTTAACACCCAACTGGATGCCAGTAAAACAGACAAATCACGGGTCTACAACAGATGTCAAAAGTATAATTGCAGATTACTATTTGAATTAGAACTCATCATTTGCAGAACTGACCAGCCCGTTTAGAGAGTGTCTTGCTATATTTTTGCATAGTAAACCACAGTTCACAGGATTGATTAGGCACTGAGTTTTAGATTTTGTTATCTTAATTTGATGTGCTAATTTGCCAAGCCACAAATCACCTTACTTTGTTGAATTTCATAATCTACAAGAACACAAATAACAATAACAAGTAATACTTTCCTAGCTAATACTACCAAGTGGTAACATTTCACATTAATGGTGAGGCCAAGAGTAAATACTGGCAGAGATGAACATGAGGCAATGTTACCTTCTGATGGCATGCTGGTCCAAGTATCGGGTGAACGGGCTGGGAACAAAGGAGTAACCAGGAAATCTCCAGTGGGCCATGTCAATGGAGCATTTCTCTTCTTCTTCTTCAAAGATGTAGAGACTGGTTGACCCCAGCACTTCCTTCTTCATGTCAATCTCAATCAGCCAGAAAAGTTTATTACCACCATTCAACCGGAAGTAAACAACATCAGGCTTAACCAAGCTGATGGTAGGGAACTCTGGTAGCACATGCGGAAGACGCTTGTCAAAATCAAGAGCAGCCCAGAACTTGCTGTCTTCCATGGTGAAACATTTCATCCATTTCTTTTCCCTTAAGTTGGTCAAAGTCCATACTGTGATAGTGAAAGCAGAATAAGAACTGGCACACACACTGCAGCCAGCATGATCACCAACACATATGAGGTTAATCATGCTGGACTCAGAGACACAGACACGACGGGCCGGGTCAGGATACCCTGGGTCAATGCACAGACGATTGGAATCCAGACCATCAGGTAAGGGGACGTAGCACGGGGGCTTCGTCCGCTTGTCAATGACACCGACAAAAAGCAAGCCCAGGTAGCAATCCGCCCAGCACAGGTAACAATCACCATAGGGGACAACGGCGTCCGTTTGCCACGAACCACACAGCAGGTTTGGGATGTCATCGCCGTCAGGTAAGGGCATATTTTCGACGCTCCAATTCATGTCGCCCTGCTCCTCCCCAGGTTTATGGTGTAGCACGCAGAGCTGGCCGCCAAATGTGAGCTGCGCCACCACGAACTACCCCTTGCCACGGCAAAGGAGGCCAATGTCATCACGCCACATAGATCGCAGCTGCTGGAGACGGTATGGGTGGAAGTACAAATCCACGTCCGGGTTCTTGTCCCCACCATCGAAGCAAGGCGGGAGTCGCATGAGACAAGGAGACTTCTCTGAGTCAGAGGCTGTGTAGAGGAAATAGTCCATGGGGTAATAGTAGAATGCCGGACAGCTATCTCCAACGAAGGGGGCCTGCGCCTGGAAAAGTATGGAGCGGCCGTGAGCCGCGATGATGAACGGCTGACTCACCTGGCTCAACGACGCCGTCATGAATCGCTCGGGCCAGTGGAGGTAGAGACGGGACACAGCGGGCGGTTCGGCAACCCTGAGAGAGACGGCGATGCTTATGTTGGTGCAGGTAGAGGAGATCGCCGATTGCGTGCCGTCCATTACCTCCTCCGCAACAGCCTCACCCGCGTACGCCTTGTAGTGGACGAAGCGATCTAGCATCACCCAGCGAGGGTGAGAGCCGGAGAGCTCCGCACCGGGTGGCGGATGAAGACGCCGACGAGCTGCCATGTCGTACGGAACAGGAAGCAGACGGAAGGTCAGAACGGATCTAGGGTTCGTCTCGAGAGGAAGGTCTCGTTTCTTTTCTTTTTGATGATTCAGGGGAGAGGGGAAGAATGCCTTCCGCTGTTGGTTGCGGCGGCCTGCGAAGGGGTAGATGGCGGTGCCGGGCCGTTTCATGGGCCAAAGTCTCGGTGCGTCTTAACTGTCGGCAACAGAGACAATCCGCCGGGAGCCCCCTATTTGGCGCGTGAGGCACCCTCGCGTCGTTTTCGTTTTTTCTTTGTTTTTTTACTTCTGTTTTTTATTCTATGTTAAAATAATTAGGGATCACAACAAGTTCTGATTTTCTTTAAACACAGAATTATTAAAAACATTTCTTGAATTCAAAAAATGTTCACGATTTATATAAGAATGAACATTTTTCTAATTTTAGCAAACATCTTTTTTTAATTTTGGTGAATAATTTTTATGAGAATTTTTTAATACTTATGTACAATTTTTCGTATTCGATTAACATTTTTTGAATTTGATGAACAAGTATTCAAGAACTTTTTTGAAAAATGACGAACACATTTTTAATTCAATGGAAACTTTTTGAGTTTGATGAAAACTTTCTAAAAACAGTGAAAAATAATAATTTGATGAACATATGCTTAGTTCGATGAGCAAATTTGAATTGTGATGAACATTTTTTAAATCCGATGAACCAAAAATTGAGTCTGATGAACATTATTTGCATTCTTGAACATTTTTTTACATGGTTGAACATTTTTTGAGTTTTATGAACAAAAAAATATTCATGGATTTGAAACGAAAAATCGCAAAAAAAAGTAATGAAAAAAATAGATGATAAAAAGGAAAATGTAAAATAAAGAAAAAAATAAAACCGAAAGGAAAAAAAGAAAATAAATAAAAAGGAAAAAGATAAAAATAGAAGATAAAAACTAAAAAGATAAAGATAAAAAATGGCAGAGAAGACATTGAAAAGAACTTCCCAAAACCAGTGGGGAATAAACTACTTAATGGGCCGGCCTATACAAATGATCGGGAGCTCAGGTGTGCGCGCTATGTCGCTAGCACGCGACCCGCGCGCCAAATAGGAGCTGCCCAGTCCGTCTCACCGAAGCAAGCGTCCACTTGGGTCGGCCCACGTACGGGATTCGCATGATTTTTCATTAACTGTTGTTCCCTCGTTGTTTCGGGAGCTCCAATTTCGCGCTTCGGGCGCTGGCAAACATCCCAGTGCGCACCCACTCCCCTCCCGCTCGCCCCTCATGGGCTGCTCCACAAGCATGGTTGGGTGCCCCAGTTTCTTTATTCCATATTTTTTTTAATTTTTGTTTTTGTTTCGGTTTTTTATTCTTTTAAACAACTTGGAGTATATTTTTTTCAAAATTTTAGGGAAAAATGATTTTTGGGAAAATGTTCTAGAAATCATAACATGTTCGTGATTATAAAAAAGGTTCATGATTTTGAAAAAAAACGTACGCATACTGAAAATATGTTCATGAATTCAAAAAATGTACATAAATTTCAAACAAAATTTGCTAATTCAAAATTTGATGAACATTTTTTGAACCCGGTGAACAAAAATTGTATTCAAGAAAATTGTTTTTTGAAAAATGGGTTAACAAATGTTGTATTCAATGTCATTTCGGGTGATTCCTATTTGGCGCTATAGGCGCCGGTTTTTATTGTTTCTGCGAGCCGACGCGTGAAGCCGCGTTAGCTGGGCTCGGCCCATGTTTTCTGCTTGTTTCGTCGCCTCCCAAACCCCCCGTCTATCTGTTTCTCCTTTGCTTCTTCTCCCAACCCTGCAGCGGTGCCTTCTCCCCGCAGAGGCGACGAACCCTAATCCAACGACTAGATAGTGGATCAATCTGGTCCACTTCCTCCCGCAGCCACGACTACTTCCCGTCACCTGTTTCCCTTTGATTCTTTCATGATGGCTTCCCCTGGTTTGTCCCCTTCGAACCCTACTCTATTTTTGCATGTTTTGTGCTGCTGCTCCGTGTGATGAACTAGTTATGCGTGCATCCAGCCTTGTCTAGTCATGGATGTCCATCAGGTCCCTAGGGTTTGTGGTCAATTTTTGTCCTCTTTTAGGGTTTGTGCTGCTGCTTCGTGTGAAACCATCTGTTCCCTATCGTTTGTTGTACTCTTAGTTGTGTGTGCATGTGGTTGCTAGTGTTTGTGGTCAATTTTCACCCTCTCTAGGGTTTGTACTGCTTCTGCTGCGTGTGAATCCATCTGCTCCATAGGATTTTGTAGTGCTACGTGTGAATCATTCACTCAAGTATGCTCATTTGTTTCTAGTTCATTTTGTTCCTTTTTAAGGAATTTATCCCCTAGAGGTTTGTGGTCAAATTCCCCTTGGTACTCTAGGGTTTGTTATCAAATTTATCCCCTAACCTTACTGATGTTATACTGTTCCACCTCTGTTACGCAGAAGTTTTTTTGATCTGTTACTTTTGTGACCAGCTTATTGAATTGCTTTTCGGGTTCTATGATTCATGTTTTTTAGGGTTGTCTATTGTATGAAAGCTTCCTAGTTAGTGTTCAATGTAGTTGTTGTTGGTCAGATGATGCTCACTTTTTCGTACACAACCGGATTTTGCAGCTGAAGAAGGTATCAGAGATGGCCATGTCAAAGAACTGTGGCTTTCGACACGCCTCTTTACTCACCCATTGTCAAAGTGCGGAGGAAGCCCTCGAACTCTGCCGGTCTAGGCTCTCTTAATTCCCCATCAGAGGAATTAAACACATCTCACAAAATTCAGTGAGCGGTATCTGACGGTTTCAGAGTATAAATTAAACCGCACCTCAGGACGTTCGAGCCTATTCAGGGAATGAAAGTTTTGCACAAAAGAATTTGTAAGGATGTGGTGTTGGTCACACTCATTTGCGAGGAAGTTGGTCAATCTGGCATTTGCAACGAACTGTGCGAACTCTTGGTAGAACCCGACTTCATTCATGAAATCATTTTGCGGCCATTCGCACGGCCGGACCTCCATCCAACGTGGAGTGTTGATGTCACCATCTGATGATTCACCGGTGACTCCCTTGGCATTCCTCTTAGAGGAACTCCTTCGGAAGAGGTACATCTTCCTAAGAACAAATTTCTGAAAAAGTTTGGACGACAAAATGATATCAACAAAACTTCACAATATTGGTATGAACTACTTATATGGATGTCTAGAGGCTATATCAAGCATTCAAACTATGTAGAACTCAAAGAATTCAACATGCAAGCTCATTTACAACAAGAGTAGCTAATTACTCAAAATATAAACCACTAAAGCAAAAACTAATTGGAGCAATGGAGGTGTCACATACCAAGTAGCAATCCCACAGAACAGTTTCGGAAACGGAGCTCCGAGCAAAGAGATCCAAATTCATGAGTTTGGGAGCAAGAACACGAGAGATATAGCTATAGAGATTTTTTTTCTAGAAGTAGGTGATGAAGTGAGCTAAAGGTATAAGTGAGGGGGGCCTTGTGGGGCCCACTACCCACTAGGGCATGCTAGGTGGGTGTGGCGCGCCCTAGTGCCTAGTGGACACGGGGCACCCCCGTGTGGTGTTTTCAGTACCAAAAATTCTCAAATATTCAGAAAAAATAATGTTAAAATTTCAGGTCATTCTAAGCACTTTTTATTGTATGGATAATTTATAAAATAGGATATTCATGCATTTTATTGTATTTAACTAAAAATAACTGAAAATATAAAGTGGGTACAGAAGCTTGTGCCTACTAGATTCATCGACTACATGCCTCTCGAAAATAATCCATTAAGGTTGATCAAGTCTTATTAACAACCACTTCCGATTAACATGAACCCGAAGAACTTTCATAAAACACTAAGTTACCTCAACGGGGATAAGCATCTCCCCAACAATAAGTGTTCCGTATTTCTTTATGACAGTAGGTAGATGATACGTCTCCAGCGTATCTACTCCCTCCGTTTGGAATTACTTGTCACAAAAATGGATGTATCTACAACTAAAATACATCTAGATACATTCATTTCTTGGATGAGTAATTCCGAACGAGGGAGTATAATTTTTGATTGTTCCATGCTATTATATTATCTATTTTGGATGTTTTATATGCATCGATATGCTATTTTATATTATTTTTGGGACTAACCTATTAACCTAGAGCCCAGTGCCAGTTCCTGTTTTTTTCCTTGTTTTAGAGTTTCATTGAGAAGGAATACCAAATGGAATAAAACTTTCGCGGTGATCTTTCTTGGACCAGAAGGAAACCAGGAGACTTGGAGATGAAGTCGGAGAAGCCACGAGGCGGCCACAAGGATGAAGGGCGCGCCTAGGGGGATAGGGCGCGCCCCCCACCCTTTGGGCCCCTCGTGCACCCCCTGACCTAATTATTTCGCCTATATATACTCTTATATGCCAAAACCATCGAAGGCATCCGCGAAAATACTTTTCCACCACTACAACCTTCTGTACCCGTGAGATCCCATCTAGGGGCCTTTTCCGGTGTCCTGCTGGAGGGGGATTCGATTATGAAGGGCTTCTACATCAACACCATTGCCCTTCTGATGAAGTGTGAGTAGTTTACCACGGACCTACGGGTCCATAGATAGTAGCTAGATGGATTCTTCTCTCTCTCTTTGATTCTCAATACCATGTTCTCCTCGATGTTCTTGGAGATCTATTCGACGTAATACTTTCTACGGTGTGTTTGCCGAGATCCGATGAATTGTGGATTTATGATCATCTTATCTATGAATATTATTTGAATCTTCTCTGAATTCTTATATGCATGATTTGATATCTTTGCAAGTCTCTTCGAACTATCGATTTGGTTTGGCCAACTAGATTTGTTTTTCTTGCAATGGCAGAAGTGCTTAGCTTTGGGTTCAATCTTGCGGTGTCCTTTCCCAGTGACAGTAGGGGCAGCAAGGCATGTAATGTATTGTTGCCATCGAGGATAAAAAGATGGGGTTTACATCATATTGCTTGAGTTTATTCCTCTACATCATGGCATCTTACTTAATGTGTTACTCTGTTCTTCATGAACTTAATACTCTAGATGCAGGCAGGAGTCAGTCGATGTGTGGAGTAATAGTAGTAGATGCAGCCAGGAGTCGGTCTACTTGACATGGACGTGATGCCTATATTCATGATCATTGCCTTAAATATCGTCATAACTTTGCGCTTTCCTATCAATTGCTTGGCAGTAATTTGTTCACCCACCGTAATATTTTCTATCTTGAGAGAAGCCTCTAGTGAAACCTATGGCCCCCGGGTCTACTTTCTATCATATAAGTTTCCGATCTACAATTTTAGCTTCCTATTTACTTCCTTTGCAATCTATTACTTTCCGTTCCTTAAACCAAAAATACAAAAAATATTACTTGACCGTTTATCCATCTCTATCAGATCTCACTTTGCAAATAACCATGAAGGGATTGACAACCACTTTATCGCGTTGGGTACAAGTTGGTGTTTGTTTGTGCAGGTATTCGGTGACTTGGGCGTTGTCTCCTACTGGATTGATATCTTGGTTCTCAAAACTGAGGGAAATACTTACTCTACTTTGCTGCATCACCCTTTCCTCTTCGAGGGAAAAACCAACACAAGCTCAAGAAGTAGCAGTAGGGGAAGTTGAAAACTTTCGATAGTAAGTGTTGGAATCTTTTCAATAACATTAATACCATTCACTTGAAATTGTTTCTTTGGAAAGTGTATCGTATGCTCATTACCATTTATATGAAAAGTGAACTTGCTTTTGTTGCAATCAATAAAATCCCCTGCAGTGTTCAAAAAGTGTCTACCAAGGATAATTGACATGTTGTCGTCCTCAGGCATATCAACAAAGTCTGTTAAGATAGTAACATTTTGTGACGCCCCCGATTCAATCGTACACTAATCATGCACGCAAATGTGTACGATCAGGATTAGGGACTCACGGGAAGATATCACAACACAACTCTAGAAGTAAAATAAGTCATACAAGCATCATATTACAAGCCAGGGCCCTCTAGGGCTCGAATACAAGTGCTCGCACATAAACGAGTCAGCGGAGGCAACAATATCTGAGTATAGACATAAGTTAAACAAGTTGCCATAAGATGGCTAGCACAAACTGGGATACAGATCAAAAGAGGCGCAAGCCTCCTGCCTGGGATCCTCCTAAACTACTCCTGGTCGTCGGTGGCCTGAACGTAGTAGTAGGCTCCCTTGGTGTAGTAGGGGTCGTCGTCGACGGTGGTGTCTGGCTCCTGGGCTCCAACATCTGGTTGTGCCGTCCAAGAAGAAGAGGAAAAAAGGGGGAAAAGAGGGAGCAAAGCAACCGTGAGTACTCATCCAAAGTACTCGCAAGCAAGGATCTACACTACATATGCATGGGTATATGTGTAAAGAGGCAATATTGGTGGACTGAACTGCGGAATGCCAGAATAAGAGGGGGATAGCCAGTCCTATCGAAGACTACGCTTCTGGCAGCCTCCATCTTGCAGCATGTAGAAGAGAGTAGATTGAAGTTCACCAAGTATCATCGTATAACATAATCCTACCTGGCGATCCTCCCCTCGTCGCCCTGTGGGAAAGCGATCACCGGGATGTCTTTGGAACTTGTCTGCGTGTGTTTTATTAAGTATCCGGTTCTAGTTTTCATAAGGTCAAGGTATAACTCTGGGTCGTCCTTTTACCGAGGGACATGACTATTCGAATAGATAAAATTCCCTGCAGGGGTGCACCACATTTCCCAACATGCTCGATCCCTCTGGTTGGACACACTTTCCTAGGTCATGCCCGGCCTCGGAAGATCAACACGTCACAGCCCTACCTAGGCACAACAGAGAGGTCAGCATGCAGGTCTAAATCCTATGCGCGCAGGGGTCTGGGCCCATCGCCCATTGCACACCTGCACGTTGCGTAGGCGGACGGTGAGCAGACCTAGCCTCCCTTATACAAGAGCAGGCATTCCAGTCCAACCCGGCGCGCGTCGCTCAGTCGCTGACGTCAAGAAGGCTTCGACTGATACCACGACATTGAGTGCCCATAACTATTCCCGCTTAGTTGGTTAGTGCATATAGGACAGTGGCCAGACTCAGATCAAATACCAAGATCTCGTTAAGCGTGTTATTTTAAAGTAACCGCGGATGCCAGCCAGGGCCAGGCCCACCTCTCGCCTAGGTTGTCTCAACCTGCCCTGTCACTCCGCCACAAAGTAACCATCAGGGGGCTGTCAGGATCCCAGGCCCATCACTACCTGGATGGAACCACCTGCCCCTTCAGCCCCCATCTCTGAAACACTTGCGGGTACTCTACGAGCCGACCCGACTTTAATCACCATCTAAATAGCATGCATATGTGTATAGCATATACCCGTGATCACCTCCTGAGTGATCATGACCCGGTAGTATAGCAAGGCAGACGGACAAGAATGTAGGGCCACAGATGATAAACTAGCATCCTATACTAAGCATTTAGGATTGCAGGTAAGGTATCAACAACTGTAGCAACAATGACAGGCTATGCAACAGAATAGGATTAACCGAAAGCAGTAACATGCTACACTACTCTAGTGCAAGTAGTAAAGGGAAGGAATAGGAGATATCGGGTGATCAGGGGGGCTTTCCTGGTTCCTCTGGCAAGGAAAGTTCGTCGTCGATGTAGTCAATCACGGGGGTATCGGCAGCGGTCTCGGGATCTACCGAAAAGAAGTAACGAAGGGGAAACAAAATAAATAATAGAGCAATCAAAGCATCACAAAGCATAACATGGCAATACACGGTGCTAGGGGTGACCTAACGCAGGGATAGGTGATACCGGCGAAGGGGGAGAACATCCGGGAAAGTATTCCCGGCGTTTGATGTTTTCGGGTAGATGAAAGGGAGGTGGATTGTTGCATGTTTGCTATGCTAGGGATGTTTGGTGGACGGGTTGCGTATTTGGATTCATCTCGTCATTCTGAGCAACTTTCATGTTCAAAGTATTTTCATCTAAGTTATGGATTATTTTATATTAATTTCCAAAGTTTTAATTCATTTTCTGGATTTTTTGAAATTAATAGTATTTCGAAATAAAAGGATAAAGTGCTAGGGGTACACAGAGAGTGTACCCAGGGAGGTGCATACGTGGCTGACAGTGGGCCCAGTTGCCTAGTCAACAGCGGCTGACTGGTGGGCTGATACGTCTCCGTCGTATATACTTTTCCAAACACTTTTGCCCTTGTTTTGGACTCTAACTTGCATGATTTGAATGGAACTAACCTAGACTGACGCTATTTTCAGTAGAACTGCCATGGTGTTATTTTTGTGCAGAAATAAAAGTCCTCGGAATGACCTGAAAATCCACAGAGCAACTTTTCAGAATTAATAAAAAATATTGGCAAAAGAATCAGCGTCAGGGGGGCCACACCCTATCCACAAGGGTGGGGGGCACGCCCCCTCCCCTAGGGTGCGCCCCCTGCCTCGTTGGCCCCCTGGACGTCCACCGACCTCAACTCCAACTCCATATATTTGCTTTCGTGGAGAGAAAAATCAGAGGGAAAGTTTCATCTTGTTTTACGATACGGAGCCGCCGCCATGCCCTAATCTCTCTCGGGAGGGCTAGTCTGGAGTCCGTTCGGGGCTCCGGAGAGGGGATTCATCATCTCGTCATCATCAACCATCCTCCATCACCAATTTCATGATGCTCACCGCCATGCGTGAGTAATTCCATCGTACGCTTGCTGGACGGTGATGGGTTGGATGAGATTTACCATGTAATCAAGTAAGTTTTGTTAGGGTTTGATCCCTAGTATCCATTATGTTCTGAGATTGATGTTGCTATGACTTTGCTATGCTTAATGCTTGTCACTAGGGCCCGAGTGCCATGATTTCAGATCTGAACCAATTATATTTTCATGAATATATGTGAGTTCTTGATCCTATCTTGCAAGTCTATAGTCACCTATTATGTGTTATGATCCGACAACCCCAAAGTGACAATAATCGGGATACTTCTCGATGATGACCGTAGTTTGAGGAGTTCATGTATTCACTATGTGTTAATGCTTTGGTCTGGTACTCTATTAAAAGGAGGCCTTAATGTCCCTTAGTTTCCATGTAACACCCCGGATCCGATGCGCCAGGTGTCTGCCAGTTATTCGCCGTCGTTGCCATGTCATTTTCTTGCGTGTTGCATTTTATCATGTCACCATGTGCATTTCATTTTGCATACGTGTCCGTCTCATGCATCCGAGCCTTTTCCCCGTTGTTCGTTTCGTAATCCGGCACTCCTATGCCCTCCGGCGTTCCCCTTTTGTCTCCCGTTGTGAGTGGGTGTTAAACTTTCTCGGAATGGCCCGAGTCTTGCCAAGCGGCCTTGGTACACCACCGGTAGACCGCCTTTCAAGTTTCGTGCCATTTGGAGGTCGTTTGGTACTCCAACGGTTAACCGGGTAACCATAAAACCCCTCTCTCTTTGCAGCCCAACACCCCTTCCAAAGTGGCCCAAAACCCAGCAAACTCCCCTCCATGCTCTCGGTCGTTCGATCACGATCGCGTGGCCGAAAACCGCTCCTCATTTGGACTCTCCTATCTCCCAGAAACTATATATAGGCCCTCCCCTTCCAAATTCGCAGATCAAACCCTAGCCTAATCCTCCCCGCCGCCACCGGACACGTCCGGCCGCAATCGGACATGTCCGCCGCCCTCAGCCATGTCGCTCCGGCCAATAGGACGCCGACACCTCAGCGCCGTCGCCTCCCTCCTCCACTCCCAGGACGACACGTGTCCGTGTCCCCACCGCCGCAGCCTGTCCCCGCGCCGCCGCCCGCTTCGTCGGGGCCCGCGTCGCCTCCGCCTCCGGTCGTCGCCGGCAAGGGCCTTGTCGGCCGCGCCATTCCTCGCCGTCGCCATCCCTTGGAGCGCCGCCGCCCATGGAGCTCGCCGCCGGCCCCGTTTCGCCGCCCCACCGTCTGATCCGGCCTCCCTCTGCCGGATCCGGCCACCCCGTGCCTCCTTCGCCCGTTCTGCGTCCCGAGCTCGCCGGAGCTCGCCAGGGTGCGCCGCCACCGTCTCGCTCGGGGTCGGGAGCGACCTCGTCCCGCTCCCCTAGCCCCCGTGGGCCCCGGAGCCCCGGCCCAGTAGTGCCCGGCCCAGCCGGCCTGCCTCCTCCTCTGTGTCCTGGGCCGAGCCCACTTGGTGAGCTCCACCTTCCCGCGCCTGGGCATCATTTAATTAAACGTTGCTCGATCTGGGTTTTTTTTCCAGAAAACTGCCAAGTCCCCGAATCTGTTAATATCATGCCATGTTCGTCATGCCGTATCTCTGCATCCGTAGCTCCGTTTCGTGCATGTAATATGTCAAATTGTTCGTCCCAAAGAGTACATCATTTTATTACATTGCATCATATTTATTTGAGGTCATCTAGATGCCAGAATCATCGTTGCAAGAGTGCTTCATGATGTTTTCTGCTGTCTGTTAACAGACCGAGCTCTTTTGTCATTTTTGCCATGATTGATGTGTGCATCCTATGAGGTTGATGTCTACATGTGTTTTGAACTATGCCATGCCATCTTTACAGGGGTGCTTACCATGTATTTTTGTGATCTATGTGGTGACTAGCACAAGCATGCAAACTATGCATCGTGATGTTGCTGATTTTAGTCCCTGTTCTGTTGTTATTTTGATGCCATGTAAACTTGATGCTACAGAGAGATCCATGCATATTTTGAGACACTTCAGTAAGGGTGTTTTGAATAATTGGTTATTGTCTATCCATCCATGCCCCTGTTTGCAATTATGGAGTAGTCTAGCATGTCATTTTCGTGCTCTACTTTTGCTTCAAAATGTTTCCTCACAGATTGTTGTAGTTGATCCTTGCATGCTATGAACTTGTTCTTGCCTTGTTTTGTTACACAAACATGTCTTCTTGATGATGCTGTGCTTATCTTGTCATGCAATGACTTGAGGTGAGTGAATCAAGCTTGTTAAGTAGGGTACTCGCTGTTGCTGTTTTGCTAGGCTGAATCTGTTATTTCGTGATGCTATATAAACATGTTGCTACTAATCATTCTATGCGTAATCTGGAGATGTTCACTAAATGGGTTTTGATCTACATGTCATGCTCTATCCATCCATGCCCCTGGTTACAATTATAGCCTGCTGTAGCTTGTTGTAATATTGCTCCAAAGTTGCTTCACAATGTTGTTGTCAGCCTGTTAACATTAAGTTCAGTTGTTACCATGAGTGTTGCTAGTGATCCATGCACACTATGACCTTGCTCTTGCCATGCTTAGTTTCAGAAACATGCCTTCTTACTGTTGGTTGCCTTGCCATGCTTTGTAATGCTCTGTAGTGAGTTGCACAAGCTCATCTACATGCTTTCATAATTCTGTTCCTGCCGTGTATGAATCTGTATAATAACTTGCCATGTTTACGTGGGTGCCATCATATTTTCTATTCCTTTTTGGCTTATGGTCAGTAAGGCACATTTGATCTATGCAATTAGTAGATTCAAGCCATGCATTTTTTTGCCATGATAAGTTCCTGTAACATGTTGTTTGATACCTCTAAACATTGCATCGTGATGTTATTTTCTGCAAAGTCTGAAATTGTTATTACTTGCATTCTTACCATGTGTGTTTGAGCATGTTCTAGTGATTTCTGGAGATAGCTCAGTGTTCATGTTTTGTTGTGCTTTACCTGTACATCATGACCATGCCTTTTGTTATCATGTTGAGATGCTGTAGCATATTGTTTTGATGCTTGCAATATGCCTAGTTGCTGTTATGGACAGCTTGTCCATTAAACTTGTTTCATGTGTGGGTGTTGAACCGTTGCTCCGTTTTGAGTGTGCTCTATATGAAACTTGCTTGATTTTGCATATAGTTCCATATTATCAGGTTTCATCCTTGTTTTGAGGTGTTTGCTTGTTGTTTGAATGCATTTCGCATCAATGCCATGTTTAACTTGTTTTGCTCATATCTTTTAGGCCGTAGCTCCGAACTAAATGAACTTTATATGTAACTTGACTAGAATCTCGTGTAGATCATCTTGGTACATCTTAACTTGATGTTTAACAACTTGAACATAAGGTTTATTCAGATCTGGACTAATTTCGAAATATGCATATGAGGACTTACCGGAATTGTTATATGTTGTTCCCGGCCTGATTTAAACTTGCCTTGATGTGTTGCTCTTGTATGCATCATCTCTTGCAATGAGTAGCTTCATGTAGCTTTGTCATGCATCATGCTTGGTTGTGCATCATGCCTTGTTCATGTGTGGTGTGTTTACTATGTTGTGTGCTTCTTTTCGATAGTTCCTGTTTCGTTGCGATCGTGAGGATTCATTCGTCTACGCTTGGTTCGGCTTCATCCGTTCATCTTCTTCGTGGACTCGTTCTTCTTCCTTGCGGGATTTCAGGCAAGATGACCGCTACCCTGGATCTCACTACTATCATTGCTATGCTAGTTGCTTCGTTCTATCGCTTTGTTGCGCTACCTATCACCTGTTTATCAAGCCATCCCAAATTGCTATGTGAGCCTCTAACCTTTGACACCTTTCCTATGCAAACCATTGATTGGCTATATTACCGCTTTTGCTCAGCCCCTCTTATAGCGTTGCTAGTTGCAGGTGAAGTTGAAGATTTCTCCATGGTGGACAAGATTTATGTTGGGATATCATAATATCTCTTATATTATTAATGCATCTATATACTTGGTAAAGGGTGGAAGACTCGGCCTTTTGCCTGGTGTTTTGTTCCACTCTTTCCGCCCTAGTTTCCGTCATACCGGTGTTATGTTCCCGGATTTTGCGTTCCTTACGCGGTCGGGTGATTTATGGGACCCCCTTGACAGTTCGCTTTGAATAAAACTCCTCCAGCAAGGCCCAACATTGGTTTTACCATTTGCCTCACCACCACCTATCCTTTCCCTTGGGTCGGCTAACCCGAGGGTCATCTTTATTTTAGCCCCCCCCCCCCCGGGCCAGTGCTTGTCTAAGTGTTGGTCCGAACTAAGCTGCCTGCGGGGCCACCTCGGGGCAACTTGAGGGCTGGTTTTACTCGTAGCTAGTCTCATCCGGTGTTGCCCTGAGAACGAGATATGTGTAGCTCCTATCGGGATTTGTCGGCGCATCGGGCGGCTTTGCTAGTCTTGTTTTACCATTGTCGAAATGTCTTGTAAACCGGGATTCCGAGTCTGATCGGGTCTTCCTGGGAGAAGGTATATCCTTCGTTGATCGCGAGAGCTTGTCATGGGCTAAGTTGGGACACCCCTGCAGGGTATAATCTTTCGAAAGCCGTGCCTGCGGTTATAGGCAGATGGGAATTTGTTAATGTCCGGTTGTAGATAACTTGACACCAGATCCGAATTAAAACGCATCAACCGCGTGTGTAGCCGTGATGGTCTCTTTTCGGCGGAGTCCGGGAAGTGAACATGGTTTCTGGGTTATGTTTGACGTAAGTAGGAGTTCAGGATCACTTCTTGATCATTGCTAGTTTCAGGACCGTTCCGCTTGCTCTCTTCTCGCTCTTATTTGCGTATGTTAGCCACCATATATGCTTAGTCGTTGCTGCAGCCTCCCCACTTTACCCCTTCCTTTCCCTCTAAGCTTTGCTAGTCTTGATAACCATGGTAATGGGATTGCTGAGTCCTCGTGGCTCACAGATTACTACAACAACAGTTGCAGGTACTGAAGGAAATATGCCCTAGAGGCAATAATAAAGTTATTATTTATTTCCTTATAATCATGATAAATGTTTATTATTCATGCTAGAATTGTATTTACCGGAAACATAATACATGTGTGAATACATAGACAAACAGAGTGTCACTAGTATGCCTCTACTTGACTAGCTCGTTAATCAAAGATGGTTATGTTTCCTAACCATGAACAATGAGTTGTTATTTGATTAATGAGGTCACATCATTAGTAGAATGATCTGATTGACATGACCCATTCCATTAGCTTAGCACCCGATCGTTTAGTATGTTGCTATTGCTTTCTTCATGACTTATACATGTTCCTATGACTATGAGATTATGCAACTCCCGTTTACCGGAGGAACACTTTGGGTACTACCAAACGTCACAACGTAACTGGGTGATTATAAAGGAGTACTACAGGTGTCTCCAATGGTCGATGTTGGGTTGGCGTATTTCGAGATTAGGATTTGTCACTCCGATTGTCGGAGAGGTATCTCTGGGCCCTCTCGGTAATACACATCACATAAGCCTTGCAAGCATTACAACTAATATGTTAGTTGTGAGATGATGTATTACGGAACGAGTAAAGAGACTTGCCGGTAACGAGATTGAACTAGGTATTGGATACCGATGATCGAATCTGGGGCAAGTAACATACCGATGACAAAGGGAACAACGTATGTTGTTATGCGGTCTGACCGATAAAGATCTTCGTAGAATATGTAGGAGCCAATATGGGCATCCAGGTCCCGCTATTGGTTATTGACCGGAGACGTGTCTCGGTCATGTCTACATTGTTCTCGAACCCGTAGGGTCCGCACGCTTAAGGTTACGATGACAGTTATATTATGAGTTTATGCATTTTGATGTACCGAAGGTTGTTCGGAGTCCCGGATGTGATCACGGACATGACGAGGAGTCTCGAAATGGTCGAGACGTAAAGATTGATATATTGGAAGCCTATATTTGGATATCGGAAGTGTTCCGGGTGAAATCGGGATTTTACCGGAATACCGGGAGGGTTACCGGAACCCCCCGGGAGCTATTTGGGCCATAGTGGGCCTTAGTGGAAAAGAGAAGGGGCTGCCCTAGATGGGCTGCGCGCCCCCCCTTCCCCTAGTCCTATTAGGACTAGGAGAGGTGGCCGGCCCCCTCCTCCTCTTTTCCCCTCCGAGGAATCCTAGTTGGACTAGGATTGGAGGGGGAATCCTACTCCCAGTGGGAGTAGGACTCTCCTGCGCCTCCCCCCCTTGGCCGGCCAGCCTCCCCTCCTCTCCTCCTTTATATACGGAGGCAGGGGCACCTCTAAACACACAAGTTGACACAAGTTGATCCACGTGATCGATTCCTTAGCCGTGTGCGGTGCCCCCTGCCACCATATTCCTCGATAATACTGTAGCGGAGTTTAGGCGAAGCCCTGCTGTTGTAGTTCATCAAGATCATCACCACGCCGTCGTGCTGACGAAACTCTTCCCCGACACTTTGCTGGATCGGAGTCCGGGGATCGTCATCGAGCTGAACGTGTGCTCGAACTCGGAGGTGCCGTAGTTTCGGTGCTTGATCGGTTGGATCGTGAAGACGTACGACTACTTCCTCTACGTCGTGTCATCGCTTCCGCAGTCGGTCTGCGTTGGGTACGTAGACAACACTCTCCTCTCGTTGCTATGCATCACATGATCCTATGTGCGCGTAGGAAATTTTTTGAAATTACTACGAAACCCAACAGTGGTATCAGAGCCTGGTTATTGATGTTGATGTTATATGCACGAGTAGAACACAAGTGAGTTGTGGACGATACAAGTCATACTGCCTACCAGCATGTCATATTTTGGTTCGGCGGTATTGTTGGACGAGACGACCCAGACCAACCTTACGCGTACGCTTACGCGAGACCGGTTCCCTCGACATGCTTTGCACAGAGATGGCTTGCGGGCGACTGTCTCTCCAACTTTAGTTGAACCAAGTATGGCTACGCCCGGTCCTTGCGAAGGTTAAAACGGAGTCTATTTGACAAACTATCGTTGTGGTTTTGATGCGTAGGTGAGATTGGTTCTTACTTAAGCCCGTAGCAGCCACGTAAAACATGCAACAACAAAGTAGAGGACGTCTAACTTGTTTTTGCAGGGCATGTTGTGATGTGATATGGTCAAGGCATGATGCTGAATTTTATTGTATAAGATGATCATGTTTTGTAACCAAGTTATCGGCAACTGGCAGGAGCCATATGGTTGTCGCTTTATTGTATGCAATGCAATCGCGATGTAATGCTTAACTTTATTACTAAACGGTAGTGATAGTCGTGAAAGCATAAGATTGGCGAGACGACAACGATGCTACGATGGAGATCAAGGTGTCGCGCCGGTGACGATGGTGATCATGACGGTGCTTCGGAGATGGAGATCACAAGCACGAGATGATGATGGCCATATCATATCACTTATATTGATTGCATGTGATGTTTATCTTTTTATGCATCTTATCTTGCTTTGATTGACGGTAGCATTATAAGATGATCTCTCATTAAATTATCAAGAAGTGTTCTCCCTGAGTATGCACCGTTGCCAAAGTTCGTCGTGCCCAGACACCACGTGATGATCGGGTGTGATAAGCTCTACATCCATCTACAACGGGTGCAAGCCAGTTTTTGCACACGCAGAATACTCAGGTTAAACTTGACGAGCCTAGCATATGCAGATATGGCCTCGGAACACGGAGACCGAAAGGTCGAGCGTGAATCATATAGTAGATATGATCAACATAACGATGTTCACCATTGAAAACTACTCCATCTCACGTGATGATCGGTTATGGTTTAGTTGATTTGGATCACGTAATCACTTAGAGGATTAGAGGGATGTCTATCTAAGTGGGAGTTCTTAAGTAATATGATTAATTGAACTTAAATTTATCATGAACTTAGTACCTGATAGTATCTTGCTTGTTTATGTTGATTGTAGATAGATGGCTCGTGCTGTTGTTCCGTTGAATTTTAATGCATTCCTTGAGAAAGCAAAGTTGAAAGATGATGGTAGCAATTACACGGACTGGGTCCGTAACTTGAGGATTATCCTCATTGCTGCACAGAAGAATTACGTCCTGGAAGCACCGCTGGGTGCCAGGCCTGCTGCTGGAGCAACGCCAGATGTTATGAACGTCTGGCAGAGCAAAGCTGATGACTACTCGATAGTTCAGTGTGCCATGCTTTACGGCTTAGAATCGGGACTTCAACGACGTTTTGAACGTCATGGAGCATATGAGATGTTCCAGGAGTTGAAGTTAATATTTCAAGCAAATGCCCGGATTGAGAGATATAAAGTCTCCAATAAGTTCTATAGCTGCAAGATGGAGGAGAACAGTTCTGTCAGTGAGCATATACTCAAAATGTCTGGGTATAATAATCACTTGATTCAATTGGGAGTTAATCTTCCGGATGATTGCGTCATCGACAGAATTCTCCAATCACTGCCACCAAGCTACAAGAGCTTCGTAATGAACTATAATATGCAAGGGATGAACAAGACTATTCCCGAGCTCTTCGCAATGCTGAAAGCTGCGGAGGTCGAAATCAAGAAGGAGCATCAAGTGTTGATGGTTAACAAGACCACTAGTTTCAAGAAAAAGGGCAAAGGGAAGAAAAAGGGGAACTTCAAAAAGAATGGCAAGCAAGTTGCTGCTCAAGAGAAGAAACCCAAGTCTGGACCTAAGCCTGAAACTGAGTGCTTCTACTGCAAGCAGACTGGTCACTAGAAGCGGAACCGCCCCAAGTATTTGGCGGATAAGAAGGATGGCAAGGTGAACAAAGGTATATGTGATATACATGTTATTGATGTGTACCTTACTAGAGCTCGCAGTAGCACCTGGGTATTTGATACTGGTTCTGTTGCTAATATTTGCAACTCGAAACAGGGACTACAGAATAAGCGGGCACTGGCAAAGGACGAGGTGACGATGCGCGTGGGAAACGGTTCCAAAGTCGATGTGATCGCAGTCGGCACGCTACCTCTACATCTACCTTCGGGATTAATATTAGACCTAAGTAATTGTTATTTGGTGCCAGCGTTGAGCATGAACATTATATCTGGATCTTGTTTAATGCGAGACGGTTATTCATTTAAATCAGAGAATAATGGTTGTTCTATTTATATGAGTAATATCTTTTATGGTCATGCACCCTTGAAGAGTGGTCTATTTTTATTGAATCTCGATAGTAGTAATACACATATTCATAATGTTGAAGCCAAAAGATGCAGAGTTGATAATGAAAGTGCAACTTATTTGTGGCACTGTCGTTTAGGTCATATCGGTATAAAGCGCATGAAGAAACTCCATACCGATGGAATTTTGGAACCACTTGATTATGAATCACTTGGTACTTGCGAACCGTGCCTCATGGGCAAGATGACTAAAACACCGTTCTCCGGTACTATGGAGAGAGCAACAGATTTGTTGGAAATCATACATACCGATGTATGTGGCCCGATGAATATTGAGGCTCGTGGCGGATATCGTTATTTTCTCACCTTCACAGATGATTTAAGCAGATATGGGTATATTTACTTAATGAAACATAAGTCTGAAACATTTGAAAAGTTCAAAGAATTTCAGAGTGAAGTTGAAAATCATCGTAACAAGAAAATAAAGTTTCTACGATCTGATCGTGGAGGAGAATATTTGAGTTACGAGTTTGGTGTACATTTGAAAAACTGTGGAATAGTTTCGCAACTCACGCCACCCGGAACACCACAGCGTAATGGTGTGTCCGAATGTCGTAATCGTACTTTACTAGATATGGTGTGATCTATGATGTCTCTTACTGATTTACCGCTATCATTTTGGGGATAGGCTTTAGAGACGGCCGCATTCACGTTAAATAGGGCACCATCAAAATCCGTTGAGACGACGCCTTATGAACTGTGGTTTGGCAAGAAACCAAAGTTGTCATTTCTTAAAGTTTGGGGCTGCGATGCTTATGTGAAAAAGCTTCAACCTGATAAGCTTGAACCCAAATCGGAGAAATGTGTCTTCATAGGATACCCAAAGGAAACTGTTGGGTACACCTTCTATCACAGATCCGAAGGCAAAACATTCGTTGCTAAGAATGGATCATTTCTAGAGAAGGAGTTTCTCTCGAAAGAAGTGAGTGGGAGGAAAGTAGAACTTGACGAGGTAACTGTACCTGCTCCCTTACTGGAAAGTAGTTCATCACAGAAAACTGTTTCAGTGACACCTACACCAGTTAGTGAGGAA
Organism: Triticum dicoccoides; assembly: GCF_002162155.2. NCBI lineage: Eukaryota > Viridiplantae > Streptophyta > Magnoliopsida > Poales > Poaceae > Triticum > Triticum dicoccoides. Next base: position 322,320,702 of record NC_041381.1, read on the forward strand.
GCCAATGATAATGATCATGAAACTTCAGATCAAGATACTACTGAACCGCGTAGATCAACCAGAGTAAGATCCGCACTAGAGTGGTACGGTAATCCTGTTCTGGAGGTCATGCTACTAGATCATGATGAACCTACGAATTATGAAGAAGCGATGGTGAGCCCAGATTCCGTAAAGTGGCTTGAAGCCATGAAATCTGAGATGGGATCCATGTATGAGAACAAAGTATGGACTTTGGTTGACTTGCCCGATGATCGGCAAGCAATTGAGAATAAATGGATTTTTTAGAAGAAGACTGACGCTGATGGTAATGTTACTGTCTACAAAGCTCGACTTGTCGCAAAAGGTTTTCGGCAAGTTCAAGGAATTGACTACGATGAGACCTTCTCACCCGTAGCGATGCTTAAGTCCGTCCAAATCATGTTAGCAATTGCCGCATTTTATGATTATGAAATTTGGCAAATGGATGTCAAAACTGCATTCCTGAATGGATTTCTGGAAGAAGAGTTGTATATGATGCAACCAGAAGGTTTTGTCGATCCAAAGGGAGCTAACAAAGTGTGCAAGCTCCAGCGATCCATTTATGGACTGGTGCAAGCCTCTCGGAGTTGGAATAAACGTTTTGATAGTGTGATCAAAGCATTTGGTTTTATACAGACTTTCGGAGAAGCCTGTATTTACAAGAAAGTGAGTGGGAGCTCTGTAGCATTTCTGATATTATATGTGGATGACATATTACTGATTGGAAATGATATAGAATTTCTGGATAGCATAAAGGGATACTTGAATAAAAGTTTTTCAATGAAAGACCTCGGTGAAGCTGCTTACATATTAGGCATTAAGATCTATAGAGATAGATCAAGACGCTTAATTGGACTTTCACAAAGCACATACCTTGACAAAAATTTGAAGAAGTTCAAAATGGATCAAGCGAAGAAAGGGTTCTTGCCTGTGTTACAAGGTGTGAAATTGAGTAAGACTCAATGCCCGACCACTGCAGAAGATAGAGAGAATATGAAAGATGTTCCCTATGCATCAGCCATAGGCTCTATCATGTATGCAATGCTGTGTACCAGACCTGATGTGTGCCTTGCTATAAGTTTAGCAGGGAGGTACCAAAGTAATCCAGGAATGGATCACTGGACAACGGTCAAGAACATCCTGAAATACCTGAAAAGGACTAAGGATATGTTTCTCATATATGGAAGTGACAAAGAGCTCATCGTAAAAGGTTACGTTGATGCAAGCTTTGACACTGATCTGGACGATTCTAAATCGCAAACCGGATACGTGTTTACATTAAACGGTGGAGCTGTCAGTTGGTGCAGTTCTAAACAAAGCATCGTAGCGGGATCTACATGTGAAGCGGAATACATAGCTGCTTCGGAAGCAGCAAATGAAGGAGTCTGGATGAAGGAGTTCATATCCGATCTAGGTGTCATACCTAGTGCATCGGGTCCAATGAAAATCTTTTGTGACAATACTGGTGCAATTGCCTTGGCAAAGGAATCCAGATTTCACAAAAGGACCAAACACATCAAGAGACGCTTCAACTCCATCCGGGATCTAGTCCAGGTGGGAGACATAGAGATTTGCAAGATACATACGGATCTGAATGTTGCAGACCCGTTGACTAAGCCTCTTCCACGAGCAAAACATGATCAGCACCAAAGCTCCATGGGTGTTAGAATCATTACAGTGTAATCTAGATTATTGACTCTAGTGCAAGTGGGAGACTGAAGGAAATATGCCCTAGAGGCAATAATAAAGTTATTATTTATTTCCTTATAATCATGATAAATGTTTATTATTCATGCTAGAATTGTATTTGCGGAAACATAATACATGTGTGAATACATAGACAAACAAAGTGTCACTAGTATGCCTCTACTTGACTAGCTCGTTAATCAAAGATGGTTATGTTTCCTAACCATGAACAATGAGTTGTTATTTGATTAACGAGGTCACATCATTAGTAGAATGATCTGATTGACATGACCCATTCCATTAGCTTAGCACCCGATCGTTTAGTATGTTGCTATTGCTTTCTTCATGACTTATACATGTTCCTATGACTATGAGATTATGCAACTCCCGTTTACCGGAGGAACACTTTGGGTACTACCAAACGTCACAACGTAACTGGGTGATTATAAAGGAGTACTACAGGTGTCTCCAATGGTCGATGTTGGGTTGGCGTATTTCGAGATTAGGATTTGTCACTCCGATTGTCGGAGAGGTATCTCTGGGCCCTCTCGGTAATACACATCACATAAGCCTTGCAAGCATTACAACTAATATGTTAGTTGTGAGATGATGTATTACGGAACGAGTAAAGAGACTTGCCGGTAACGAGATTGAACTAGGTATTGGATACCGATGATCGAATCTGGGGCAAGTAACATACCGATGACAAAGGGAACAACGTATGTTGTTATGCGGTCTGACCGATAAAGATCTTCGTAGAATATGTAGGAGCCAATATGGGCATCCAGGTCCCGCTATTGGTTATTGACCGGAGACGTGTCTCGGTCATGTCTACATTGTTCTCGAACCCGTAGGGTCCGCACGCTTAAGGTTACGATGACAGTTATATTATGAGTTTATGCATTTTGATGTACCGAAGGTTGTTCGGAGTCCCGGATGTGATCACGGACATGACGAGGAGTCTCGAAATGGTCGAGACGTAAAGATTGATATATTGGAAGCCTATATTTGGATATCGGAAGTGTTCCGGGTGAAATCGGGATTTTACCGGAATACCGGGAGGGTTACCGGAACCCCCCGGGAGCTATTTGGGCCATAGTGGGCCTTAGTGGAAAAGAGAAGGGGCTGCCCTAGATGGGCTGCGCGCCCCCCCCCTTCCCCTAGTCCTATTAGGACTAGGAGAGGTGGCCGGCCCCCTCCTCCTCTTTTCCCCTCCGAGGAATCCTAGTTGGACTAGGATTGGAGGGGAATCCTACTCCCAGTGGGAGTAGGACTCTCCTGCGCCTCCCCCCCTTGGCCGGCCAGCCTCCCCTCCTCTCCTCCTTTATATACGGAGGCAGGGGCACCTCTAAACACACAAGTTGACACAAGTTGATCCACGTGATCGATTCCTTAGCCGTGTGCGGTGCCCCCTGCCACCATATTCCTCGATAATACTGTAGCGGAGTTTAGGCGAAGCCCTGCTGCTGTAGTTCATCAAGATCATCACCACGCCGTCGTGCTGACGAAACTCTTCCCCGACACTTTGCTGGATCGGAGTCCGGGGATCGTCATCGAGCTGAACGTGTGCTCGAACTCGGAGGTGCCGTAGTTTCGGTGCTTGATCGGTTGGATCGTGAAGACGTACGACTACTTCCTCTACGTCGTGTCATCGCTTCCGCAGTCGGTCTGCGTTGGGTACGTAGACAACACTCTCCTCTCGTTGCTATGCATCACTTGATCCTGTGTGCGCGTAGGAATTTTTTTGAAATTACTACGAAACCCAACAGGTACAGGTTATGCGATGGTCATGACGCGAGAGCGATGCTTGCTTGCATTAAGTTCTTCTTCTGCTTCTTCGATCAGGGGATAGGTTCCAGGTCGGCAGCCTGGGCTAGCAGGGTGGATGTCGTTTGAGTTTTTGTTTATGTTTCATCCGTAGTCGGATGATGCTCTTATGTATTGGAATGTTGTATTCGTGTGGCATTGTATGCCTTTTGTATGTATCCCCATCTATTATGTAATGTTGATGTAATGATATCCACCTTGCAAAAGCGTTTCAATATGCGGGTCTATCCTTGGTGGGACCTTCGAGTTCCTTTTTGATAGGGTTGCATATTGGGCGTGACAAGTTGGTATTAGAGCCTCGACCGACCCTAGGAGCCCCCTTGATTGATCGTGTAGTCTGGCCGATGTTGAGTCTAGAAGAAAACTGTTTTCGGAGTGCAGTTATATCGGAGAGTAGGAATTCTTTTTACTCCTCAGCCCCTTCGTCGCTCTGGTAAGGAATCTTGACATAGGTGTTTTGAACTACTCCTCTTCCCTTTCAAATTTTTCTTTAGGATCACGCAGTTGGTTTTTCCAGTAGTTGTTTCTCAGCTCTTTTCATCTGGTGCATTTCTCGTCAAGTCGACTCGAGCCTCTTCATCTTTGAGTTCAATCCTCAGTTGTTTTCTTTCCCACCCGCCCACCCCTTCTTCTTCTCAGAACCGGAGTCCGTAATCGAGTATCCATCCTACTCGTGCGGAGTTTTTGCTCTCTCTCCTCAATGATTTCAACC
>NC_041381.1:322325281-322327913 GCF_002162155.2 Triticum dicoccoides
TCGTGCGGAACCTCTTCAGTCTTTTGTAAATCATTTCAACTAGTGAATTCTCGTCTCGATGGACATTCTTCATCTCTTTTCTTCTCCGGTGGACTCAATTCAAGTTTTTCGGTAGTGATTATATTCTTTTCCTCGGCTCAAGTGTTTTCCCTGCTCGTTCTCCTCTCGCCAGTTTATCATTTCGGAGTTCAATACATCTCAGGAGAATCGTCTGTGTTCCAATTAATTCGAGGTTGTCACCTCATTCAAATATTTCAATTGTTCCGGTGCATCATCTATCTGTTCAACAACCTTTTCCAACGGTGTTTTTCTCTTCAGTGGGCCCTAACCCACAAGTCTTTTTCCAGGATCTTACCCGACTCTTCTAATTCCCCCGGAGTTATTCTCAATTCTTTTAAGTGTGACGTAAGAATGGTTTCCATCAGTCAGATGCCTTCTCCAAGATCTCATTCAAATTCTTTTCATTGTTGGCTCAACATCTTCGCTTGTCATTCTCCCGGAGTACCTCAATAATTTTGGTGGTGTTTCTCGTCGTCATTTGAAGACCGAAGAAGAGTTTTTCCTCTAATCCTTGTCTGTCCTCTCGAAGTTTCGTCGTTCTAGCTTCATGCTATCCTCCCGAATTATTCCAATTGTCAGATATTCTTTTTCTTACCTATCCGGAGTATGTCAGAAGTTGTTTTCCTGTTTCATTTCACCGGAGGCCATCATTCCAGTTATCGTTATCTAATTATCTCGGTGCTTCGTTCAAGTGTTCTTTAATCAGCTCATTATCTCTTTGTTCTTTTGCATCTAAATCCCCTCTAGCATATTTGTTCCTCTAATTCTTCCCGATGATTCATTCTCTTTCATCAGTCATTTCCGAATTCTTATGGTGGTTCGTTCAAGATTCTTTTTCCTTGATTATCATATTAATTCATTCGTTCTTTTCAATCCTACCGGTGGTTCATGAAGACCTTCTCAAGTTTGCGACATGTCACTTCTCAATCCTTTTTTCAAGAAGAATAAGTAGTATGTCAAATCCATTGCTTGTCATCAATTTAATTTGATGAAGGATAAGCATATAATAAATCTTATTCTTATTTCATCCAAGTGAGTAATCCTCTCCTTCGGAGTTTGTTCTTCATGAATAAATTCTAGTTCCAAGTGTTTTCTTTTCCGGAGTTCAAATTTCCTCGACCATTTCGGCGGAACCTCCATCTAAATCATCGGAAGGCTTGCATCTTATTCTTTCATCCTTCATTCTATCTCATCATCCTTTTGTCAACGGAGTTCTTCATGGTGGTTCTTCATGATTTAATTCATTTCTCAAGTGTTCATCAAGATTCTTGTCGGTGGAGTTCAAGTATCTTTTCTTCTTGCATCTCGAAGTGCAAATAATTCTCCGTTTTCTTTTGATGTGGAGTTTTGCATTCCTTTGTTCTTCTAAGCTATCCAATCATTTCCGGTTGTGGTTGGTTATCACCTCATAAATTTTGAGATGGTTTCCATAAGACCACGACAAGCTTATTCCTTCGTTGTTGATTTTCTCAACAACTCTGTTCAATCCTTCCTTCTAAGTTCTTTTCATTCAATTCTTTTTCAACTTTTTCCGGAGATTTTGTGTCATGTCTTCATCAAGTATCATTCCATCCCGTCTTGAGAAGTTCATGTTCTATTCTTTCCATGTCCAGTCAGAGTTCTGCCTAAATCATTTCAGTCTTATTCGTTTCTTATCTCGTTCTAACCGGAGTGGTTTCATAGTCTATCTGATTCCGTGAGATTTTGATTCTCGTCATTCTCGTCGTTCCTCTCTTCTTCTCGCATGCTCTCGATTCTTTGCTTCTTCTCTTGAGTTCTTGTTTCACCTAATCCCTTTTTCCCTTCTGTCTCGGTCCTAAGATCTTGGGACGAGATCTCTTGTTAGTGGAGGAGTGTTGTAACGCCCCGGATCCGATGCGCCAGGTGTCTGCCAGTTATTTGCCGTCGTTGCCATGTCATTTGCTTGCATGTTGCATTTTATCATGTCACCATGTGCATTTCATTTTGCATACGTGTTTGTCTCATGCATCCGAGCCTTTTCCCCGTTGTCCGTTTCGCAATCCGGCACTCCTATGCCCTCCGGCGTTCCCCTTTTGTCTCCTGTTGTGAGTGGGTGTTAAACTTTCTCGGAATGGCCCGAGTCTTGCCAAGCGGCCTTGGTTCACCACCGGTAGACCGCCTGTCAAGTTTCGTGCCATTTGGAGGTCGTTTGGTACTCCAACGGTTAACCGGGTAACCGTAAAACCCCTCTCTCTTTGCAGCCCAACACCCCTTCCAAAGTGGCCCAAAACCCAGCAAACTCCCCTCCATGCTCTTGGTCGTTCGATCACAATCGCGTGGCCGAAAACCGCTCCTCATTTGGACTCTCCTATCTCCCAGAAACTATATATAGGCCCTCCCCTTCCAAATTCGCAGATCAAACCCTAGCCTAATCCTCCCCGCCGCCACCTGACACGTCCGGCCGCAACCGGACATGTCCGCCGCCCTCAGCCACGTCGCCCCGGCCAATAAGACGCCGACACCTCAGCGCCGCCGCCTCCCTCCTCCACTCCCAGGCCGACACGTGTCCGTGTCCCCGCGTCGCAACCTGTCCCCGCGCCGCCCGCGTCCG
>NC_041381.1:322328415-322415637 GCF_002162155.2 Triticum dicoccoides
CGGTTGTCGCCGGCAAGGGCCTCGTCGGCCACGCCGTTCCTCGCCGTCGCCATCCCTTGGAGCGCCGCCGCCCATGGAGCTCGCCGCCGGCCCCGTTTCGCCGCCCCACCGTCTGATCCGGCCTCCCTCTGCCGGATCCGGCCACCCCGTGCCTCCTTCGCCCGTTCCACGTCCCGAGCTCGCCGGAGCTCGCCAGGGTGCGCCGCCGCCGTCTCGCTCGGGGTCGGGAGCGACCTCGTCCCACTCCCCTAGCCCCCGTGGGCCCTGGAGCCACCGCCCAGCAGTGCCCGGCCCAGCCGGCCTGCCTCCTCCTCTGCGTCCTGGGCCGAGCCCACTTGGTGAGCTCCACCTTCCCGCGCCTGGGCGTCATTTAATTAAACGTTGCTCGATCTGTTTTTTTCCAGAGAACTGCTAAGTCCCCGAATCTGTTAATATCACGCCATGTTCGTCATGCCGTATCTCTGCATCCGTATCTCCGTTTCGTGCGTGTAATATGTCAAATTGTTCGTCTCAAAGAGTACATCATTTCATTCCATTGCATCATATTCATTTGAGGTCATATAGATGTCAGAATAATTGTTGCAAGAGTGCTTAATGATGTTTTCTGCTGTCTGTTAACAGAACGAGCTCTTTTGTCATTTTTGCCATGATTGATGTGTGCATCCTATGAGGTTGATGTCTACATGTGTTTTGAACTATGCATGCCATCTTTACAGGGGTGCTTACCAAGTATTTTTGTGATCTATGTGGTGACTAGCACAAGCATGCAAACTATGCATCGTGATGTTGCTGATTTTAGTCCCTGTTCTGCTGTTATTTTGATGCCATGTAAACTTGATGCTACAGAGAGATCCATGCATATTTTGAGACCCTTCAGTAAGGGTGTTGTGAACAATTGGTTATTCTCTATCCATTCATGCCCCTGTTTGCAATTATGGAGTAGTCTAGCATGTCATTTTCGTGCTCTACTTTTGCTTCAAAATGTTTCCTGGCAGATTGTTTACATGTTATTCAATTTGGCCAAGCTTGTTGTAGTTGATCCTTGCATGCTATGAACTTGTTCTTGCCTTGTTTTGTTACACAAACATGTCTTCTTGATGATGCTATGCTTATCTTGTCATGCAATGACTTGAGGTGAGTGTATCAAGCTTGTTAACTAGGGTACTCGCTGTTGCTGTTTTGCTAGGCTGAATCTGTTATTTCGTGATGCTATATAAACATGTTGCTACTAATCATTCTATGCATAATCTGGAGATGTTCACTAAATGGGTTTTGATCTACATGTCATGCTCTATCCATCCATGCCCCTGGTTGCAATTATAGCCTGCTGTAGCTTGTTGTAATCTTGCTCCAAAGTTGCTTCATAATGTTGTTGTCAGCCTGTTAACATTAAGTTCAGTTGTTACCATGAGTGTTGCTAGTGATCTATGCACCCTATGACCTTTCTCTTGCCATGCTTAGCTTCACAAACATGCCTTCTTACTGTTGGTTGCCTTGCCATGCCATGTAATGCTCTGTAGTGAGTTGCACAAGCTCATCTACATGCTTTCATAATTCTGTTCCTGCCATGTATGAATCTGTATAATAAGTTGCCATGTTTACGTGGGTGCCATCATATTTTCTATTCCTTTTTGGCTTATGGTCAGTAAGGGACATTTGATCTATGCAATTAGTAGATTCATTCCATGCCTTTGTTTGCCATGATAAGTTCCTGTAACATGTTGTTTGATAGCTCTAAACATTGCATCTTGATGTCATTTTCTGCAAAGTCTAAAATTGTTATTACTTGCATTCTTACCATGTGTGTTTGAGCATGTTCTAGTGATTTCTGGAGATAGCTCAATGTTCATGTTTTGTTGTGCTTTACCTGTACATCATGACCATGCCTTTTGTTATCATGTTGAGATGCTGTAGCATATTGTTTTGATGCTTGCAATATGCCTAGTTGCTGTTATGGACAGCTTGTCCATTAAACTTGTTTCATGTGTGGGTGTTGAACCGTTGCTCCGTTTTGAGTGTGCTCTATATGAAACTTGCTTGATTTTGCATATAGTTCCATATTATCAGGTTGCATCCTTGTTTTGAGGTGTTTTCTTGTTGTTTGAATGCATTTCGCATCAATGCCATGTTTAACTTGTTTTGCTCATATCTTCTAGGCCGTAGCTCCGAACTAAATGAACTTTATATGTAACTTGACTAGAATCTCGTGTAGATCATCTTGGTGCATCTTAACTTGATGTTTAACAACTTGAACATAAGGTTTATTAAGATCTGGACCAATTTCGAAATATGCATATAAGGACTTACCAGAATTGTTATATGTTGTTCCCGACCTCATTTAAACTTGCCTTGATGTGTTGCTCTTGTATGCATCATCTCTTGCCATGAGTAGCTTCATGTAGCTTTGTCATGCATCATGCTTGGTTGTGCATCATGCCTTGTTCATGTGTGGTGTGTTTACTATGTTGTGTGCTTCTTTTCGATAGTTCCTGTTTCGTTGCGATCGTGAGGATTCATTCGTCTACGCTTGGTTCGGCTTCATCCGTTCATCTTCTTCGTGGACTCGTTCTTCTTCCTTGCGGGATTTCAGGCAAGATGACCGCTACCCTGGATCTCACTACTACCATTGCTATGCTAGTTGCTTTGTTCTATCGCTTTGTTGCGCTACCTATCACCTGTTTATCAAGCCATCCCAAATTGCCATGTGAACCTCTAACCTTTGACACCTTTCCTATGCAAACCATTGATTGGCTATGTTACCGCTTTTGCTCAGCCCCTCTTATAGCATTGCTAGTTGCAGGTGAAGTTGAAGATTTCTCCATGGTGGATAGGATTTATGTTGGGATATCACAATATCTCTTATATTATTAATGCATCTATATACTTGGTAAAGGGTGGAAGACTCGGCCTTTTGCCTGGTGTTTTGTTCCACTCTTGCCGCCCTAGTTTCCGTCATACCGGTGTTATGTTCCCGAATTTTACGTTCCTTACGCGGTCGGGTGATTTATGGGACCCCCTTGACAGTTCACTTTGAATAAAACTCCTCCAGCAAGGCCCAACATTGGTTTTACCATTTGCCTCACCACCACCTATCCTTTCCCTTGGGTCGGCCAACCCGAGGGTCATCTTTATTTTAGCCCCCCCGGGCCAGTGCTTGTCTAACTGTTGGTCCGAACTGAGCTGCCCGCGGGGCCACCACGGGGCAACTTGAGGGCTGGTTTTACTCGTAGCTAGTCTCATCCAGTGTTGCCCTAAGAACGAGATATGTGAAGCTCCTATCGGGATTTGTCGACGCATCGGGCGGCTTTGCTGGTCTGGTTTTACCATTGTCGAAATGTCTTGTAAACCGGGATTCCGAGTCTGATCGGGTCTTCCTGGGAGAAGGTATATCCTTCATTGATCGCATGAGCTTGTCATGGGCTAAGTTGGAACACCCCTGCAGGGTATAATCTTTTGAAAGCCATGCCTGCGGTTATAGGCAGATGGGAATTTGTTAATGTCCGGTTGTAGATAACTTGACACCAGATCCGAATTAAAACGCATCAACCGCGTGTGTAGCCGTGATGGTCTCTTTTCGGCGGAGTCCGGGAAGTGAACACGGTTTCTGGGTTATGTTTGGCGTAAGTAGGAGTTCAGGATCACTTCTTGATCATTGCTAGTTTCACGACCGTTCCGCTTGCTCTCTTCTCGCTCTTATTTGCGTATGTTAGCCACCATATATGCTTAGTCGCTGCTGCAGCCTCCCCACTTTACCCCTTCCTTTCCCTCTAAGCTTTGCTAGTCTTGATACCCATGGTAATGAGATTGCTGAGTCCTCGTGGCTCACAGATTACTACAACAACAGTTGCGGGTACAGGTTATGCGATGGTCATGACGCGAGAGCGATGCTTGCTTGCATTGAGTTCTTCTTCTGCGTCTTCGATCAGGGGATAGGTTCCAGGTCGGCAGCCTGGGCTAGCAGGGTGGATGTCGTTTGAGTTTCTGTTTGTGTTTCATCCGTAGTCGGATGATGCTCTTATGTATTGGAATGTTGTATTCGTGTGGCATTGTATGCCTTTTGTATGTATCCCCATCTATTATGTAATGTTGATGTAATGATATCCACCTTGCAAAAGCGTTTCAATATGCGGGTCTATCCTTAGTGGGACCTTCGAGTTCCTTTTGGATAGGGTCGCATATTGGGCGTGACATTCCACTAGGACCCCGCTGCCACAGGAGGGTAGGACAAAATATGTCATGCAAGTTCTTTTCCATAAGCACGTATGACTATATTCGGAATACATGCCTACATTACATTGATGAACTGGAGATAGTTCTGTGTCACCCTATGTTATAATTGTTACATGATGAACCGCATCCGACATAATTATCCATCACTGATCCAATGCCTACGAGCTTTTCACATATTGTGCTTTGCTTATTTACTTTACCGTTGCTACTGTTACAATTACTACAAAACTGCTACTGTTACTTTTGCCACTATTACCGTTACTTCCATACTACTTTGCTACTAAATACTTTGCTGCAGATACTAAGTTATCCAGGTGTGGTTGAATTGACAACTCAACTGCTAATACTTGAGAATATTCTTTGGCTCCCCTTGTGTCGAATCAATAAATTTGGGTTGAATACTCTACCCTCGAAAACTATTGTGATCCCCTATACTTGTGGGTTATCAAGACTATTTTCTGGCGCCGTTGTCGGGGAGCATAGCTCTATTCTTTGAGTCACTTGGGATTTATATCTGCTGATCACTATGAGGAACTTGAAAGATGAAATACTAAGATTTATCCCTCAACTACGAGTGGATGTATGGAACTGCCATCTAGCTCTGCACTAGATTCTCCTTCTATTATGAGTAAGCTTGCGACACCTAAACCTGCTTCTGCTATTAATTCTGATATGTTGCATGTTATTGATGATGCCACTTCTACTATGCATGATACTTATGATGAAACTATTTCTATGCCTGATACTACTGTGCCATTAGGTGAATATCTTGATGAACAACTTGCTAGGGTTAGAGAGAATGAAATTCTTGAAAATGAAATTATTGAAGATAGTGATGATGAAGGTTCTCCCCCTAAGTATGAATTGCCTGTTGTTCCCGAGGGTTATGTTATGGATGAAGAAACTGCTAGAGATTTTCTTGATTGCAATGATATATCTAGTCTTAAGAAGTTATTAGCTAAACTGAAATAGAAAACTCTGAATGCTAGAATGAAATATGACCCTGCTTTTGCTACTTCACCTATCTTTGTTACTAATAAGTATTATGAATTCTCTGTCGATCCTGAGATAATTACTTTGGTTGAATCTGATCCTTTCTATGGATATGAATCTGAAATTGTTGTGGCACATCTTATTAAATTGAATGATATAGCCACCCTGTTCACTAATGATGAGAAATCTTGCTATTATTATATCCTTAAGATATTTCTGTTCTCATTAAAGGGTGATACTAAAACTTGGTTTAATTCTCTTGATCCTGGTTGTGTGCGTAGTCCCCAGGATATGATTTATTACTTCTTTGCTAAGTATTTCCCTGCTCATAAGAAACAAGTTGCCTTGAGGGAAATATATAATTTTGTGCAAATTGAAGAAGAGAGTCTCCTCATAAGAAAAATGCTTTGCCTGATCATCCTCATAAGAAAAATGAAATACTTGATATCTTTTATAATGTACTAACCGATGCTTCCAAGGACCACTTGGATAGTTGTGCTGGTTGTGTTTTCAGGGAAAGAATAGTCGATCAAGTTGAATTACTATTGAATAATATGTTGACTAATGAAAATAATTGGACACTTCCTGAGCCAACTCTTGAGCTAATTCCTAAGCCAACTCCTAAACCAACTCCAAAGAAAAGGGGAGTTCTATTCCTTAGTCCTGAAGATATGCAAGAGGCAAAGAAATATATGAAAGAAAAAGGTATTAAAGCTGAAGATGTTAAGAATTTACCTCCTGTTGAAGAAATACATGTTCTTAATTTACCACCTATTGAAGAAACACATTGTCTTGATAACCCAACATAAAGGTAAATTCTCTCTATAGATATGATAAGGTTGAAATCCCGTCTACTAAATTTGCTAGCCAATGCTTGGATGAATTTGATGACTTTATGGCTAGACAAGAAAATTTCAATGCTTATGTTGGTAGAGAATTAAAGAGTAATTCTTACATGATTGGACGCTTGAGTGATTATATGGCTAGAGTTAAAGGTGAACTTAAACTCATTAGTAAATATGCTTCTATGGTTACCACTCAAGCAGAACAAGTACTTAAAGCTCAAAGTGATTTGCTCGATGAATTAAATAATAAACATGATTTTGCTGTTAGAGTGGCTACTAGAACGGGTAAAATGACTCAGGAACCTTTGTATCCTGAAGGCCACCCTAAGAGAATTGAGTAAGATTCTCAGAGAAATAATGTAGATGCACCTAGTCCTTCTAAAAAGAAGAAAAAGAAAAATGATAGGACTTTGCATGCTTCTAGTGAACCTGTGGTAGACACACCTGAGAATCCCAATAATATTTCTATTTCTGATGCTGAAACACAATCTGGTGATGAATATGAACCTAGTGATAATGTTAATGATAATGTTAATGTTATGATAACCCACAATAATAATGATGTAGAGATTGAACCCGCTGTTGATCTTGATAACCCACAATCAAAGAATCAACGTTATGATAAGAGGGATTTTGTTGCTAGGAGCACGGTAAAGAAAGAGAACCACGGGGTCAGAAACCCATGCCTTTTCCTCCTAAGCCATCCAAGAAAAAGGATGATGAGGATTTTGAGCGCTTTGCTGAAATGATTAGACCTATCTTTTTGCGTATGCGTTTGACTGATATGCTTAAAATGAATCCTTATGCTAAGTACATGAAATATATTATTACAAATAAAAGAAAGATACCAGAAGCTGAAATTTCCACCATGCTTGCTAATTATACTTTTAAGGGTGGAATACCAAAGAAACTTGGAGATCCAGGAGTACTAACTATACCATGCTCCATTAAAAGAAACTATGTTAAAACTGCCTTATGTGATCTTGGAGCCGGTGTTAGTGTTATGCCTCTCTCTTTATATCGTAGACTTGAATTGAATAAGTTGACACCTACTGAAATATCTTTGCAAATGGCCGATAAATCAACTGCTATACCTGTCGGTATTTGTGAGGATGTGCCTGTTGTGGTTGCAAACATCACTATCTTAACGGACTTTGTCATTCTTGATATTCCCGAGGATGATAGTATGTCGATTATCCTTGGTAGACCCTTTTTGAATACTGCAGGAGCTATTATTGATTGCAAAAAAGGCAATGTCACTTTTCATGTTAATGGTAATGAGCATACGGTACACTTTCCGAGGAAACAACCTCAAGTTCATAGCATCAATTCTATTGGAAAAATTCCAACTATCGTTATTGGAGGTTTTGAATTTCCTCTTCCTACTGTCAAGAAGAAATATGATATTCTTATTATTGGGGATGTGTATATCCCCGTTGAGGTAACCTAGTGTTATTCGAAATTTCTCCTGTTTCATGCGATTCGGAATGAGTTTGTTAACAAGACTTGATCAACCTTGTTAGTAGATTCCTTTTGATGAGCATGAGATGGATGAAATTAGAAGGCACAACCTTCTGTACCCTCCTTTTACTTTCTGTTATTTAGATTAAATAAAGTAAAAATAGTATTTTCTGTCTGTTTTCTGAATTATCCTTGCAATAAAAAATACCCGAAAATAAAAGTTCTCCAAATGCCCTCCAAATTTAATATGTTTTTTCTGGAATATTTGAGAATATCTGGCACTGAGAACATAGCAGGAGGAGCAAGCACATGGCCACGAGGGTCCAGGGCGCGCCCCCTGCCTCATGGGCCCACGGTGGCCCCCCTCCACTTAGTCCTGCGCCCACACACTCCTTTTTCCTCCCAAAAAAATCACCATCCAGCTCAAGCACGAGTTCTAGCTCACTTTGCTGCCATTTTCGATCTCCTTGCTCAAAGCTCCATTCACAAAACTGCTTTGGGGGATTGTTCTTTGGTATGTGACTCCTCCAATGGTCCAATTAGTTTTTGTTCTAGTGCTTTATTCATTGCAAATTTTTGCTGCCTAGGTGACCCTATTCTTGAGCTTGCATGTCAAATTTATATGGTCCCAAGTAATTTTAATGCATGATATAGGCTCTAGGCACTTGTGGGAGTAGTTGCTATCAATTTTGTTGAGTATGATTCACTTTTATTTTGAGTTACTAAAAATTTCAGAAATTTTCAGAAAAAGATGAAGAGATTTTTCTTGAGGGGTTCTTCTAGCCAAGGCTCTAAGGATAAACAAGCTAAGGAGAATGAAAAGCCCAAGTATAATCTCCCTCGAGTGGCGGAAGTACGGCCGTGTGAATTGCCTTGTGATGATTTCTTGAGAGCACCCGGGATTCATGATGATTTTTATTCGTTGGCTGATAATGCGGGCCTCACCGACTTCCTCCACGATCAGACCGAACAGTATCTCTTACTCACCAATACTTTCGTGCAAAATTTCTACTTTTATCCTAAGAAATCACCTCCTTCAGTAGAGTTTCATTTATATGATGTGGCTAGGGAGATGCCGCTATATGAATTTTGCATGGTTTGGAAGATATCTTTCGGGGGAAGCTTAGAGGAACCACATCGTAAAGATGTGGATGGATTTATTGATACTATTACTGTAGGGAAAACAAGGAAGGTTTCCGATGCAAGAATTAGTAG
This sequence comes from Triticum dicoccoides, assembly GCF_002162155.2. NCBI lineage: Eukaryota > Viridiplantae > Streptophyta > Magnoliopsida > Poales > Poaceae > Triticum > Triticum dicoccoides. The sequence goes on from NC_041381.1 coordinate 322,337,160, forward strand.
CATACATTTTCCTGTTTTGCGCTACTTTGCAATATTTGCTAGTCGATGCTTAATTGGTCACGGAAACTGTGGAAACCTTGGTGTTTCTGATATTATTATTTTGTTCCATGCTTTATTTCGGGATAACTCTGTTTGTATGGGTGCTATTATTTCTAAATGATTAAGTCTGAACCGTACAAAGGGTCCCATCTTTGGAGGTATCTATGCTTCACGCCTTGCTAAACATTTCAGGATACCTATTAGGCATTTTGAGAAAGAGGAAAAACTACTGCCCCCTACTTTTCTACATTATAAGAGCATGGTAGCACATGAGTTTATTGTTAAAAATGACGATAAGATGCTTTTGTATAATCTGAGATTTCATAAGAAACACAGTGAGACTATTATCTTGCCTGTGTGCTCTTTGTTTGATTTAACTGCAGGCCCTTACCTCGTCTTGCTGGAGGCCGTCTATGCGCTCCGTGGCCAGACATCAGCTCTAGAGCCTGAGCCAGGACCAACACTTGACCCTTATCGACCATCCTGTTATCAGTGGGATCCGGAGGAGATCGCCAGCCAGTGGAAATATGAGGACACTCCTCAGTACACCAAAGAGAGTAGCCGTGATCCATGGGCATAGACCAACTTAGGCCAAAATCCTAAGCTTGGGGGAGTACATATTTCTCACCGACATTACATTCATGTTCACACACTCATTCTAGTCGTCGGTGCTCATACTTTTTCATTGTACTATCCATGCTAGCTTAATTTCTTTTTCTAGCTTTCTTCTTGTGTGTTTGATAAACCTTAAGACAAACCAAAAAAATTAGTTAGTTTAATTTCCATGCTTGTAGTAGTAATTAAAAGAAAACCCAAAAATATTTCTCGTTCTTCTTTTGCTTGTTGGGAGCTTTCCCCTGTAAATAGTTTTATTTCTTTTCTTTCCTTCGGGGGTCGAGAGGAGAAGACCATAATGAAAATGTTTAGTGGCTCTCATATGCATGATTGTTGATTTAACCAAGAGCCCATATTACCTTGTCTTCTCCCTTGAATTGAATGCTTGCAGATTCCAGCTTAGTCCAATGCATGTGCACTATTATTATTATACACACCGTTTGGTCGTGCAAGTGAAAGGCAATAATGACGATATATGATGGACTGATTGAGATGAGAGAAGCTGGTATGAACTCGACATCTCTTGTTTTTGTAAATATGATTAGTTCATCATTCCTTATTCAGCCTATTATGAATAAACATGTTTGCAATGCCAATTAGAGATTATAGTTGCTTATGGCATGCTTAATTAGCTAGGAGCTTATAATGGTTTACCTTGCGTGCCAACATGCTATTAAAATGGTTGTGATGTGGTATGATAGGGTGGTATCCTCCTTTGAATGATTCGATTGACTTGACTTGGCACATGTTCACGTATGTAATTGAAACAAAATCAACATAGCCTTCACGATATTTATGTTCACGGTGGATTATATCCTACTCATGCTTGCACTCAGTGTTGATTAATTTTAATGCATGTTCATGACTGTTGTCGCTCTCTAAGTTGATCGCTCCCTGGTCTCTTTCTAGCCTTCACCTGTACTAAGCGGGAATACTGCTTGTGCATCCAAACTCCATAAACCCCAAAGTTATCCCATATGATTCCACCATACCTTCCTATATGCGGTATTTACCTGCCGTTCCAAGTAAATTTGTATGTACCAAACTCCAAACCTTCAAATGAAATTCTGTTTTGTATGCTCGAACAACTCATGTATCAACTAGGGCTGTCTGTATCTTCCATGCTAGGTGGGTTATTCTCAAGAGGAGTGGACTCCGCTTCTCATTCACGAGAAAATGGCTGGTCACCGGGATGCCCAGTCCCATGCTCAAATCAAATCAAAATAATTACAAACAAAACTCCCCCCAGGATTGTTGCTAGTTGGAGGCACCCGTTGTTTCGGGAAAGCCATGGATTGATGCTTGTTGGTGGTGGGGGAGTATTAACTTTACCATTCTGTTTGGGAACCGCCTATAATGTGTGTAGCATGGAAGATATCGAGATCTCATAGTTGTTATGTTGACAGTGAAAGTATACCGCTCAAAATGTTATTCATCTCTATTTCAAAATCGAGCTCTGCCACCCCGCTTCCCTCTGCGAAGGGCCTATCTATTTACTTTTATGTTGAGTCATCACCCTCTTATTAAAAAAGCACCCGTTGGAGAGCACCGCTGTCATTTGCATGCATTACTATTAGTTTATATTGGGTATGACTATGACTGGATCTCTTTTACCATGAATTACAATGTTTAGTCAGTCCTTGATCTTTAAAGGTGCTCTGCATTTATGTTTTGCGGTCTCAGAAAGGGCTAGCGAGATACCATCTTGTTATATCATATTATGATTGTTTTGAGAAAGTGTTGTCATCCGAGATTTATTATTATTGCTCGCTAGTTGATTATGCCATTGATATGAGTAAACATGAGACCTAAGTGTTATTGTGAATATGGTTAGTTCATAATCTTTGCTGAAAACTTGAATGCTGGCTTTACATATTTGCAACAACAAGAGCAAACAGAGTTTGTAAAAGTTTTTCTTTATCACTTTTAGTTTGTCAACTGAATTGCTTGAGGACAAGAAAAGGTTTAAGCTTGGGGGAGTTGATATGTCTCCGTCGTATCTACTTTTCCAAACACTTTTGCCCTTGTTTTGGACTCTAACTTGCATGATTTGAATGGAACTAACCCCGACTAACGCTATTTTCAGCAGAACTGCCATGGTGTTATTTTTGTGCAGAAATAAAAGTTCTTGGAATGACCTGAAAATCACGGAGCAACTTTTCAGAATTAATAAAAAATACTGGCCAAAGAATCAGCGTCAGGGGGCCCACACCCTGTCCACAAGGGTGGGAGGTGTGCCCCTTCCCCTAGGGCGCCCCCCGCCTCGTGGGCCCCCTGGACGTCCACCGACCTCAACTCCAACTCCATATATTTGCTTTCGGGCGAAGTAAAAAATCAGAGAGAAATTTTCATCGCGTTTTACGATACGGAGCCGCCGCCAAGCCCTAATCTCTCTCGGGAGGGCTGATCTGGAGTCCGTTCGGGACTCCAGAGAGGGGGATTTGTCGCTGTCGTCATCATCAACCATCCTCCATCACCAATTTCATGATGCTCACCGCCGTGTGTGAGTAATTCCATCGTAGGCTTGCTGGACGGTGATGGGTTGGATGAGATTTACCATGTAATCAAGTTAGTTTTGTTAGGGTTTGATCCCTAGTATCCATTATGTTCTGAGATTGATGTTGCTATGACTTTGCTATGCTTAGTGCTTGTCACTAGGGCCCGAGTGCCATGATTTCAGATCTGAACCTATTATGTTTTCATGAATATATGTGAGTTCTTGATCCTATCTTGCAAGTCTATAGTCACCTATTATGTGTTATGATCCGACAACCCCGAAGTGACAATAATCGGGATACTTCTCGGTGATGAACGTAGTTTGAGGAGTTCATGTATTCACTATGTGTTGATGCTTTGGTCCGGTACTCTATTAAAAGGAGGCCTTAATGTCCCTTAGTTTCCACTAGGACCCCGCTGCCACAGGAGGGTAGGACAAAATATGTCATGCAAGTTCTTTTCCATAAGCACGTATGACTATACTCGGAATACATGCCTACATTACATTGATGAACTGGAGATAGTTCTGTGCCACCCTATGTTATAACTGTTACATGATGAACCGCATCCGACATAATTATCCATCACTGATCCAATGCCTACGAGCTTTTCACATATTGTGCTTTGCTTATTTACTTTACCGTTGCTACTGTTACAATTACTACAAAACTGCTACTGTTACTTTTGCCACTATTACCGTTACTTCCATACTACATTGCTACTAAATACTTTGCTGCAGATACTAAGTTATCCAGGTGTGGTTGAATTGACAACTCAACTGCTAATACTTGAGAATATTCTTTGGCTCCCCTTGTGTTGAATCAATAAATTTGGGTTGAATACACTACCCTCGAAAACTATTGTGATCCCCTATACTTGTGGGTTATCAAGACTATTTTCTGGCGCCGTTGCCGGGGAGCATAGCTCTAGCTTTGAGTCACTTGGGATTTATATCTGCTGATCACTATGAGGAACTTGAAAGATGAAATAACTAAGATTTATCCCTCAACTACGAGGGGAGGTAAGGAACTGCCATCTAGCTCTGCACTAGATTCTCCTTCTGTTATGAGTAAGCTTGCGACACCTGAACCTGCTTCTGCTATTAATTCTGATATGTCACATGTTATTGATGATGCCACTTCTACTATGCATGATACTTATGATGAAACTACTTCTATGCCTGATACTACTGTGCTATTAGGTGAATATCTTGATGAACAACTTGCTAGGGTTAGAGAGAATGAAATTCTTGAAGATAGTGGTGATGAAGGTTCTCCCCCTAAGTATGAATTGCCTGTTGTTCCCGAGGGTTATGTTATGGATGAAGAAACTGCTAGAGATTTTCTTGATTGCAATGATAGATCTAGTCTTAAGAAGTTATTAGCTAAACTGAAATAGAATAATCCTACCGGCAATCCTCCCCTCGTTGCCCTGTGGGAAATCAATCACCAGGATGTCTTTGGAACTTGTCTGGGTGTGTTTTATTAAGTATCCGGTTCTAGTTGTCATAAGGTCAAGGTACAACTACAGGTCATCCTTTTACCGAGGGACACGGCTATTCAAATGGATAAACTTCCCTGCAGGGGTGCACCACATTTCCCAACACGCTCGATCCCTCTGGCCGGATACACTTTCCTAGGTCATGCCCAGCCTAGGAAGATCAACACGTCACAGCCCTACCTAGGCACAACAGAGAGGTCATGATGCCGGTCTAAATCCTATGCACGCAGGGTTCTGGGCCCATCGCCAATTGCACACCTGCATGTTGCGTACGAGGATGGTGAGCAGACCTAGCCTCCCTTATACAAGAGCAGGCATTCCAGTCCAACCCGGCGCGCTCCACTCAGTCGCCGACGTCAAGAAGGCTTCGGCTGATACCACGATGTCAAGTGCCCATAACTGTTCCCGCAGTGTTGGTTAGTGCGTATAGGCCAGTGGCCAGACTGAGATCAAATACCAAGATCTCGTTAAGCGTGTTATTTTAAAGTAAGCGCGGATGCTGACCAGGGCCAGGCCCACCTCTCGCCTAGGTGGTCTCAGGTGCCCTGTAGCTCCGCCATAAAGTAACCATCAGGGGGCTGTCGGGAACCCAGGCCCATCACTACCTAGATGGAACCACCTTCCCCTTCAGCCCCCATCTTTGAAACACTTGCGGGTACTCTACGAGCCGACCCGACTTTACTCACCATTTGAATAGCATGTATATGTGTATAGTATATACCCGTGATCACCTCCCGAGTGATCACGACCCGATAGTATAGCAAGGCAGACAGACAAGAATGTAGGGCCACAGATGATAAACTAGCATCCTATACTAAGCATTTAGGATTGCAGGTAAGGTATCAACAACTGTAGCAACAATGACATGCTATGCAATAGAATAGGATTAACCGAAAGCAGTAACACGCTACATTACTCTAATGCAAGTAGTAGAGGGAAGGAATAGGCGATATCGGGTGATCAGGGGGGGCTTGCCTGGTTGCTGTGGCAAGGAGAGGTCGTCGTCGATGTAGTCGGTGACAGGGGTATCGGCAGCGGTGCCGGGATCTACCGAAAAGAAGTAATAGAGGGGAAACACAATAAATAATAGAGCAATCAAAGCATCACAAAGCATAACATAGCAATACGCGGTGCTAGGGGTGACCTAACGCAGGGATAGTTGATACCGGCGAAGGGGGATAACATCCGGGAAAGTATTCCTGGCGTTTGATGTTTTCTGGTAGATGAAAGGGAGGTGGATTGTTGCATGTTTTCTATGCTAGGGATGTTTGGCGGACAAATGGGCTGCGTATTCGGATTCGTCTCGTCATTTTGAGCAATTTTCATGTTCAAAGTATTTTCATGTGAGTTATGGATAATTCTATATTAATTTCCAAAGTTTAATTCATTTTCTGGATTTTTTGAAATTAATAGTATTTCGAAATAAAAGGATAAAGTGCTAGGGGTACAAAGAGAGTGTACCCAGGGAGGTGCATACGTGGCTGATAGTGGGCCCATTTGCCTAGTCAACAGGCTGACTGGTGGGCCAAGCTGCTGACTCGGTAGGGTGACTAGACCAGCCCTATCCATTGAAACAGTTACAGGGTTCCACCTGTCAATGATAGCGGTCTTAATCTATTGGTTAATAAAAAGGATGGTTAATTAAGGGCGTGGGCCTACCTGTCAGTGACTGTTTAGGCTAGTTAATTAGGTAGTTTAACTAACTAATAATTACTTAGCACGTGGGGCCCAGTTGTTGGCGGAACGGAGACGGGTTAGTGGCTGGGTTAGTGGTGCCACGTCAGCGCGCCGGCGGCTAATCGCCGACAACCACAACGACGGCGACACGCAGAGGAGGTGCCGACATTTGTCTATGGTGGCTTGTTTCGAACGCGGTTTGCACCTACGGCTTCGTGAGGTTTGCGCGCATCCAGCGGTGGCATTGGCTGGCCGCGAGATGGCCGGCCTCGATGCCAATGACGAGGTGGAGCGATGGCGGCTTCTGGTGCGCGTGGCCATCGGTGACGCAGGGCACGTGAAGAGGAGGTAGGTGTCACGTGGGAAGGCGGGAAGGCGAGGAGCACAACGCCGTGCTCGGACGTGAGCAGCAATGGCCGTGGCCACGGCTGTGCCATGCCGGGAAGCGAGGAGCTTCGGCTCTGATGGTGTTGGTGGCTACGGGCACAAAATCGAACGGGGCTGAGAGGGGTTTCGAGAGGGAGCTCACAGTGGATGCGTAGAGCAGCTCAGCAGCCTCGAGGATGGCTCGGCCTTGCCGAAATCGATGGCGACAATCGACGGGGCCGAGGAGGACGGAGATGATGCAGGGCTCAATGCAGGAGGGTCCTAGCTCCAACGGGCGGCCTCACGCAACATAGGGGATGACGGCGGAGCAGAGGGACTCGGAATCAGGAGCCGGGAAGGAGGGTAGCCATGCTGGCGAGCTTTGCGGTGGTGACGGGTGGTTCGGTGTGGCAGATCTGCCAAGGGAGAAAGCGAGGGGGAAAGGTAGGAGGGCTCTAGGGTTTAAGGGAGGGCTTGTCTTCGACCTAGTAGGCGTCGGGGTGCATTGGATGGCCGCCCCATGGCCATCGGTGGCCATAGACGGCGCGCGTGCGTCCACCCAGCCCCCTGGTGAACAGAGAGGTAGGGGACGGCAGGGGTAAGTGGGCTAGGCTGCACTGTTGCGCGACTGGGCCAAGTGCACAGTGCTGCCTGGCCTTTCTTTTCTTTTCTACTTTGTTTTTCTTTTTTTCTTTTCTGTTTTACCTTTTATTTCTTTTTTTCTCATTTTTATTTTATATATTTTAGTCTTATAAAATACATTTCTTGAACCTAATTTAGTATTTCAATTTAGGTCACTACCACAAAAAGGTTAGCACTCCAATTATTAGTTTATATTTTGACAACTCTATAAAAGGCATTTAATTGATTTCTTTTGCTGCTGTTTTATTCATTTTGAGCACTTGAACACTTTATAAAAATTTGGTTTCTCCACCGTAATTACCTATGCATTACTTGGCACAATCCGAACATTTTAGTTTTAATATTTGAAAATTTTTGTGGTTTGCCTTTAACTCAAATTTGAATTTGAATCGTTTTGAACTAATGCGAGATTTACAACAGTAACCGCGATGACGTGGCATCATTAACAGCGAATTACTGTAGCTTAAATATCCTAGCATCACACATTTCAACCACAACAGGCACATCCTCACAGACACCGATAGGTATGGCAGTTGATTTTGTGAGCCATTTGCAATGATATTTCAGTGGGTGTGAGTTTATTCAAATCAAGTCTTTTGTATAACGAGAAAGGCATAGGACTAACACCAGCTCCCAAATCACATAAAACAGTTTTCACATAATTTCTTTTGATGGAGCAAGGTATAGTTGGTATTCCCGGATCTCCAAGTTTTTTAGGTACACCATCTTTAAAACAATAATTAGCAAGCATGGTGGAGATTTCAGCTTCACATATTTTTATTTTGTTAGTGACAATATCTTTCATATATTTAGCATAAGGGGCCATCTTTAAAATATCAGTCAAACGGGTACGCAAAAAGACTGGCCTAAGTATTTCAGCAAATCATTCAAATTCTTCCTCCTCTTTTTTCTTAGAATGTTTAGGTGGAAAGGGCATGGGTTTCTGAACCCATGGTTCTCTTTCTTTACCATGTTTTTAGAACCAAAGTCTCTCTTATCATAACATTTATTTTTAGATGGTGGGTTATCAAGATCAACAACAGGTTCTATTTAAAGATCATTATCTGGTTCTTTATCATTGTATGGTTGAGCATATACATGAACATCATCATTGTCATTATCATTATCACTAGGTGAATGTTCATTACCAGATTGAGTTTCAGCATCAGAAATAGAAACATCATTGTCGGTGTCAAAACCGGCAGATCTCGGGTAGGGGGGCCCAAGCTGTGCGTCTAAGGATCAACGGTAACAATGGACAAATGGACACAATGTTTACCCGGGTTCGGGCCCTCTTAAAGGAGGTAAAACCCTACTCCTGCTTGATTATATTCGAAGAGTGTAGAGGTTACAAGAGTTGATCTACCTCGAGATCGTGGTGGCTAAACCCTAGATGTCTAGCCTATGAATATTCCAATGATGGTAATGATGATAGCCTCTATGGACTAAACCCTCAAGCTTATATACACACCGGAGGGACCTAGGGTTTGTACAAGGTCGGTTCACAAGGAAATAATACACTCGAACTCTAATCTTGCCATTCACGCATGGAGGAGTCCCACCCAGACACGAAGGATGGTCTTTAGCTTGATCTTTACGACCCATTCAACCCGGGCCATATTCCTGGGCCGGACACTTGAGGACCCCCGGATCTAGGACTCCCTCAGTAGTCCCCGAACTTGCCTTCAATGATGCTGTAGTATGAGGATTTAAGTCTTCGGCTTTGCAAGGCGGGTTCTTCACCATACTCCAGATTGACGATAGTCCGGCATCGGCTTTTGTGTCCAGTCTTTATGATTCCTTCCTGTCGTCACCTCGATTTCCACGCATTTGAGCGAATGCGAACGGTCCATAACCTTTTTATATTTCAACCCTTAAATATGCACGGGTGGATAACGAGGTTAGATCCCCATACGCCACCCCACATCGCCCAAAGAGCACTAAAGCAAACTACGAAAAAGGTCAAACCATGGCTAGTGCCCCTGGCTCCTCCTCGCGTCCTCATGGCCCTCAAGAGGGGGATTGGAGAAGTTGTTCTGTATCCCACCTTTAGCTCAATCATCTCCAGACGCAAGGATATCTTCCCCCCGCGGATCTAGTCTCCGTACGGGTGGGATTGGCTTCTACGGGCGATGGTGCATTGGCGGAGAATTTCCCCAACCCTAGCCAAGGGGAGAGGGTGTGCTTCATCTCGTTCCTTCTGAGGGGCGTAGGATTCCCGATCCACCCCTTCCTTAGGGGTCTATTGGAGTACTACGGAATCCAGCTGCACAACCTCACACCAGGTTCCACTCTACACATCTCTGGTTTTGTCGCTCTCTGCGAATTGTTTTTAGGCTGCGAGGCTCATTTCGAACTATGGAAAAAGTTCTTTTGCCTCGTCCCCTGCCATTAGGGCAGAGGGTCTATATTTGAAGTGGGCGGCTCCAAAGTATGGAGCATAGCCGGAACCAGTTACCCAGTCTGGACTCCGAAGAGGGGGTCCGAAGAATGGCCTTCAGAATGGTTTTACATTAAGGACGTTCCACTTCCGGAGCCAGTTCGGTGCGGACTTCCCGAATTCTCCAGTGCTCCCTTGAAGAAGCTACTCAGCTGGTGCCCCAAGTCCCATGAGCAAGAGGATAGTGTGGAGGTGATGAGACTGGTCAGCAAGGTCAGATTGCTGACCCATTCCGGACACTCCATCGTTGAAGTCATTTCCATGACGATAAAGTGATGCATCCAGCCTCTCCAATCCAGAGTGGCCCCTTTATGGAACTACAACGGGGAGGACGATGCGTCTCGCTATAGGCGAGGGGGTCTGGATAACCAAGCCGCATTGGCTGCCATGCTGGTCGACCTTTACAAAGGGGAAGAAGAAGATTTCGCCTGCTTAAATTGTCGGAAAGGCTTTCCTATCACTACAAAAAAATACACTTCCATGATGATACGTGTTTGTTACAGTAGGTCATGTTTTCTGTCATGCATGTACATCCATGACGATTTTGTGACAGAATCAAGATAGTCATACTTGTGCTGTCGTAGAAGTGTTCCATGACATTACCAAAATTATCATCACGAGTGTCCACTTCCATGATGATAAATCATGCGTCATAGAAGTTCTTTCGTCAAGGGTGACCGACACGTGGCATACACCGTAACGGGACGTTGTTAAGCTATCGTGTCCGGTTTTGGATCTGATAACCCGCTAAAAGCCACGACCAATGCCGATTTTCCACGTGTAAAATTCTCATTGGCCGATGGAACCACGCGTCAGCTCCGCGTTGGCACAGGTGTCACTCATCAAATGGTCGAGATGGGCCTATGATATGTTGACATGTGGACGGGCCCAAAAGTGGCCCATAAAGTTTAAATGGGCCGGCCCCAACTAAAGGCCCACAAGATTTAGCGGACCATAATGGGCCAGCCTAGCTAAGGGCCCACAAGATTTTGCAGACCATAATGGGCCGGCCCAGCTAAAGGCCCACAAGATTTAGCGGACCACAATGGGACGACCCAGCTAAAGGCCCACAAGATTTTGCCGACCATAATGGGCCGACCCAACTAAAGGCCCAAAATTCTCAGTTAAGGGCTGTACGGCTAGTGTCAAATCGGTCCATCTATGGCCCGTCCTAAACTTGTCATCATCGCGGCCCATGGTCACTTCTGCCCCGTTAATAGTCCGCTAAGTATTTGGGCCGAATTACGGCCCGATGTATTTCTGACCTATTAAAGGTCCTGCTTCATTCGGGCCCATTTACAGGCCATTGAAACTTTTGGCCCATAAATGACCATGAAGGATTTGGGTCATATTTGGCCATGTCTGACATTTGGCCTGTTAGAGGCCCACTATAGATTTGGGCCACTTTCAGCATGTTGTGATTTTTGGCCTGTTAACGTCGTACGAAATCCATGGGCCATATGTGGCCCAACGTCACATCGGGCCCATTAACGACCCATATAAAAATGATGCTAATCAAGCCCGACCGAACTTTCGGCCTATTAAAGGCCCATGTATTAGGTCGGTGCATTTACGGCCCGTCTGAATTTCGGCCTGTGAAAGATCCGCATCGTAAATGGGCCACCATTTCGGCCTGCTAAGACCAGTGGGTTATTTGGCACAATCAAGGCCCAATCCCACTTTCGGCCTATTAAAGGCCCATGTTTTTTATGGGCTTGAGATATTTACACCTGTAAACAGCCTATTGTTACTGAGGGCCCAAATTATGTTTAGGCCTGTTAAAGGCCCACTATGGGCACAGGCCTACCAGAAAAATATGAAAGCTTATGCTGATTTAGGCCAGATATTTTTAGTGGGATACATGCAAATTTCAGCCCATAATCATTTTTAGCCCAATTGGAATGGGCCCGACGAATGTTGGCATGTTGGGCTCCTATGAAGCTTTCGGCCGAATACATTACTAAGATAAACCTACACTATACAAAAATAGTGTCATAATTACTATAGCCTTTGGCAACATCATAAATGTTGTATCACAACAAAATAAATTCCAACCATACAACAAAAGGCATGTTGGCATAAAGTTTACAGTCCTTGCAGATAAAAGCACCATCAGATGTATAGAAGCACAGATCATTTGACCTGAGTGCTAATGTTTCAAGCTGTAGAATCTGATGGAGCAACACAATCTTCACCTTTTTTCCGCCATTGCTCTTGAACAACGAAGCGAATGTTTGATAGTCTGGTTTCAAAACCATTCATATCTTGACGATATTTGTCATCCACTATTCTTGTTTCCAAAACGACGTCCATTAGGGATTGGACTTATGTCTGGAGCACATATATATCACTCTGTCTAGCCGGAAGATTTTGTTCAGTAGGCGATTTGGATGAGATTACCTTGACAACCAACCCAGAATTACGCAGGAAGGTGCTTTTTGCACGGTTAGTGGAGAGATATTGACGCACTGCAGCAAGAGGTGACATTGTGCCTATGGTAGCCTCGTCACCTTCAGGTGGTTGTGGCTGTTCAATCATTTGTTCCATAGCTTGCTGAAAGTTTGAACTTGTAGATTAGTGTACTAGATAAGTTATAATGAGACATAAACAAACAAAGTAGGTTGCACGTTTATACATAACTTATTCTGGTGAACTACTATAATACATTAGCATGTATTGTAGTGCCAACTACATAATAAAATCACTTTCAGAACATATGTCCATGTAGCATGCCTACTGTATTGTCTATTTGCTCACATTCGTTGACATCTAAGGATAAAGAGACATGGTTTAAAGTAGGATGAACATAGTATGACATCATTCATATCATGGGCAAACAAATATAAAACAAACAGGCTATTTTATCATTGTGTGCGCACGTGAACATAACAACTAGATTACAGATCAAGACCAAAAGAATATCCTTCATCTCTTTTAAACCATGTAAGGTGAAATGATACGTTAAGACAACTGTGTATAAAAGTGAACATAGTAACTAACATTAGCTGCAAACCAAGTAGTTAAATGAACACATCACAGTACCAATCAGTTCAAAGGCAGGAGGAGTAAGGACTTACAACAACGGCTTGAACTGGTGTGCTCATTGTCGGTGTCAAAACCGGGGGATCTCGGGTAGGGGGTCCCGATCTGTGCATCTTAGGCTGATGATAACAGGAAGCGAGGGACACAATGTTTACCCAGGTTTGGGCCCTCTCGATGGAGGTAAAACCCTACTTCAAGCTTGATTAATATTGAAGATATGAGTAGTACAAGAGTAGATCTACCACGAGATCGTAGAGGCTAAACCCTAGGAGCTAGCCTATGATGGTATGATTGAAATTGTGATCGGCCTTCTAAGGACCAACCTCTCCGGTTTATATAGACACCGAAGAGGGCTAGGGTTTACATGGAGTCAGTTACAAGGAAGGAAACACAATATCCGGATCACCAAGCTTGCCTTCCACGCAAAGGAGAGTCCCATCCGGACACGGGACGAAGTCTTGCGTCTTGTATCTTCACGCTTCAATAGTCCAGACGATGTATACGGTCTGGCTGTCCGGATACCCCCTAATCTAGGACTCCCTCAGTAGCCCCTGAACCAGGATTCAATGACGATGAGTCTGCCGCGCAGTCTTGTCTTCGGCATTGCAAGGCGGGTTCCGTCTCCGAATACTCCAATGTACTTGCTATGACGAATAGTGTCCGACTTCCCATCAATGCCGCACTCCTCGGCTTTAGTGCCTCAATAATGACCATCTCCACGTGTCAAGCGAATGCGAGGAGCTGAAGCATTTATGCATTTGCCACCCCCGATCCTTCAAGCTGGCCGTCTATTTGAAGAGACGGGAATTCTCAGATCCAAACCTCACTCTCCCTCCTCGAGCAAGCATCCCGCAGAGCACTCCGGAAAAAACCATTCCAACATGGCCGGTCGTCGTAGCTCTTCTGCTCCCTCTTCTCGCTCCACGTCGGGGGATTGCGAAGAGTGTTCAGTTCCTCATAGCCATTTGATAAAGTTACAAACCCAAGGGTTTCTCCCACCGGCGTTTATGGTCCCCGTTCGAGCCAGAATAGCCACTTATAACGGAGTAGAACAAGCGGAGGGATCTCCTAATCCATCTCCAGAGGAGGGAATATGCCTCATCCCGCATCTGCTAAGGGGCGTCGGGTTTCCCATCCACCTATTTCTTCGCGGGCTCCTGGAGTTCTATGGTCTCTAGTTGCACAACCTTACCCCTGCCTCCGTGCTACACATAGCAGGGTATGTTGCCCTTTGCGAGCTATTTTTAGGCTACGAACCTCACTTCAGGTTATGGAAGAAGCTGTTCTGCCTTGTCCCCCGCACCCAGGGAGAATCCCCATGTCAAGTGGGTGGGGCCGAAGTATGGCGCATTGCCGAGACCGGATATCTATCCGGCACTCCCAAGAAGGCACCAGAGAACTAGTCTTCAGAGTGGTTATACATTGATGGCGTTCCCCTTCTGGATCCAGTCCAGACAGGTCTCCCTACTACGTCTTGAGCTTGCGTTGGTATTCCTCGAAGAGGAGAGGGTGATGCAGCAAAGTGTAGCGTAAGTATATCCCTTAGTTTTGAGAACCAAGGTATCAATCCAGTAGGAGGCTCCTCAAAAGTCCCAAGCACCTACACAAACAAACTGAGAACTCGCAACCAACGCAATAAAGGGGTTGTCAATCCCTTCACGGCCACTTGCAAAAGTGAGATCTAATAAAGATAGTATGATGAGATAAATATATTTTTGGTATTTTGTAATATAGATGCAAAAAGTAAAGATGCAAATAAAGTAGATGGAAAGCAAATATGATAAGAGATAGACCCGGGGGCCATAGGTTTCACTAGAGGCTTCTCTCAAGATAGCATAAGTATTACGGTGGGTGAACAAATTACTATCGAGCAATTGATAGAAAAGCGCATAGTTATGAGATTATCTAGGCATGATCATGTATATAGGCATAATGTCCATAACAAGTATACCGACTCCTGCCTGCATCTACTACTATTACTCCACACATCGACCGCTATCCAGCATGCATCTAGAGTATTAAGTTCATAAGAACAGAGCAACGCATTAAGCAAGATGACATGATGTAGAGGGATAAACACATGCAATATGATATAAACCCCATCTTGTTATCCTCGATCGCAACAATACAATACGTGTCTTGCAACCCTTTCTGTCACTGGGTAAGAACACCGCAAGATTGAACCCAGAGCTAAGCACTTCTCCCATGGCAAGAAAGATCAATCTAGTAGGCCAAACCAAACTGATAATTCGAAGAGACTTGCAAAGATAACTCAATCATACATAAAAGAATTCAGAGAAGATTCAAATATTATTCATAGATAAACTTGATCATAAACCCACAATTCATCGGATCTCGACAAACACACCGCAAAAAGAGTTTACATCGAATAGATCTCCACAAGAGAGGGGGAGAACATTGTATTGAGATCCAGAAAGAGAGAAGAAGCCATCTAGCTAATAACTATAGACCCGTAGGTCTGTGGTAAACTACTCACAACTCATCGGAGGGGCAAGGATGTTGATGTAGAGGCCCTCCGTGGTTGCTTCCCCCTCCGGCAGCGTGCCGGCAAGGGCTCCAAGATGGGATCTCACGGATACAGAAGGTTACAGCGGTGGAAATTGTGTTTCGTGGTGCTCCTGGATGTTTTTGGGGTCCGTAGGTATATATAGGAGGAAGTACGTCGGTGGCCACTTGAGGGGCCCACGAGACAGGGGGCGCGCCCTACGGGGGGGTGGGGGTGGGGTGGGGGGCGCCCTCCTATCTCGTGGGGCCCTCGGAGGCTTCTTGGCTTGCACTCCAAGCTCTCCGGATCAGATTTGTTCCAAAAAATAACGCTCCCGAAGGTTTCATTCCGTTTGGACTTCGTTTGATATTCCTTTTCTTCGAAATACTGAAATAGGCAAAAAAAACAGCAATATGGGCTGGGCCTCCGGTTAGTAGGTTAGTCCCAAAAAATGATATAAATGTGTAAAATAAAGCCCATAAACATCCAAAAGGGGTAATATAATAGCATGGAACAATAAAAAATTATAGATACGTTGGAGACGTATCAAGCATCCCCAAGCTTAATTCCTGCTCGTCCTCGAGTAGGTAAATGATAAAAAAGAAATTTTTGATGTGGAATGCTACCTAGCATAATTCATAATGTAATTTTCTTTCTTGTGGCATGAATGTTCAGATCCAATTGAATACAAAATAAAAGTTCATATTGACATACGAAATAGTAATACTTCAAGCATACTAATCAAAGTAATCATGTCTTCTCAAAATAACATGGCTAAAGAAAGTTATCCCTACAAAATCATATAGTCTGGCTATGCTCTATCTTCATCACACAAAGTATTTAATCATGCACAACCCCGATGACAAGCCAAGCAATTGTTTCATACTTTAATAATCTCAAACTTATTCAACTTTCACGAAATACATGAGCATGAGCCATGGACATAGCACTATATGTGGAATAGAATGGTGGTTGTGGAGAAGACAAAAAGGAGAAGATAGTCTCACATCAACTAGGCGTATCAACGGGCTATGGGGATGCCCATTAATAGATATCAATGTGAGTGAGTAGGGATTGCCATGCAACGGATGCACTAGAGCTATAAATATATGAAAGCTCAATAAAAGAAACTAAGTGGGGTGCATCCAACTTGCTCGCTCACGAAGACCTAGGGCACTTTGAGGAAGCCCATCATTGGAATATACAAGCCAAGTTCTATAATGAAAAATTCCCACTAGTATATGAAAGTGATAACATATGAGACTCTCTAACATGAAGATCATGGTGCTATTTTGAAGCACAAGTGTGGAAAAAGAGATAGTAGCATTGTCCCTTCTCTCTTTTTCTCTCATTTTTTTTCTTTTCCTTTTTTTATTTTTTTTCTTTGGCCTTCTTTTTTTCTTTTGGCCTTTCTCTTTTTTTTCTTTTTCTTTTTTCCTTTTCTTTTTAGAAAGTCCGAAGTCTCATCCCGACTTGTGGGGGAATCATAGTCTTCATCATCCTTTCCTCACTAGGACAATGCTCTAATAATGAAGATCATCACACTTTTATGGATTTACAACTCAAAGCTAGAACAAGATATGACTCTGTATGAATCCCTCCGGCGGTGTACCGGGATATGCAATGAATCAAGAGCGACATGTATGAAAATTATGAAGGTGGCCTTGCCACAAATACAATGTCAACTACATGATCATGCAAAAAGCAATACGACAAAAGTAATGTGTGTCATATGAATGGAACGGTGGAAAGTTGCATGGCAATATATCTCGGAATGGCTATGGAAATGCCATAATGGGTAGGTATGGTGGCTGTTTTGAGGAAGGTAAATGGTGGGTGTATGGTACCGGTGAAAGTTGCGCGGTACAAGAGAGTCTAGCAATGGTGGAAGGGTGAAAGAGTGCGTATAATCCATGGACTCAACATTAATCAAAAGAACTCATATACTTGTTGCAAAAATTTAGAAGTCATCAAAAACCAAACTACTACGCGCATGCTCCTAGGGGGATAGATTGGTAGGAAAAGACCATCGCTCGTCCCCGACCACCACTCATAAGGAAGATAATCAATAAATAAAATTGTGCTCCAACTTCATCACAAAGCGGTTCACCATACGTGCATGCTACGAGAATCACAAACTTCAACACAAGCATTCTTTAAATCCATAATCACCCAACTAGCATGACTTTAATATCACTACCTCCATATCTCAAAACAATTATCAAGCATCAAATGGATCATAGCATCCAATTCACGTTCTATGATAGTTTTTATTATACCCAACTTGGATGCTCATCATTCTAGGACCAACTTTATGATAATAGAAAATACCATGCTGTTCTAAAAGACTCTCAAAATAATATATGTGAAGCATGAGATACTAGCAATTTCTTCAAAATTAAGACACCACCGTGCTCTAAAAGATATAAGTGAAGCACTAGAGCAAAAACTATCAAGCTCAAAAGATATAAGTGAAGCACATAGAGTATTCTAGCAAATTCTAATCAAATAGGCTTCTCCCAAAAGGTGTGTACAACAAGGATGATTGTGGTAAACTAAAAATCAAAGACTAATATAATACACGACGCTCCAAGCAAAACACATATCATGTGGCGAATAAAAATATAGCTCCAAGTAAAGTTACCAATGAACGAAGACGAAAGAGGGGATGCCTTCCCGGGGCATCCCCAAGCTTATGCTTTTGGCTATTCTTGAATATCTTGGGGTGCCATGGGAATCCCCAAGTTTAGTCTCTTGCCACCCTTTATTCCATAGTCCATAAAATCCTAACCCAAAACTTGAAAACTTCACAACACAAAACTCAACAGGATATCTTATAAGCTCTGTTAGTGAAAGAAAACAAAACCACCACATAAGGTACTGTAATGAACTCATTCTTTATTTATATTGGTGTTAAACCTACTGTATTCCCACTTCTTTATGGTTTATAAACTAATTTACTATCCATAGATGCATTGAAATAAGCAAACAACACACGAAAAACAGAATCTGTCAAAAACAGAACAGTCTGTAGCAACCTGTAACTAACGCAAACTTCTGGAACTCTAAAGATCCTAACAAAATAGGAAGTCCTGTAAAATTTGTTTATTAAACAGCAGCAAAAAGAATCAACGCAAAAGCACGTTCCTGTGATTTAACAAAATTATATTCGTGCATGCAAAGTTTATGTTTTTCAGCAGAATCAAATCAACTATCATCGTAGGTTATCATATAGGTTCTACTTGGCACAAACACTAATTAAAATATAAAAACACATCTATCCAGAAGGTAGATGCAAGAATTATTACTAAACAGGAGCAAAAACAAAAAGCATAAATAAAAATTGGGTTGCCTCCCAACTAGTGCTATCGTTTAACGCCCCTAGCTAGGCATAAAAACAAAGATAGATCTAAGTAGTGCCATAATAATAAGATAGATCTTGAAAGCTCATCTCATATTCTCTACGTTCGGCAGCAAGTTTTCTTTGAGGCAAGCAAAAGTAATCGAAAGGGCTAAATTTAGAGGGACAAAGATCCCCAAGATCAATCACAGGAGGAACGGGTTCCTCCTTTGGCCCTTCATAGTGTACAACTATTTCATCACTAAAAGAACTCTTTTGGCAAAATCTTGTGAGCCTATACACAAGAGAGTATCCTAACTCATTGTTTCGAAGGGCAAAATCATTATTAAGCTCGTTAATGCAATCAACCAAGACATTGGTAGGAACCTTTTTTCTAAGGTTTTCATTAAAAGCGATATAGTCCGAAGATTGAAAACGTCTAATTTCCTCTTGATCATAGAGGATCGCTTCTATGGGAGGACGACCGGCGTCCACCCTATAGTGCACAAAGATTTCTTTGGCCGCTCTTATGATAAATCTAAACTCATGAGCCAAAAAGATAGTAACAGCACGCTTAACAGAAGAATGCTCAATATTAGAGAATTCTAGGAAAATTCTTTGTATGCAAGGATGCATATGCATAAATTATCTTTCAAGTTCAACTACAAGCATAGCGATAGCATCCGCAAGACTACTAGTTCTATGAAGAATAGAACAACCCATGGAAGGTAAAGCACCAGCACAAGTAAAGAATTATTTAATAACACCTTTGCCAATGATGTTACCACTACCGATTCGAAACTTTTTAGTATGCAAGATAGGGGGTTCATCGGCCGTAGCCTCGGGATTTTCTGTGTTATCATTATTGTCCATATCGACGATAATCTCCCCAATTTCAGACATAACGGCAAACAAAAGCAAGGCAGAAGAAAACAAGCAAAAAGAGAGGAGGAGATTGGGAAAGAGAGGGCGAATAAAACGGCAAGGGTGAAGTCGGGGAGAGGAAAACGAGAGGCAAATGGCAAATAATTTAAATGCGAGGGAGATGGGTTTGTGATGGGTACTTGGTATGTCTTGACTTGAGAGAAGACCTCCCCGGCAATGACGCCAGAAATCCTTCTTGCTACGTCTTGAGCTTGCGTTGGTTTTCCTCGAAGAGGAGAGGGTGATGCAGCAAAGTGTAGCGTAAGTATTTCCCTCAGTTTTGAGAACCAAGGTATCAATCCAGTAGGAGGCTCCTCAAAAGTCCCACGCACCTACACAAACAAACTGAGAACTCGCAACCAACAAAATAAAGGGGTTGTCAATCCCTTCACGGCCACTTGCGGAAGTCTGATCTACTAAAGATAGTATGATAAGATAAATATATTTTTGGTATTTTGTAATATAGATGCAAAAAGTAAAGATGCAAATAAAGTAGATGGAAAGAAAATATGATAAGATATAGACCCAGGGGCCATAGGTTTCACTAGAGGCTTCTCTCAAGATAGCATAAGTATTATGGTGGGTGAACAAATTACTGTCGAGCAATTGATAGAAAAGCGCATAGTTATGAGATTATCTAGGCATGATCATGTATATAGGCATCACGTCCGTAACAAGTAGACCGACTCCTGCCTGCATCTACTACTATTAATCCACACATCGACTGCTATCCAGCATGCATCTAGAGTATTAAGTTCATAAGAACATAGCAACGCATTAAGCAAGATGACATGATGTAGAGGGATAAAGACATGCAATATGATATAAACCCCATCTTGTTATCCTCGATGGCAACAATACAATACGTGTCTTGCAACCCTTTCTGTCACTGGGTAAGAGCACTGTAAGATTGAACCCAAAGCTAAGCACTTCTCCCATGGCAAGAAAGATCAATCTAGTAGGCCAAACCAAACTGATAATTCGAAGAGACTTGCAAAGATAACTCAATCATACATAAAAGAATTAAGAGAAGATTCAAATATTATTCATAGATAAACTTGATCATAAACCCACAATTCATCGGATCTCGACAAACACACCGCAAAAAGAGTTTACATCGAATAGATCTCCACAAGAGAGGGGGAGAACATTGTATTGAGATCCAAAAAGAGAGGAGAAGCCATCTAGCTAATAATTATGGACCCGTAGGTCTGTGGTAAACTACTCACAACTCATCGGAGGGGCAAGGATGTTGATGTAGGGGCCCTCCGTGGTTGCTTCCCCCTCTGGCAGAGTGCCGGCAAGGGCTCCAAGATGGGATCTCGTGGATACAGAAGGTTACGGCGGTGGAAATTGTGTTTCGTGGTGCTCCTGGATGTTTTCGGGGTCCGTAGGTATATATAGGAGGAAGAAGTACGTCGGTGGCCGCCCGAGGGGCCCACGAGATAGGGGGCGCGCCCTACAGGGGGGGCGCGCCCTCCTATCTCGTGGGGCCCTCGAAGGCTTCTTGACTTGCACTCCAAGCTCTACGGATCAGATTTGTTCCAAAAATAACGCTCCCGAAGGTTTCATTCCATTTGGACTCCGTTTGATATTCCTTTTCTTCGAAATACTGAAATAGGCAAAAAAACAACAATATGGGTTGGGCCTCCGGTTAGTAGGTTAGTCCCAAAAAATGATATAAATGTGTAAAATAAAGCCCATAAACATCCAAAAGGGGTAATATAATAGCATGGAACAATAAAAATTTATAGATACGTTGGAGATGTATCACTCCCCAAGTTCAATAACGCCCCGCCGAGGGCATGTCTAAGCTGGCGCCTCTGGGGCCCCCAAGAGGAGGATACTAGGGAAATACATTTCCTGATGAGCAGGATAAAGTTACTGGCTAAATCCGGACTAACGACAGTCGAGGTCATGGCAATATGCATAATGCGGGGAGTGCAACCACTTCAATATCGGGGGAAGCCCATGTGGCACTTCAACGGGGAAGACGACGCCACTCGCTGCGCCCGTAAGGGTTCGGACTCCGCCACTGCTCTGGCAAGGATATTGTCCGGTTTATACAAAGGGGAAGAGGAAGAATTCCTTCGCATTAAACCGCGGGACGGATTCTCCATGTACAACCCCCCAGAGTGGGTAAGTCCTCATTCCTTTCCCTACTTCACTTACTTTAGTGTTCTCTGCTAAGATTATCCGCCTCGATGTTTCCGAGCAGGAACTGAGGATGGCCGTAGAAGGAATCTTCAGCCCCTCCCCGCAGCCAGAGGACCCCAGAAGGGCCCTAGATCCAGGACTCGAAGAAGATCCGGATATTACCGTGGAGCTTGTCAACGGCGTATTTTATCAAGCGAGCCATGACAGCGTCTCAGTGGCCATTATTGCCGACTATCCCGGACTGCTACCTGCATCGTGTGTAAGCCGAACTAAAAAACCCTATCCTCCGAAGAGGACTCCCTTCAGGTGTCATGCCTTACCCTTGAAGCGTCATGTTGTGTGCAGAGAGGACGGTCGGAGCGCGGGGCCGAGCCCCTAGGGACTCGTCGACCATGGGCGTCCGGATCGGGCAGACTTAAGAGGAAGGCGGTGAGGGTCGACACACCGCTACAGAGGTAAAGCAAAAACCTGTCCTGTGATTATGGTATTTGAAATATAACAATGCCCTTTGTGTCTGGCAGGAAGAGGAGCAGCCGGACTATATCCGGGGATCCCCCCAATCACGCCTCCACCAGCCGGGTTCCAGAACCGGCTTCGAGGGCGGAGGCGTACACGGGGCCAGTACCGCATAGTTCTCCGACAAAGGACGCGGATATGCTTTCGGTCACGAACTCCGAAGTGGAGAGCGCCCTGAATCACCCGCGCCGGAGGGCCGTGCTTCGGAACAACATCTTTTCCGAAGAGGCATTTAATGCCTTCAATTCGGGGGACACATACATCCGAGCAGCTCAAGGCGGGCTTGCCCGAGCGACGGACCAGTATACCAAAGATATACCGGTAAGAAATTTTGATAAGCATGTATAGCAGTAGCCCCTGAGACTTGAAATGGTTGGAACAACTGTTTTAAGGATCAATTTATGTGCAGGTCCATGTAGATAAGAATGAACAATTGGCTCGGGAGCTGGAGGAATGCAAGGCCCCGCTGAGGGACACAATTGCCAAGTTAGAGGAATCCCAGAAGGCCTCATCTATTGTACGAAGATGCACTAGTTAGTAAATGGCTGGTATGACTAGTCTAACATAAAATACTGCAGACAATCCCGGGGTGAATCCGGAGGGCGTAACGGATGACGACTCGCATCTCAAAAGGCAGCTAAAGGCTGGCGAGCGCATTCTTACGCAAGTTAGGCAGGAGAAGAACAATCTTCAAGATGCCAATATCCGGCTGGACGTGGAATTAAAACACGTCCGCGCTCAGCTGGTGGACTCCGTGAAGGAGAACAAAAGGCTTCGATGCGGTATTTACGGTAAGTGCCTAGACGAACTATATTACAGTTCGGCGAGGAAGTGTATTGAAAGAATTTTGCTTGTAGGCATGTTAACGGGTCGCCCCGAGGAGGAGATGCCCTCATCTGCAGGCGATATACTACAAGACCTTTCACAATTGCACGAGCGAGCTCGGCGGGTGATGCACATCGTTGCTCAGGCCTTGTGGCCATCAAGCTTCCTGCCGATTGGCATGGGGGAGCTTGTGGATCTGCTCCAAGGAGCTCGGCGGCACTTCCGATTGTGGAAGATGTCAGCCTGCCGGCAAGGTGCAAGAGAAGCCTGGGCTATGGTGAAGATGCGCTACACCAAGCTGGACCCGAACCATATGGCCGAAGTAGGACCGGCGGGGCCCGATGGGCAAGAAATTCCCGTAAGTCTGGTATATGACTGTCGTGGTGTTCTCACGGGGGGCTTGCGAGTCGACAGATGCCACAAGGGCTTAGTGTGAGGGTAAGACTGCTGCTGATAGGCCCGGGAGCGGGTATGCGAGTAGCACGCGGTGGTTTACCCAGCTTCGGAGCTCTCTAGAGAGATAATACTCCTACTGCTGCATGTCTAAGTGTATGTGGTATATCTCGTACAGAGTGCTCCTAGAGCTGTATCTGGGATCAGTCCCATGGGTACCTGACTTTGTATATGCCTATATGAGGCATGCTAGTGGTCGGCCATGCTCATGGCCGTGAGCATGTGTGTGCTCAAGCATGAGTGCATGTGAGAATGAGTCCCTCCCCTGGATGGATGGATGTGTGCCCCTTTATATAGGAGAGGGTAGCTTAGAGAGTAAGCTAGGTAGTGGGCATGGGTAAGGCATGGTGCATGTCATCCTTGTCCCCTGGGTCACCTCATAAATAGTGCCAGGGGACAAGTGACACTATACATGGCTGAGATGACACGTGGATAGTGCTCGGGTACGGCCGTCTCGTCGGTGTCTTGTGGGTGTCGGGTCGGGCTGCAGTCGGCAGCCGGCTGGTTGGCGCAGTCGACAGCCGGACGGGGAGCCGGCAGGAGCGGTCGGGCAGTCGAACTGAGGGGCTTTGCTAGCCCCGATGTCTTGAAATATCGTCTCACCGTCTTCAGGGTATCCGTGTCCAATTACTCCGAGAATGACGAGGTAGCGTTAGCCGCCAAGTATTCTCAACAGGATTGTAAGCTAGATAGCTTATTGGATGGTATAGAGGAGGAATATAGTCAGTGCAAGTGACTGTGTAATTCAATGGGCATAAGTAGCCCCCAGCCAGATTAAAATCATTTGTCATGGCGGACCTTTTCGCTTCAGCCCCCGGATCCTACAGTCCGGGGTGTGTCCGAATACCCACTCAGTTATACAAAACCGGGGTATGCGTGGAAACCAGGTGTAGGGGTCATAAGTGCTTGAACAGACAAGTACCTAACTAGTTATGTTATATTACATGGATAGTAAGAAACATCTTCCAGGGAGAATAGTTCCGTTAGGGGTTCCTTTCCATGGGTACGCATGCGACGATGCACATGTCCGGACTACGAATGATGGCGCAGGATAAAAGACTTCTGGGGATTTATGTTGTAATAAATGAATACATCTTGTGTTCACCGATCGAATATTCTCTTAAGGAAACTAGCTTCGGGCTTCACCCAGTCTGAGGTACACATCCGGCTGAACCGACAGTAACAATCGCAGAGGTGCTCCCCTTATGCCCTAGCCGAATTAACGGGAACATAGGGCATAAACACAAGAGCCAGGCAACCCAGCTTGGCCACATCTTAAGTCATATCGATGCATATAATGGTGAAGAAAAGGCACATATGGAAAGAGAAATGCATATGTGATGGGCGAAAATCCGTTTAGAGTATTTATTTTTAGCTTCCGTATAGGAAGCCCCCAGGTATTGCTTACACACATAGTGCGGTCGGAGTGATCCGGAAGTCTGTACTGTATTAAGTACTTTGTGTGAAGAGGAAGAAGAAGTCGGGAAAGGAGAAGGGATGGAGCATAAATAAAAGGGAGGGAGTAAGGAGACGAACATTGAGTTTGGCGTTAGGCATACAATCTTCGGAGTCTGGCCGCGTTCCATGGGTTCGGCTCGAGCCTGTTATCAGACGCATTACGTAAGCGGTATGCTCCTCCGGTGAGAACTTCGTCGATGACAAAGGGACCTTCCCACTTGGGTTTGAGCTTGTCCTTCTTCTTCTCCGGTAGGGGTAGAACTAGTTCGCCAATATTGTAAGTTTTGGCCCGTACTTCTCTGCTTTGGTATCGTCGAGCCTGCTGTTGATAGAATGCGGAGAGGGCTTTTGCGACGTCGCGTTCCTCCTCCTGGGCATCCAAGTTATCCTGCCGATCTAGCTCGGCTTCCTTCTCTTCGTACATGCGTACGCATGGCGAATCATGTATTATGTTGCTGGGTAGCACTGCTTCCGCGCTGTACACCATAAAAAATGGTGTATATCCGGTGGTGCGATTCGGCGTGGTCCGCAGCCCCCAGAGTACGAAGCGAGCTCCTCGACCTAGTGCGTATCTGACTGTGTCAAAGATCGCACTAGTCTGGGTTTGATGCCTCTCATGATGAGACCGTTTGCCCGTTCGACCTGGCCGTTTGTTTGGGGATGGTAGACGGAAGCGTAGTCGAGCTTAATGCCCATTTTGCCGCACCAAGTTTTCACCTCATCGGATGTGAAATTGGAGCCATCATCAGTGATGATGCTGTGGGGGACGCCGTATCGGTGTACGACCCCGGATATGAAGTCTATGACTGGTCCGGATTCGGCCGTTTTGACTGGTTTGGCTTCTATCCATTTGGTGAACTTGTCCACCATGACCAATAAATATTTTTTTCTTATGGCTTCCCCCTTTAAGAGGTCCGACCATATCCAGCCCCCAGACCGTGAAGGGCCAGGTTATGGGGATTGTTTGTAGAGCGATAGGGGGCATATGACTCTGATTGGCAAAGAGCTGGCAACCGACGCAGTGTTGGACAAGGTCATGTGTGTCTGCTCGGGCCGTCGGCCAATAGAAGCCTGTACGGAAAGCCTTGCTGACTAGTGCCCGAGCCGCGACGTGGTGCCCGCCCAGTCCTGCATGGATTTCAGCCAAGTGCTGCCGCCCTTCCTCCTCGGAGATGCATCTTTGGAGCACTCCGGTGGCACTTTTCTTGTAGAGTTCCCCTTCGTGGACTTTGTAAGCTTTAGAACGCCGGACAATGCAGCATGCTTCGTTTTGGTCTTCTAGGAGCTCCTGCCTATTTAGGTAGGCTAAGAAAGGCTCAGTCCATGGGGCGACTACGACCATGATTTCATGGGCCAAAGATGTTATTTCGGTGGCAGAGCCTCCGATTATGTCTAATGGTTTGGAATCTGGGGGTGTGTTCGGATCCGTGCTAGTATTGCCGGACTCCCCTTCCCATACTACGGATGGCTTGAACAACCTTTCCAGAAATATGTTAGGTGGGACAGGGTCGCGTTTAGCGCCGATACGGGCGAGAACGTCAGCCGCATGATTGTTTTCTCGAGCCACATGGTGGAATTCGAGCCCCTCGAACCGAGGTGACATTTTGAGGACGTCATTACGGTAGGCCACCATTTTCGGATCCTTGGCATCAAAGTCTCTGTTTATTTGTGATATTGCGAGGTTCGAATCCCCGCGCACTTCCAGGCATTGAATGCCCATAGAGACTGCCATCCAAAGACCGTGCAACGGAGCCTCATATTTGGCTGCATTGTTGGAATCTATGTATAATATTTGGAGGACGTACTGGACCGTGTCTCCGGTGGGAGACGTCAGGACTACACCTGCTCCCAATCCGGCCAGCATTTTGGAGCCGTCGAAGTGCATGATCTAGTTGGAATACTGTAAGTGCATCTAGTGCCCCTTAGTGATTTTGGTGTATTGAAGACTTATAGGTTAAGGGACTAATGCGTTTGTGAGTGTACACAGGTCTATAAGTCTATGAGGAGTTTGATATTTATAGAGAAAGTCGACCCCTAAAAATGAAGTTCTTCAACTGAAGACTTTGATATTCTGAAGACTTTTTGAAGACTTTGAAAGTGAAGAAATTGGTGTGACCTTGAAGACTTGGTATTCATTTGTGGAACATGAAGCGTGAAGACTTTTGTTTTCGTAGTTTCATTTTCTCTTTCTTGAGTCATAGGAAACACCGTATTGTTAAAGGGGGTCGAGGAAATACTAAGGAAAAATTTCCATGTGATGCTCAACTCAAAATCCTACACCTACCAATCCCTTCGAGTGAAGCCTTTGGAAATCTCATACAGTTCAGTCACTTTCTTCAGTGACAGAGATGAAGTTCTTCTGGTCGCTGATGAATTTGTTCTGACTGAGGAGTTAGGAATTCGTCTGTGCGAATTACCTACATAGTGAGGAACATGATAGCCCTGAGGAATTTGAGAGTCAAATTTCCGACCGTTGCTGTGCTGCGCGCCAGCTGTCCCAAAATATCTTATCCACCTAACGGTCATATCATTGAAGGGCATTTATGTCTTATCATGTCGGGCTGCTCCCCAGGCTATAAATAGTCGCCCCCTACAAACACTAGCTGGTTGGCTGCTCCGAGAGAACTTGGCACTTGTCATTTGAGAGCAACCCATCCTCCGAGGACTTTGAGCGAAAATCATTGAGTGAGGAAAATCCAAAACCAAACCCCTACAAACCCAAAGTGATTGAGCATCACTGAAGAAATTGATCCTGTGTGGATCCGACGCTTGTTACCTTTGAAGACTGTGCTTCTTCCAGACGGTTAGGCGTCAAGGTCTAGAGCATCCAAGAGGAATTGTGGATCGCCTAGTGACCAAGTCTGTGAAGGTTTGGAAGTCGCTTGAAGACTTACCACGAGTGATTGGACGAGGTCTGTGTGACCTTAGTTCAAGGAGAATACGGTGAGGACTGGGTGTCTTGAGCTGCGTGCTCAGCGACTGGGTGTCCGGGACTGTGTGTCCTCGAGTTTAAATACTCAGCCGCTCCAACCAGACGTACAACTGAGACAGCAGTTGGAACTGGTCTACCAAATCATTGTCTTCACCAACCTAACTGGTTCTATTTCCTCAACCCTTCCATTTCCTCATTACTGTGTTGAGTGTTTGTTCATATCTGTGTTTGAAGACTTTGACTGAAGACTTTCTCAATTTCATCAGTTCAATTTCTTCAGTCTGTTTGTCTTCATCTTGTGCTATCCTGTGATTACGCTTTCTGTACTCTGTGCTTGTCTTCATTTCATCATGATGACCATGCTTGTATTTTGTTATGCTTACTTCTGAGTACTTATTCCGCTGCTAATAGTTCTTCGCTAAGGAATTTCCTCACCGGCAAATTCCTCAGTGAAGAATTCATAAAAATCGCCTATTCACCCCCCCTCTAGTCGACATAACGCACTTTCAATTGGTATCAGAGCAAGGTACTCCCTTGTTCTGTGTGATTTTGGTTTAACCACCTGGAGTTTTAGTTATGTCGACAGCAGGTATGATCAAGGTCTCCGCTGGGTGTACTACCTTCGATGGCACGGACTACCCCTACTGGAAGAATAAGATGCGAATGCATCTTGAAGCAATTGACAACGATCTCTGGTACGTTGTGGAAAATGGTGTTCCCTCAGTCACACCTTCTCTGAATGCTGCTGATGTGAAGAGATTCAAGCAACTCGACTCTCAAGCGAAGAATATCATATGTGGTCATCTGAGTAAAGGACAGTATGGAAGAGTGAGTGCTTTGGAAACTACTAAGCTTATCTGGGATAGGCTGTCCAAAGTGAATGAAGGAGTCTCAACTCAGCGTGACTCTCGAGTTGATGTTCTTCGGAATCTCTTCAACCGCTTCAAAAGACTCGACAATGAAAATGTCCAACAAACCTTTGATCACCTCACTGACATCTCAAATGAACTTCAAGCCCTCGGTGCTACTGACATCACTGACCATGAGGTGGTGAAGAAACTGTTGAGATCACTTGATTCCTCATTTGATACTCTGGGTCTGATGATACAAGAACGGGCTGACTACAAGTCTCTTGATCCTGCCGATATCCTCGAAAGGCTAAATACTCACGAGTTTCAGCTTGCTGAAAAGAGAGATCTCTATGGTTCGAGCTATGGAAAACCACGTGCCCTGAAGGCCAAGGTTGTGTCTGAGTCTGAATGTGAGGATTCTGGTAGTAGCCTTGGTGATCCTGAAGAATTGAGCCAGGAGCTAGCACTGCTCGTGAAGAAATTCCAGAAGTTCTCAAGACGTGGTCGCTTTGGAAAATCCTCAAGAAGCAGTGATCCCTCATCAAATGACTATAAGAAAAGGCTGTGCCACAAATGCAAGAAACCTGGTCATTATATTCAAGATTGTCCTCAGTGGGAAAAGGAATTGAAGAAGAAGAAATACAAGGATTATAGTTCTGATGATGCGAAGAAGAAGAAGAAATCGTCAAAATCTTCATCATCAAAATCCTCGAAGTCTTCATCTCACAAGAAGAGCAGCTCCAAGAAGGCTCGGGCATTCATTGGCAAGGAAATGGACTCTGAAGCTGAATCTGAGGAACATGAGGAAGAGGAGGAGTCTGAAGAATCCGAATCTGGTGTGGCAAGTCTGGCCTTCGCTACTGCTTTCGTTAGCAAGTCCATCTTCAACACTAAAGAAACTGACTCCACCGACAAGCCTGATGAAGATAATGATGACTACGCTCCCACCTATTGCTTCATGGCAAAAGGTGCAAAGGTACTCAAATACACATCCTCTGAATCTAGTGAAAATGAATCTGATGAGGATCTCAACCCCAGCTACTCTAAACTTGCTAAGATTGCTGTAAAACAACAAAGGGCTCTTGAAAAGGTTCAAAACATGCTAGACAAAAGTGATGATATGTTGGGTGAAGAAATGGATCGCACTAAAGACCTGACTGAAAATCTTCAGAGACTTCAGTCTACAGTTGACAGCCTTCAAGGTCATCATAACACTCTCTTGTCCGATCATGAGAAACTTTCTTATGAATTTCTTCAAAGAAAGCAAGATCTTGAGAAGCTAAGAGTGAGTTATGAAGATCTTCTGAAGGAGCGCGATTCATTACTAGCTCAACAAATCAGCGCTTCTCAGGAAGAATTTGTTCCTCCATGCTTAAAGTGCATTGAACGTGAATCTGCTAATTCTTCACCTGAATGTTCAAATGCTTCAACTGTTACAAATTCGTCACCTGCCTCTGCTATCTCTAATTCCTCATCTGAGGACATTGCTAGTATCATTGACGATGCAGGGCTGAAGGAATTGTACATGACAGGCATGTACAAAAGCCTCAAAGGGCATCAAATTCTTTGTGATGTGCTCAAAAAGCAGATCCTCAACAGAAACCCTAGGAAAGAGGGTATTGCCTTTGAGAGGAAACTCAATGCTGATGGAACATATTGGAAGCCTGAGCAGTACTCCAAAACCTCATGGGTTGCTACAAAGGGACCTCTAGTTGATCCATCTAACTTATCTGGCTTTACGTGTGAATCTTCTCATTCTTCTGATGAGTCATTTGACTCCAACTATAAACTGTTCAAAAATCAGAATGGTGAAGTATTTGCTAGATATGTTGGCACTAACTGCAGGAATGGTTCCCCTATGAAGAAAATATGGGTTCCCAAAAGTTATGTTAAAAGTCTTTAGGTAAATGTCCTCATGACACCACCTGTGAAGAATAGAAACCCCAGACCCAATTCTTCATATGGACCTAATTCTTCATATGGATCAAATTCCTCAAATGGATCAAAGTCCTCATATGATCACATCGTGCTAACCCCTCTGTTTCGCAGGGTAGAGCTAAGGGCTATGAATATGCGCATTATTCTTCAAATCATTATGTTCATAAGTCCTCGAAGAATTTCTCTGCTTATTCATATACTTACCCTAACCCCTCTTATGTGAAACGAAATGGTTTGGCTTCTTTGCCACCATTCTCGTATGGTGCTCACAGAGTGATGAACTCTTTGCCACCCCTTCAGATGTGGGTGGTGAAGAAAAAGAACTAATCTCTTCTGCAGGGTTAGGTCTCCAGACGTGCCTTAATGTCTGAAGAATTTGCTGGGGACCTGACAAAATTGCCTGAAAGGACGCAGGCGAATCATGATGAAATAAACTTTCACACGTCCTCCTACTGCTATATCTGTCTACTGCTTGATGAAATTCATCTGATGAACTTGATATCATATTCTTCATCGATGAAGCATATGAGATTGTAAGTTACACTAATTCATCTGCAGGATGATCAACCCAAAGCCTCTGAATGGGTCCTCGATAGTGGATGTACAAATCACATGACTGGTGACAAGAATCTTTTGATGGATGCTCCCTTATCACCGTCACATCTGAAGCACATCATCTTTGCTGACAAAGGCAAAAGTCAGGTATTGGGTCTTGGTAAGGTTGCGATCTCTAAGGATAAACACATGGACAAAGTCATGCTTGTTGAGTCCTTAGGATACAACCTCATGTCAGTCTCAATGCTTTGTGATCTTGATATGGTTGTTGTCTTTGGCAAGTATCGCTGTGTTGTGATTATGGAAGCTGACAATTCCAAAGTCTTCGAAGGCTTTAGGAGAGGAGATTTGTATATTGTTGATTTCTCTACAGGACCACAACCAGCCGTGTGTCTACTTGCAAAAGCTTCAGAAGGCTGGCTATGGCATCGACGACTTGGTCACGCAGGCATGAGGAATTTGCACACGCTTGAGAAGAAGAAGCATGTCATTGGCATTGAGAATGTCAAATTCCTCAAGGATCACTTATGCGGTGCCTGTGAAGCTGAAAAAATGACCAAGGCCAAGCATCCAGCGAAGACTATCATGACCACTACTCGTCCATTCGAATTGCTTCACATGGATCTCTTTGGTCCTAATCATTATTCTGCTGTTTCGAATGATGCATCTCTATATGGATTTGTTATTGTTGATGACTATTCTCGTTACACATGGGTACACATTGTCACTTACAAACATGAAGTGCAGGAAATTTTCAAACGATTTTCCTCGAGGGCTTCAACCAACTTTGGTGTGAAGATCAAGCACATCAGAACTGACAATGGAACTGAGTTCAAGAATTCCGGTCTTGATGACTATCTTGATGAACTTGGTATTACTCATGAGTTATCTGCTCCCTATACTCCTCAGCAAAATGGTGTCGTGGAGCGCAAAAACAGAACCCTCGCTGAAATGGCTCGCACTATGCTTGATGAATACAAAACGCCTCGTCGTTTTTGGATCGATGCAATTGATACTGCATGCCACATCATCAATCGGGTATATCTTCACAAATTCTTCAAGAAGACTGCCTATGAACTCCTCACTGACAAGAAACCCAATGTGAGTTATTTCAAAGTCTTCGGTGCTAAATGTTGGATTAGAGATCCTCACCACAATTCTAAATTTGCACCGAAAGCACATGAAGGTTTTATGCTTGGTTACGGAAAGGACTCGCACACCTACAGGGTCTTCAACAACGTTCTTCACAAGGTTGTTGAAACTGTAGATGTGCGGTTCGATGAAACTAATGGCTCGCAAAGAGAGCACCTACCTTCTGTGTTAGATGAACCAGCACCTGAGGATTCTATCAAGTTCAAGGCAACTGAGGATGTCATTCCTATTGAAGAATTTGCTGAAGAAGTCATTCCAGTTCATGAAGAACATCAAGCTGACTCACCTGAAGAAAATGCTGAAGAAAATGGTGCTGAAGAAAATGCTGACCAAACTCCTCAGCGACAACCAGCTCATCCTCGCGTAGCAAAAGAAGTGCAAGTGGAGAAGATCATCGATGACATTAGAGCACCAGGTCCTCTCACACGCTCAAAAGCTTCACATTTATCTAACTTTTGTGGGCACTATGCTTTTGTCTCTACCACAGAGCCCACTAAGGTAGATGAAGCATTTTTGGAGCCGGAGTGGATTCAGGCTATGCAAGAAGAATTACATCAGTTCGAGCTCAACAATGTCTGGGAACTGGTCAAACGTCCAGATCCTCGCAAGCATAATATCATTGGCACAAAGTGGATCTACCGCAACAAGCAAGATGAAAATGGCCTTGTGGTGAGGAATAAGGCACGACTGGTAGTTCAAGGCTACACACAGGTTGAAGGAATTGATTTCGATGAAACTTTTGCACCTGTTGCTAGACTTGAGGCTATTCGCATATTACTTGCCTATGCTAACCATCATGATATCATCTTATATCAAATGGATGTGAAAAGTGCATTCCTCAATGGTAAGCTTGAGGAAGAAGTATATGTTGCACAACCCCCAGGTTTTGAAGATCCAAAGAATCCTGACAAAGTCTTCAGACTTAATAAGGCCCTCTATGGCCTCAAGCAAGCCCCTCGGGTGTGGTATGATACGTTGAAGGAATTCTTCGTGAAGAATGGCTTCACACCCGGTTCACTCGACCCTACTCTCTTTACTAAATCATATGATGGTGAACTGTTTGTGTGCCAAATATATGTTGATGATATTATCTTTGGCTGTACTGACCAACGTTATAGTGATGAATTTGCCTATATGATGAGTGAAGAATATCAAATGTCTATGATGGGAGAGTTGAAATTTTTCTTAGGTCTTCAAATTCATCAACAGCGCAATGGCATATTCATATCTCAGGAGAAATACCTCAAAGATGTACTGAGGAAATTCGGCATGCAAGATTGCAAAGGCGTCAAAATTCCGATGCCCACAAATGGCCATCTATGCACTGATGAAAATGGTATTGACTTCGATCACAAGGTATACCGCTCCATGATTGGTTCTTTACTGTACTTATCTGCATCTAGGCCAGATATAATGCTTAGTGTTTGCATGTGTGCCCGATTTCAAGCTGCACCGAAGGAATCACACCATAAGGCCGTGAAGCATATTCTTCAATATCTAGCTCACACACCAACACTAGGATTATGGTACCCCAAGGGCTCTGCTTTTGATCTCATTGGATATTCTGACACTGACTATGCTGGTGATCGTGTGGACCGCAAGTCAACTTCTGGCACTTGTCATTTCCTCGGATGATCTTTGGTCTGTTGGTCCTCGAAGAAACAGAACTGCGTATCACTGTCCACTGTGGAAGCTGAATACATTGCTGCTGGCTCTTGCTGTGCTCAACTGCTTTGGATGAAGCAAACGCTCAAGGACTATGGCGTCAACGTGAAGAATGTGCCTCTCCTCTGCGACAATGAGAGTGCCATCAAGATTGCTCACAACCCAGTTCAGCACTCGAAGACAAAGCACATTCAGATTCGTCATCATTTTCTTCGTGATCATGTGTTGAAGGGCGACATCTCCATCGAGCACGTGAAGACTGAAGAACAGCTAGCCGATATCTTCACTAAGCCCTTGGATGAGAAGAGATTTAGCAAGTTGCGGTGTGAGCTAAATATCTTAGAATCTTCAAATGTTCTTTGAAAAGGACACACATCCTAACACTTATGCAAAATTGATGACTTAGATGTGCAACACATGAAGAAACGTTTTTCTTCAATCAATGAAGAATAACAGTCTAAGTGTGAAGACATTAATGAAGAATTTGATTCTCAGAACCCTACGACAATTGTACGCGGTGTCTGAAATCATCATTCTTATACGGTGGGTCACGCCGCCACAAAAAGTTGAAAATCTTCAATTTGAGTTTTTCCTTAGTTTTGAAATTCTTCAGTTTTTCAAATTCTTCAACTTTTCAAAATCTTCACTGTTTTCTTCGTTTTTCTTCATTGGCTATATATATATATATATGAGTTTATGTCCTCTACAGCATTCACTTATAGCTATTTCTTCAAGTCATTTTTTCTGCTAAGTGAATGTGATCGGACCCTTCCCCCTCTATGCTATATTCAACCCAATCTATTCACAAATTCTTCATGTGCGTTCTACTTGAAACTCGTTCAAAATCTTCACTGTGTCCTTGTCAGCTGAAGAAATTACGAACGAAACTTTAAAACAAATCTTATCCAAATTTTCGGTTTTGCCGCTCAAACCGTTCCGCATCCCACGATGCATTATTTTACTCACCCACGATCGTACACGATCTCCATTACACAGTACGTGGGTGACACATGTCGTGAGAAGGAGAATGGTCAGGGGCACGTTCGTCCTAAATCTTCGGGCGAACAGTTATTCACTGCCTCTATAAATACCCCTCTCTCCATCCTCACTTGCTTTACTCCGCTCAGCCTCTCTCTCCCGCTCGAGCTCCTCAAACCCTAGCGCCGCCGCTACTCCATCGTCGCCGGTGAGGAAGAGCTTCACTGCCTCGACCTCGTCGCCGTCGTACTCACGCCGACCGCGGAAATCTTCACTCTGCCGCCGCCGTAGCTGTCTTCCTCTGCCAAGTTAGGGCGTGGAAGATCTAACCTGACGAGCTTCACATCTGTACTTCTCAGTTCATCGTGTTCTTCACTTCGGGTAATTAAAAGTTACTTTTATTACTCACTTTGATTCTCAAACTTTCCTGAAAATCTTCAAAGGTGTTTATTCTTCAAATCTTCACACATATGAACACCACACATCATATGCTCTTGATTCGTTTCTCTAAGCAATGACTTTCCTCAAAATTCCTCAATTGTGTGGATCCTCGATCTATACAACTCTGGAACCTAAGACAAAGATCGCTTAGTGAAATTCTTCAAGGCTCATCTGGTCAAATTCCTCAAACTTGTTCTTTTTGAAAAATCTTCTCAGAACGCATATGACCTCTCCAAATTCCTCACACCTGTACTCTATTCACAGGTACTCATGTCTGCTGCTGAATCACTAGGTTCTCATCAACTTAACTCATTTGCAGCGTTCCTCGAAGAAAAACTGCATACTTCTTCAGAGAACTCGATTGTTTAAATTCCTCAACTGAAGAATATGGCAGACGGTAAGAAGCCACAGAAAGGAGGAAAGAAACCTGAGGTTATGACTGCGTTTGAAATCCCTGAGGAAATTTATGCTGACTATTGCACACCTGATGAAGCAAAATTTGGCAAAGAAAACAAAAATCAGCGCAAGGTGCGCATTCAGAAGATTGAACAGAGATGGGCAAGGGAATGGAGGGAATACAGATATGTGACTCCAAAGTACATGAAGAAATTCGCCCTCAATCCTCCATGCCCAAGAGCTCCATTGGCACCTGGCCAAGTAGCTGATCCCACAAGCATCAAACGTGGTGAGGACTTTCCTGAAGAATGGGCTAAGCGCCAAGCTAAATTGGCAAGACAAGCCAAGGAGGCAGTGAAGAAATTCAATGAGGATTCTTCCACTGCTACTGCTACTGAGGCCTCGGTTAAACCGAGGAAATCCATGCCAAAGAAGCCTGCTCGTAAGCCAAGTGCTTCACCAACAGTGCCCTCAGGGCCAAGTTCCTCAGCAGCACCCCCGCAGCAAATTCCTCACACTGCTACAGCTCCACCAAAGTCCTCAGCAGTTCCGACAAAGTCCTCAGCTCCTGTGCATCTGGCTACATGTCAAAGGACTGCAGGCTTCTCCATTGCCTCTGGTGTCTCAGCAAGTTCTTCAGCTGCACCAAAGTCTTCATCTGGCCCGACTCTGCTGAAGACTAAGGCCACAGCTGGACGAGGTCCTTGGCCAAGTCCAAAGAAGAAACAGGTCGCATTCCATGTGCCTTCTGATGATGAAGCTTCTGATGAAGAACTTGCGAAAATCATCAGAGACAGACAGGTGAAGGCCGCTAGAGCCAAAGGCACAAATGTGCCACTACTTTTGGATCCAAAGGCGATTCTTGAGTACATTGATCTCTGGCACAAGGATCCAAATACTCCTAAGCCTGATTTCAATTTGACTCCTGGTCAAAGTCACATGCTGACCCATTTCATCACTGAAGAGAAATGGAATTTGAGAAGGCCAGGCAGATCAAGAAGGCTCAGTTCAGAAAGGAGAAGTTCCTGAAGAAAAACGTTGTCCGAATGACACCTGAGGAACTTCTCAAGGTCCAGACTGAAATTCAAGACCTCAGCAAAAACTTTGATGCCTACTATGCTGATTGGCAAGGAGCCAAAGTCAGATTCGTCAACCTGATAAAGAAATTCACAAATGTTGCTGCCCCAACGCAACATGAAATTCCTCAGGCTGGAGCCTCAGCTCAGCTGACTGAAGAACATGCCAGCACCGCTGATGAAGTTCAGGCTGCTGATGAAAATGCCAGTTCCAGGGCTGATGATCCCATTCCAGCCGCTGAAGAAATTGCCAGGGCATCCACTAGCGGTGCGCCTGAAGAAACTGAACAAGTCAGGGCAACTGCACCAGTTGCACCTGAGGAAATTTATCCAAATTCCTCAGCTCCTCCTGCGCCAACACCAACTCCAATTCTTCCATCTGCTTCTGATGTGAAGAAGACCAAGGCTGCAGAGCGAGCTGCAGTGAAGAAAAGGAAGGCATCAGCTGCGTCAGACTCTTCGGCTGCGAAGAAAATGAAGCCGATGACCAGCTCACTCAAAAATCCCATTGATGCTGTTCCAATTTCCTCCATGCCATCAAAGGACCTTGTTCCTTATGGAGAAGACTATGTGATCCTAAGCGGATCTGCTGAAGAAAATCATTCTGCTGCTTCGTCAGAGCAGATTGATGAAGAAATTGAAGTGGAAGCAATCCCTTAAACCCCAATCATTTCCTCGCCTATGCCTCAGTTCACAGCTGAAGAGACCGGTGTTGAGGAACTTGATGAAGAAGTGGATTATGGAAGCACAACGCCAGTGATGAACGATGACTTTTGGGAAAGTCAGCATCCCAATACTCCTGTCTTCACCCCACTCCAACAGATACCTCAGTCCCCTGCACCAACAATTCAAATGGGCTCTGAAGAAACTCAACCCACTCTCTCTGTGCATGAAGAAATTCCAGCCACTAGTGCTGATGAACCTGCTGCTGCTGATCCTCAGACTACACCTATTGAGGAACAAGAAATTCCTCAGCCTGAAGAACCTGAACTCGCGATTCCTGAGGTGGTGATGCAACTCACTGACACCCCTCTGCCAAAGCAAAAGAATCCGTTCTCATGCAAACAAAAGTTCAAGGCTGAAGATTTCTTTGCCGAGCACGTATTCTTCACTGACTATAATCCATATGATTCTGCTCGCATAAGGAAGAGGCATTTCTGGACTGCCAGGCAAGCCAATTTCTATTCCTCAGTGCTCTTCAACAAAGACAAAGTCTTCGATCATGCACATATTCCTCATGTGGACATGGAGTCTCTGCCCGGCTTTGAGCCAGTCCTCGGTGTTCTTCACGATGCAGGACTTCTGAATTTCTGCACTGATATCTGTGACTGGAATGAAGAACTCATTCTTCAATTCTATGCAACTCTACACATCACCGGAGATGCTGAAGACATGAACTCATGGGTATTAGACTGGATGTCTGAAAATACTCACTATAAGGCACCAGCAACTGAATTGCTTCGTGCTCTACCACTCAGTCCTCCACTTGATGGTGCCCGTTGTATCTACAACGAACCAGAACTTTCAAATCACTATATGCAAGTGCTGATGAAGCCTTTGAAGCCAAGGCAGACCCCAAGAACCAAATTCCTCGTCAAGGAATTACTTTATGTGCCTCGGACTGTCTATCGAATTCTGACGAAGACAATGAGTCCTATCAAAGGCCACGACTCAAATGATGAAGAAGTCGTTGGCATCATGAAGAATATGCTTTTCAACATCATTCATGGCGTTCCCGTCAACTTCCATGATTTCTTCATGAGGACTCTGGCCAGTATTGCTATGTCACCATTCGAGCTGAAGCCCTATGCTCCTTGGATTATGAGATTCATCAGGGCAAGGTCTTCACTGAATTACAAAGCTGACACTCTAAACCACGGTAGCTACTTGCCTCCCATTGAAGTCCTCAAACGGACAGTTTCATCAGCTGATGATAAAGGCAAGGGCGCTGCTGTGATCGATGAAGGCATTCGTCCATTGGATGGTCAATCTCTCAAAGCTGCATCTTACTCTACCAATGATGATTCTGCCACACATGACTCTGCCGCAAATACCTCAACCAAGCAAAGTCCTCAAGCCATAGCACCCAGGGTGATGACTGACCATGAGTTACTCCTCAGTCTTCATCAGAAGGTTGATCGCAATCACAAATGGGTAAAGCGTCAGTTTGGTGCACTTCTTCACAATATGACCTCAACACACAATGCAGTGAAGAATAACCAATACTACCTTCATGAAACCTTCAACCGCACCTGGGCTGTCCTCACTCATGTCTATAGCGCTGAAGAACTGGAGACTATGGGTCTCAAGGAAGAATTTGACTGGTCTGCACCTCCTCCAAAGAAATTCAAGAAGGTCAAAATTCCTCCACTGGTGGCCAGCTCTTATTCTTCATCGCGTGACACTGATGAGTATGAAGATTTGGACGACACTGCGGCAGGCCCTGCTACAACAAACAACCCCGACAACGCTGGCGCTCCTCCATCGACTTGAAATTCTTCAGGGGCGTTAGTCCTCAGTTTCAATCCTTTTGGTCATTTGATGACAAAGGGGGAGAAATCTGAGTTAGTCTTCAAGCGGGTCTATATTAAGGGCATTTTTTTAAGTTACAACTCTCGTTCTTCTGAAACTTTTATTTGGATCGAGTTGTAATCTTAAACCCGATGGTGCGCTGATACTTTTGTTGCATTATGTTTTGCATGCCTATTCCTCGTTAATGACATTGCACGCATGCTGAATCACATCAGGCACCATATTTCATCATGCATTTCAAATTCTTCATATTATATATCAAATGCGTGTATGAATTACAAGATATAGGGGGAGATCTCCATGATTCAACTCTTCAATTGTGCATTGCCTCAAAAGAAAATTCCTCACTATGCACATCTTCAGGGGGAGTTCTTCTATATCTTGTAATCAAATTCCTCAATATCCGTGTATACACTTCATATGTTTATCCCCCTTGAAAACTTAACCTATGTTGTCATCAATCACCAAAAAGGGGGAGATTGTAAGTGCATCTAGTGCCCCTTAGTGATTTTGGTGTATTGAAGACTTATAGGTTAAGGGACTAATGCGTTTGTGAGTGTACACAGGTCTATAAGTCTATGAGGAGTTTGATATTTACAGAGAAAGTCGACCCCTAAAAATGAAGTTCTTCAACTGAAGACTTTGATATTCTGAAGACTTTCTGAAGACTTTGAAAGTGAAGAAATTGGTGTGACCTTGAAGACTTGGTATTCATTTGTGGAACATGAAGCGTGGAGACTTTTGTTTTCGTAGTTTCATTTTCTCTTTCTTGAGTCATAGGAAACACCGTACTGTTAAAGGGAGTCAAGGAAATACTAAGGAAAAAATTCCATGTGATGCTCAACTCAAAATCCTACACCTACCAATCCCTTCGAGTGAAGCCTTTGGAAATCTCATACAGTTCAGTCACTTTCTTCAGTGACAGAGACGAAGTTCTTCTGGTCGCTGATGAATTTGTTCTGACTGAGGAGTTAGGAATTCGTCTGTGCGAATTACCTACATAGTGAGGAACATGATAGCCCTGAGGAATTTGAGAGTCAAATTTCCGACCGTTGCTGTGCTGCGTGCCAGCTGTCCCAAAATATCTTATCCACCTAACGGTCATATCATTGAAGGGCATTTATGTCTTATCATGTCGGGCTGCTCCCCAGGCTATAAATAGCTGCCCCCTACAACCACTAGCTGGTTGGCTGCTCTGAGAGAACTTGACACTTGTCATTTGAGAGCAACCCATCCTCCGAGGACTTTGAGCGAAAATCATTGAGTGAGGAAAATCCAAAACCAAACCCCTACAAACCCAAAGTGATTGAGCATCACTGAAGAAATTGATCCTACGTGGATCCGACGCTTGTTACCTTTGAAGACTGTGCTTCTTCCAGACGGTTAGGCGTCAAGGTCTTGAGCATCCAAGAGGAATTGTGGATCGCCGAGTGACCAAGTCTATGAAGGTTTGGAAGTCGCCTGAAGACTTACCACGAGTGATTGGACGAGGTCTGTGTGACCTTAGTTCAAGGAGATTACGGTGAGGACTGGGTGTCCTGAGCTGCATGCTCAGCGACTGGGTGTCCGGGACTGTGTGTCCTCGAGTTTAAATACTCAGCCGCTCCAACCAGACGTACAACTGAGACAGCAGTTGGAACTGGTCTACCAAATCATTGTCTTCACCAACCTAACTGGTTCTATTTCCTCAACCCTTCCATTTCCTCATTACTGTGTTGAGTGTTTGTTCATATCTGTGTTTGAAGACTTTGACTGAAGACTTTCTCAATTTCCTTAGTTCAATTTCTTCAGTCTGTTTGTCTTCATCTTGTGCTATCATGTGATTACGCTTTCTGTACTCTGTGCTTGTCTTCATTTCATCATGATGACCATGCTTGTATTCTGTTATGCTTACTTCTGAGTACTTATTCCGCTGCTAATAGCTCTTCGCTAAGGAATTTCCTCACCGGCAAATTCCTCAGTGAAGAATTCATAAAAATCGCCTATTCACCCCCCCTCTAGTCGACATAATGCACTTTCAAATACGCGCCATACTCTTTAGGGAGTTCAGCTTCTGTCCATTCGGTAACAAAGTCAGCCAGTACTTGCGACTTGATGGCCCGTCGTGGTTTGTATATTATGTCGAACGGAAGGAGCTCGATAGCCCATTTAGCAATCCGGCCCGTGGCGTCGCGGTTATTTATTATGTCATTGAGTGGTACTTCGGAGGCCACCGTAATCGAACACTCTTGAAAGTAGTGTCGCAACTTTCGGGATGCCATGAAGACCGCGTATGCTATTTTTTGATAGTGTGGGTATCGGGATTTGCATGGGGTGAGGACTGTGGATACGTAATAAACCGGCTTTTGGAGCGGGAATTTGTATCCGTCCACCTCTCGTTCGACGACGAGCATTGCGCTTACAACTTGATGTGTGGCGGCTATGTACAGTAGCATGGGCTCGCCGATATTTGGCGCTGTTAGGACTGGATACTGGCCAGTAAGGTCTTTATTTCATCGAGTCCGGCCGCGGCTGCATCCGTCCACGCGAAGTGTTCGGTGCGCCGAAGGAGGCGGTAAAGAGGTAATGCCATTCCTCCTAACCTGGAGATAAAGCGACTCAAAGCGGCCACGCATCCAGCTAGTTTTTGGATGTGCTTGAGGTCTGTTGGTATATCCAACTGCGATAGAGCTCGGATTTTTGCCGGATTCGCTTCAATTCCTCTATTGGAAACAATGAAGCCCAGCAGTTTCCCCGAGGGGACGCCGAAAACGCATTTTTCCGGATTCAACTTGATGTCCTATGTCCGGAGGTTATCGAATGTAAGCCTCAAGTCATCTATTAGGGTTTCGACATGTCTTGTTTGTATGACCACATCGTCCACATATGCCTCCACTGTTTTGCCGATTTGTTTTTCCAGGCATGTTTGAATCATGCGTTGATAGGTTGCACCGGCATTCTTAAGCCCGAAAGGCATAGTGTTGAAGCAAAAAGGGCCATATGGCGTTATGAAAGCTATTGCAGCTTGGTCAGACTCTGCCATCTTTATTTGATAGTATCCAGAGTATGCGTCAAGAAAACACAGCGAGTCGTGTCCAGCTGTGGCATCAATAATTTGATCGATGCGAGGGAGGGGAAAGGGATCCTTGGGACAAGCCTTGTTGAGGTCTTTGAAGTTAATGCATAGGCGCCAGGATTTGTCCTTCTTTGGTACCATTACCAAATTTGCCAGCCAATCCGGATGTTTGATATCTCTGATGAATCCGGCCTCAAGTAGCTTGGCTAGCTCTTCCCCCATTGCTTGTTGTTTGGGTTCTGAAAATCGCCTTAGGGTCTGTTTGACAGGTTTGTATCCCTTTAGTATGTTAAGGCTATGTTCGGCCAATCCGCGCGGGATGCCCGGCATGTCCGATGGGTGCCAGGCAAAAATGTCCCAATTCTGGCATACAAAGTCTCGTAGTGCAGCGTCTATTGCGGGGCTCAACCGCGTCCCGATGGAAGCTGTCTTCATGGGGTCCGTTGGATGGACTTGGAATTTGACTATCTCGTCTGCGGGTTTAAATGAGGTGGACTTGGATCGCTTGTCGAGTATCACGTTGTCCCTATCCACGGTGGCCCGTAATGTTGTTAATTCTTCGGCTGCTAGGGCTTCGGATAATGCTTCCAGGGCTAGTGCTGCGGTTTTGTTTTCGGCACGAAGTGCAATGTCCGGATCACTGGCTAGAGTGATGATTCCATTGGGTCTGGGCATTTTAAGCTTCATGTACCCGTAATGGGGTATGGCTTGAAAGCTCGTAAACGCGTCCCGCCCTAGAAGGGCGTGGTATCCGCTGCTAAAAGGAGCCACTTGGAATGTGATTTCATCAAACCTGTAGTTCTCCGGGGTGCCGAATACCACATCGAGTGTGACTTTTCCCGCACACCGCGCTTCCCGACTAGGGATAATTCCCCTGAAGGTTGTGTCGCTTTGTTCAATGCGGTTTTTATCAATTTCCATCTTGTTGAGCGTTTCTTCATAGATCAAGTTTAATCCGCTCCCGCCGTCCATGAGTACTTTAGTGAGCCGGAAGCCGCCCACGATTGGGCTAAGGACTAGAGCGGCTGGTGCCCGGACGGTCTGGAATCAAGGTTCATCACTGGCATCGAAAGTTATAGCAGTGTCGTTCCAGGGGGTTTATTTTTGCCACATGGCAAATTTCTGCGGAGCTTCGATGAGCTCGCTTGCGCCTTTGTTTGAGGCGAAAGTCTCAAAGACTGTTAGTACCATATTGTGCTCGTTGGCGGGATGTTATTCTGCTTTACGGCTTGCAAGAAGATCCTTGCCTCTTTTTGCAACCTGACGGAGTATCCAACACGCCCTAAGGCTATGGGTTGGTGATGTGCCCGGAGCACTATGGAGTTTACATGGCCCATCGAGCCATTCTTCCAATACGGTTCCCTGCCCTGGGGTGTGCTTTGGTTTCTTGGGATTTGGATCGGCCGACTTACGAGAGTTCGCCCGTTTAGTTCGGACAAAGGTCTTGGTGAGAGCCGTACTATCCCAAAATTCTGTTTGGGTTTTCCAGGCGCTTTCCATCGCACAGTACTTCTGTACTATGGTTGCCAAGTCCATGAAGTGTACTATGTCACGGCGACTTATAGCATTAAGGAGTCCTTTGTCCGTGTAGTTTTTGCAGAAGAGTGAGACTACGTCCTCCTCGCGGCAGTCCTTGACCTTGTTAAGCGCAAGGAGGAATCTGGCCCAGTAGCGATGTACAGTCTTCTGGGGCTCTTGCCTGATGCGGGAGAGACGGTTCAAGTCCAGGTGGGTGTTGTTAGCTGAATCCGGATTCTGATCCGATCTAACACCCAGGGGCATGGGAGGTTCCGAGCCTGACAGTTCGGGATCCGGAGTGTTGCCCAATTTCTTCGGCCCAATGCCCGATTTTAAGTCCGGGACCTGGGTCATGTCTTCCTTTGAGCAGGTGTTCGGCTCAAGGAGTTCGGTGATCCGGACATAATTCATCCTCAAAGCCGAGGGGCAATCTATGTGTGGTTCCTCCACTACAGCTATCTCATGGGTGGTCGGCGGGGATCTAATGT
The DNA here is from genome assembly GCF_002162155.2 of Triticum dicoccoides. Lineage (NCBI taxonomy): Eukaryota > Viridiplantae > Streptophyta > Magnoliopsida > Poales > Poaceae > Triticum > Triticum dicoccoides. The sequence goes on from NC_041381.1 coordinate 322,381,733, forward strand.
CCCTTCGGTTGGGTTAAGCCTGATCTGGTCATAGTTTGTAGCGACTTCCAGAGCGGCAATGCGATCCAAGAGCTCATAATGGGAGGAGAGCTCCATCGGATCCATCTGTTCGGTGAGCTTCGAACTGACGCGAATGTTATGCGTGATGACCCAAGAGGCCATCATCGGCGCAACCGCCGATGGGGCAGCCATGATAAAGCTGCCAAGTCGGAGAGTTTGGCCTACGGCCAGTGCTCCCCTTGAGGTAATGTTGTCCTTGACGACAAGACGAGCCATCAAGCCTTGCGGCGACAACATGGAGGAACTCTCAATGAAAGCACCAATGTCGGTGTCAAAACCGGCGGATCTCGGGTAGGGGGTCCCGATCTGTGCGTCTTAGGCTGATGATAACAGGAAGCGAGGGACACAATGTTTACCCAGGTTCGGGCCCTCTCGATGGAGGTAAAATCCTACTTCCTGCTTGATTAATATTGAAGATATGAGTAGTACAAGAGTAGATCTACCACGAGATCGTAGAGGCTAAACCCTAGGAGCTAGCCTATGATGGTATGATTGTAATTGTGATCGGCCTTCTAAGGACCAACCTCTCCGGTTTATATAGACACCGGAGAGGGCTAGGGTTTACATGGAGTCGGTTACAAGGAAGGAAACACAATATCCGGATGGCCAAGCTTGCCTTCCACGCAAAGGAGAGTCCCATCCGGACACGGGCCGAAGTCTTGAGTCTTGTATCTTCACGCTTCAATAGTCTGGACGATGTATACGGTCTGGCTGTCCGGATACCCCCTAATCTAGGACTCCCTCACTCATGCCCTTCATCTTGCTGGTGTGGCAATCCTTCAAGATTTGCACTGCATTCGGTTCAGGTTATTTTTGGTCCGCACGGGCTTTCCTCTGTATTTGGAACAAGTCAATATAGATATAATAATATGGCACAGAAAAAAGAAGGAAGTAGCAGCTATTTACAAGAGCCTCACAGTGTGCAATATAGCTACGAGATCCTGCTGTCTGCTGGAATTTCACTTTAGAACGGTTGGTCTTGTTCTTCAAACAGTTAGCCTAGAAGAAGATACACTTGTAAGGCACATACATAAATACAAGTTCAATATGTGGTCGGATCAAATACATATAGCCTACCTGATACTTTGGATCAGATCAATGTTTAACGAGGGCTATACAGTCTTCATCTGTAATATATTCCACTGGAGATGTTTGGGCGATTTCATTGTTAGCCTTGCCCTCAAAGTGAGATTTTCTAAGGTGGTATCGATACTGTCACAGAGCAGACTAAAAATCATGAGTGCATGCTTGTTTAGTTGAATCATCTTTCGGATCCAACTTGAACCTCGTCTGTTGAAAAAAGAATGCGAGTCTTATTAGGAGGAAACTAGAAAGTATGGGATAGAGCAAGACAATATTAAATTGCAATGAATAACATTACTTACGGATAAATGGTCAAGGAAGGTGTTAAACTGGCTATTGTCTTTCTCATTCCTGTACTGGATCCACGTTGGGAGGATACGTGCATGACACCTAACGGCAACGACTGCCTCTAATACTAACTTGGATGACTCTGTAGCATCACGTGGCTTTTTTAAACCTGCCTCAAAATGGATCTCCATTCTTCCTCCTTTAGATTTTGTTAATCTGTCAAGCATTATCCCTGATGTCTGTTTCCTCTAGCACCATGGTGCTAGTTCAACAACGAATATGGAAAGTGTTAGTGTACATCAAACTGTGAGAGTACATATAAAGGAGCATGCAACTGCAACTTGACTCAGTCAGGTACCGTCTTGGTGTTCATGCTCATGAGGTTCATCTGATCTTGCCAAGTCCTGTTGTGTCAGTAGTGGTCCGGAAGTAGTGTTAGGTGTGAAGGCAGCTTGGGAACTGGCCAGTTCTGGAGCAAATGAATGAGTAACTCGTTGAGATGCTGGTACAGTTGAAGCGGATGCTGCAGCTGGTGGAGCAGGTGATACTGTGTTTGTAGATTTAGCCGGTGGACTTGGACCTTCTACTGCACTATAAGTACTAGCAGAATCTCGACGGCAGATCCTTTTTCGTTTCACCCGACGAGCAACACCACTCCCTACTATATTGTTTTCTTTGCTCTTTTTTGACTTTGCCATGTCAAGCCGTACCCACAACACAAAAGAATAAAATCGCTCTTCAGAACTCATTGATGCATGATACAGACAAGCAATACTTTGATGTAAGACAACCGTACGAGGATGGAATATGTAAGAAAAACAGGACGACATGACATATTCACAACTACGATGTGTAAACTAAGCAGAAGGATTTTCAAGAAAATAGAAGTAATGCAAGCTAGACACCATATGAAAGATGCAACCAATATTACTCTGCCAAGTTAAAAGTGTCTTGTCATAAGTGGCAATTCGAAAAATTAGAAGCAGTACGCCATAGAAATCAATGCAAGATGCAACCACTATCAAACTGCCATGTTAAAAGCGTCCAATCATGAGTGACTGATGCGGGATACACAACAACAGTACTTTGATGTAAGAACATGGTATGATAGATAGATGCAGTGTATTCTAGACACAGAAAGCCATGTCATATGCACATGTATAACGTATAAACTCAGCAGGTGCAATTTAATCAAAATAGAAGAAATACATGCTAGACAACATATGCAACATGAAACCAATTATCACACTGTCAACTTAGAGCACGCACCTGCGATGGTGGAGTACGGGAGATGAACTCATCATGTAGACTTGGGACTTCAACTTCATTAGCAGTAGCAGTGGAAAATCTAGAGAGTCTCTGTTTGCGTCGGTGCGGAGGACCACCAACATCCCCTAACATACTATTTTCCTTCCTATTTTCGGATATTACCTTATGAAGTCAAAACCACAAGAAGATGAATAAAATTAGCTCTGCATAACTGGTTGATGCATGATACAAACGAAAACTACTTTGATCTAAGGCAAGCGCAGGATAGGAGGATGGAATATATACAAAGAGAGACATCATTGCATATTCACACGTACGATGGGAGGATGGAATATGTATGAAAAAACAGTATGCATAAGGCATTTCAACAAAATTAGAAGAAATGAAAGCTAGGCACCATATGAACATGCAACCAATATCACTCTATCAGGTAAAAAGTGTCTCGTCGTAAGTGCCATTTCAAGAAATTAGAAGCAGTACAAGCTAGAAGACAATGCAAGATACAACCTACATCACAGTCCCAAGTTAAATGTGTCTTATGGGTAAGTGATCGTTGCAGGTATAAGTTGTAAGCTACGCAGATGCAATTCAACATAATTAGAAGCAATACAAACTAGACATCATACGGAAAACACAACCACATAAAACAGTTCCAAGTTAGAGCAAGCACCTGTGATGGTGGAGTAGGGGAGATGTGCTCATCATGTACACGTATGTTCTAGAAACAAGAACACATGTCATATTCACAAGCATTATGTGTAAAGTAAGCGGATGCAATTAAACAAAGTTAGAAGCAATACAAGCTAGACATCATACGCAACATGCAACCACATATAATAGTGCCAAGTTAGAGCAAGCACCTATGATGGTGGAGTAGGGGAGATGTGCTCATCATCTACACAACTACGTTGACTGTCCATCCTTGTGTTGTCTTGCGAATCTTGTTGGGAGGATGGCAGCGTAGAATCTGTAGAGACCCCCCCCCCCTGTTTGAGTTGCTCCGAGGGACCACCATCAACCACTGCCAGACTAATTTCTTTCAGTTGTAATGATTTTGCATTGTGAAGTCAAACCGATAAGAAAAAGGAATAAAATTCGCTCTTCAGAAATCATTCATGCATGATACTGACGCACTACTCGGATGAAAGGCAAACACATGATGCAAGGATTGAATATGTATGAAAAATAGGATGGCGTGACATATTCACACCTATGATGTGGTAACTAAGCAGAAGGCATTTCAACAAATTAGAAGCACTGCAAGATAGACACCATATGAAAGATTCAACCAATATCACTCTGCGAAGTTCAAACTGTATGGCGTTTCAACAAATTAGAAGCAGTACATGCTAGAAATCATATGCAAGACATAACCAATATCACAGTGGCGACTGAAAGGTGCCTTATCATAAGTGACTAATGCGGGATATGCAAGAACAATAGTCTGATGTAAGAACATGGTGTGATCAGATATAGTATGTTCTAGAAACAGGAACACATGTCATATTCACAGGCATTATGTGTAAAGTAAGCAGATGCAATTCAACAAAGTTAGAAGCAATACAAGCTAGACATCATACGCAACATGCAACCACATATAATAGTGCCAACTTAGAGCAATCGCCTGTGATGGTGGAGTAGGGGATATGTGATCATCTTCTACACAACTACGTTGATTGTCTAGCCTTGCGTTGTGTCGGAGTAATGGGCCACGGGTAGGCCAACCCGCGCCCCAGAACCTTTCAAGACATCGGGGCAGGCTGCACCCCTCAAAGCCGAGTCCCAGAGGTGACTCCAGGATATGCCGAGTCCAGAGGCGACTCCAAGATTTACCGAGTCCCAGAGGCGACTCCAAGATAAGCCGACTCTCAGCTGACGACTTCCAGAGAAGCCGGCTGAGGGTAGTCGGCCCGCGACTCCAACCACCCCCTGCCTGTGCCGTGGTGAACAGGGCAGGGAGCGGTCACAGCTTGGCCATCTCTTCCCCGCCTATGAGGGGCTGGTATGGCCACAGTGCGCCGTATCAATGGAGATCACGATTACGGTGCGGCACTGTTGCCATGCCGGCCCTGACCTCAGCCTTAGTGGGCGGCGCACTGTGCCCATGACGCCTACCTGTACGGCCCAAGGACGGCGGGACCACCCGTCAGCGGGAGTACCGGAGACGGCGAGAGCGCCAAGAAGACGGCCCCGTGGGAGTCGGCCCCCTGGAGTCGGCCGGCCCCTCCCATGGGCCCCGCACACCATTAATCAGACAAGACGGGGAATGGCGACAGTGAACGCCGGCCGGATAGCGGCACTGTTGCCATGACCTCATGACCAAGCCAGCGTCATCAAAAGCACCGCTACAGCGTCAGGCCTGTCCGCGGGGCCCGCCAGTCGGCGGGCCCCAGTAGTCGGCAGAGAGGACGACGGCCTGAGAGGCAGACGGCTGGGACCCGCGCCCAGCCGGATTACCGTTGTACCCCTGGGGGTAGGCCTATATAAACCCCCAGGAGAACCCATGCAAAGGGTTCAGACCTAGATATCAGTAGACCCTAGAACATAGGAAGGAGAGAGCTGGCCTTGCTCTCTCCTACCTCCAGAAACAGCTCCAGGAGCACCATTGTACTCACTTTGCCATAGTGACCATGCGGAGACCCCGCAGAGCAGCAGTAGGGGTGTTATCTCCACGGAGAGCCCTGAAGCTGGGTAAGATCCGCCGGCGTGCATGTCTTCGCCTCATCCCGCTTCCGGGCACCGGCGACGTTCTACTCGCTCCCACCATGATAAGCCATCCTTTGGCATATGTCGTACCCAACCCCCAACATTTGGCGCCCACCGTGGGGCGAGGTGCACCGTCATCCGGAGACCTGCTCTGGACGGGAACCCTTTTCCTCCCTGGCGAGCACAACAGCCCGACACGCTAGATGGCGTCTGCACCGACGCGCTGCAGGGTGCTGAGATTGCCTGTGCGGCCAGCTGCCTCGCCGAGCTTATTGGCGAGGTTCGCCTCTCCGATGAGCCTGCGTCCGACGCAGGCACGAGCGGCCCCAAGGGCCTCCTCGCGGGTCTCCTCGACCAACTCCACGTCGCCGGCGAGCCTGCCGTGGACCTGGAGTCCATAGGATCCACCGACCCGATGCTGGTCGACTCCGACACCGCGTCGCTCGACGCATTCGCCACCAACGTGGTGATCTACGACGAGCCGCTCTCTTACGCAGGGAGCGGCGGAAGCACCATCACGGAAGTCCTCGTCCTCGATCACGGCGAGTGTTCCGGCGAGGGAGCGCACGACCCGCTCGACGCGGCTCTGCGAGACCTGACCGCGCCGATTCCCGGAGACGCCGACGCCGAGACGCTGGAGGCGCGCCGCCTTCAGCTCATCGAGGGTGCAAAGAAGCTGGCAAGCATGAGACGCTTGTCGGAAGCCTACTAACACGAGATGGATCGCGCCGTAGGCGGCTTGCCGGCTCCGACTGGCCCTAGCCGCCTAGGCGCGGTCGGGCAGCGCGGCGTGGCGATCACCAATCTGTTCGGGGACGATCGCCCTGTGTATGCCACGCCTGCGGAGAACATCTGCGCCGCCCAGGCGGCGGTGGATGAGCTCGACAACTTTGAGGGCGAAGAGCGCAGCCTAATGACCGAGCGAGTTCAGCAGCTCCTCGACGCGGCTGCCGCGCAGAACGAAGCCGGCTGCCGCACGGAGGCGCCACGGCGACAAAACAATGACCCGCCACCCCGCCGAGATCAAGGCGCAATGTCTCGGACGCCGACTGGTGGGGCTCGCGGACTGAAAGACAAGGAGCCGGCTGTCAGCCACAGTCGGACTCGCATCACCATTGAGCGCGACCAAGATGGCCGCCCCAAAGCGGTGGAGCGGCGGGATGACTATCTGCCTCCCCCTCCTCGCAGAGAAAGGCGAGTCTCCCCGCCGCCCGTAGAGCATCTGACTCTTGGCGGCCGCCTTGGCCGCCGAGAGGGAGTCGGAGAAAACGACGCCCGTCACCGGATCGACCGACTTCACCGATCCCTGGCGCTTGAAGAAGAAGACGAGTTGGGTCCTCCCTGTTTCAGACCCCGCATCCGAGATGAGCCCTTTCCCAAAGGATTCACGCTCCCTCGAGACATGCCCAAATACACCGGCACCGTGAAGCCGGAGGACTGGCTGATTGATTACTCCACAACCGTCAACATAGCGAACGGCAACAAGCGTGTTGTCGTAAGATATGTTTTGCTCATGCTCCAGGGCACGACCTGGACATGCTTGAACAGTCTGAAGCCTCGCAGCATCAACAGCTGGGTCGACTTCACCGAGGCCTTCGTCTGCAACTTCACGAGCACGTACAAGCGACCTCCCAAGCCTCGCCAACTCTCCTTGTGCGTGCAAGGCCCCGACGAGTCCACTCTTGACTACCTCACGTGCTGGGCCGAGCTCCGGAACTCCTGCGAGGGCATGCACGAGGTGTAGGCTATCGAGTACTTTACCGCCGGGTGCAGAGAAGGCACCCTCCTCAAGCACAAGCTCCTCTGCGACGAGCCGGAGACCCTCGATGAGTTGCTGATCATAGCACACAAGTACGCCACGGCCGACTCCATGAAGGCGGATATTCAAGTTAGCGCGACTGGCAAAGTCGCCCCTCAGGCTCCAAGAACTCCGGCTGGAGACACCAGTCGGCGGCAGCAGCAGAATGACCACAAGCGCAAGGCCCCGCAGCCGGCTTCCAACAGCCGACAAGTGGCGACAGTCGAAGACCAATAGCCGGAGGGACAACCTTCGACCAAGCGGTAGAAGGATGGCAAGTCCAACTGGTTGCCGGCTTTCTCCTACGAGCAGACCCTGGATGGCCCCTGCAAGTTCCACAGCGGTGCGAAGCCGTCGAACCACACCACTCGGAAATGTCACTGGCTGACCAGAATCGCCAAGGGAGACGGCTTACTCCCTCCCCCGCCTGCTGGGCCGCCTCCACCACCACCGCCCCAGCAGCCGACTGTCAGACTAGTCGGCGCGATACAAGACGAGTTCCCAGATGAACACGGAGCCTATGTGGTGTTCACCAGTGTGGCTGACGATCGACGCAGCAAGCGGCAACAGCAGCAAGAAGTGAATGCAATAGCATCAAGCACTCCCGAGTTCATGCATTCGTCCGAGAATCCTATCAGTTGGAGCAGAGCTGATCACCCAGAGGTGATGCCGAATCCGGGCTCCTACGCCCTGGTCTTAGGCGCCACACTCGCCACGGATAGGTGGGCCGCTCGCTTCTTGCGAGTGCTGATAGACGGAGGCAGCAGCATCAACATCCTGTACAAGGATACTATGGAGAAGCTAGGAATCAAGCAAAGACAACTTCAGAGCAGCTGGACTGTGTTCCACGACATTGTTCTGGGCCTTTCCTGCTCACCAATCGGCAAAATCCTGATAGACGTCCTCTTCAGAGACAAAGATCATTTCCGCCGAGAGCCAGTTTGGTTTGAAGTGGTGGACCTCGAAAGACCATACCATGCATTGCTTGGCCGATCTGCTTTGGCCAAGTTTATGGCGGTCCCCCACTACGCCTACCTCAAGATGAAGATGCCGAGTTCCAAGGGAATTCTAACCGTGGCCGGCGACTACAGAAAGTCGTCCGCTTGCGCGGCCGAAAGCAGTCGGCTGGCCGAGTCCTTGGTGATCGCGGCTGAGAAACGGTTTCTTGATCGGGTTGTGGCGATGGCCGGCAAGCAGCCCGAGTTGTCGCCCGACCCCAAGGAGTCGGAAGCAGAAGGATCATTCAAGCCGGCCAGAGAAACGAAGAAGATACCTTTGGACCCGGAGCACCCAGAGAGGTACGCTGTCATGGGTACAAACCTTGACAGCAAATAGGAAGGCGAGCTCGTCGATTTCCTCCATGAGAATCGAGACATCTTCGCATGGTCCCCCAAATACATGCCAGGTGTACCGACGGAATTCGCCGAGCACAAGTTACATGTCCGGTCTGATGTGAAGCCCGTCAGGCAGCCCTTGCGCCGCCTGTCAGAAGAGAAGAGAAGAGTTGTTGGAAAAGAGATAGCACGACTCCTGGCGGCCGGCTTCTTCATGGAAGTCTTCTTCCCGGAGTGGCTAGCAAACCCAGTGCTAGTGCTGAAGAAGAACAAGAAGTGGCGGATGTGTATCGACTACACAAGCCTCAATAAAGCCTGTCCCAAGGACCCATTTGCTCTGCCGAGAATTGATCAGGTGATAGACTCCACAGCCGGATGCGAGCTGTTGAGTTTCTTAGATGCATATTCTGGATATCACCAGATCAAGTTGAACCCCGCAGACAGACTGAAGGCCGCCTTCATCATGCCGTTTGGGTCCTTCTGCTACCTGACCATGACGTTCAGCTTAAGGAATGCCGGCGCCACCTTTCAATGTTGCATGTAGAAGTGTCTCCTCAAACAACTCGGCAGAAACGCCCATGTCTATGTGGATGATGTAGTGGTGAAGACGGAGAAGCGTGGAACCCTGCTGGAAGACCTCAAGGAAACCTTTGAGAACCTGCGCCAATTTCGGATCAAGCTCAACCCCGAGAAGTGCGTCTTCGGAGTACCAGCCGGCCAGCTCCTTGGCTTCCTGGTCTCCGAACGCAGCATAGAGTGCAACCCTGTGAAGATCAAGGCCATCGAGAGGATGGAAGCACCCAGACGACTGTTAGATGTGCAGAAGTTCACCGGCTGTTTGGCATCCATCAGCCGATCCATCAGTCGGATGGGCGAGAAGGCTCTCCCCTTGTATCAGCTCATGAAGAAGACAACCTTTTTTGAATGGACTCCCAAGGCGGACGAGGCCTTTCTCCAACTGAAGAAAATGTTGACTACTCCCTCTGTGCTAGCGGCTCCGACTCCCAAAGAGCCCATGCTCCTATACATTGCCGCTACCAGCCGGGTAGTTAGCACAGTCATTGTAGTCGAGCGCAAGGAGGAAGGCAAGGCGCTACCTGTCTAGGGACCGGTATATTACCTGAGCGAAGTACTGTCGGCCTCCAAGCAAAACTACCCCCACTACCAGAAGATGTTCTACGGCGTGCATTTCGCCGCCAAGAAACAGAAGCCTTACTTCCAGGAGCATCCAATCACTATGGTCTGCACAGCCCCACTAGCTAAGATCATCGGAAGCCGAGATGCTTCTGGCCGAGTGGCCAAATGGGCCATTGACCTGGCTCCCTACACCATCTACTACGAGCCCCGCACCGCCATCAAGTCGCAAGCACTGGCCGACTTCCTCGTCGATTGGGCTGAGACCCAGTATCTGCCGCCAGCGCCCGACTCCACCCATTGGCCGATGCACTTCGATGGCTCCAAGATGCGCACCGGCTTGGGAGCCGACGTCGTCCTCACTTCCGCCAAGGGCGACAAGCTCAGATATGCGCTGCAGATCCATTTCGCCGCCTCCAACAACGTGGCCGAGTACGAGGCGCTCATTCACGGACTCCGGCTTGCCAAAGAACTTGGCATCCGCCGGATACTGTGTTTCGGCGACTCTGACTTGGTGGTCCAGCAGTCATCTGGCGACTGGGATGCCAAGGATGCAAACATGGCGAGCTACCGTTTCCTCGTGTAGCAACTCAGCGGATATTTTGAGGGGTGCGAGTTCCTCCACGTGCCAAGGAACGATAATGACCAAGCAGACGCCTTGGCACGAATCGGCTCCACCCGCCAAGCAATACCATCTGGCGTTGCCCTTCGGCGCCTCCTCAAGCCGTCTATCAAGCCTTCACCAGAGTCAGACTCAATCTTTGTGCCGACTCCACCCAAAGAAGTCGGATCCGACTCCAAGAGCGCCGCGGTCAAAGCCGGCCCGGGGACTTCAGAACCCGGCCCGGGGACTGCGGCGGCCAGACCTAAGACTCCAGAACTCAGCCCGGGGACTGCTCCAGTCGGCCCGGGAACATCGTCAAGTCAGCAAGCTGCTGCGGACTCCAGCCCGCCGCCTCCCAGCCCAGCTGCCCTCGTCCAAGTTGCAGTACTGACGGTTGAAGAAATAGCAGCACCCTCATGGGCCCAGCCCATCCTGAAATTCCTGGTGAGCGGAGAGCTGCCAACTGATGAAATCCTGGCTCGGCAAGTACAACGCCGAGCGGCAGCCTACACCATAGTCAACAGAGAGCTGGTCAGGCGCAGTGTCACTGGGGTCTACCAGCGCTGCGTCGAGCCAGAGCAAGGCCAAGCAATTCTCAGAGACATTCATGAAGGCGAGTGCGGCCACCATGCGGCCTCGAGAGCACTCGTCGCCAAAGCCTTCCGACAGGGTTTCTTCTGGCCGACAGCCCTGGAAGAGGCCAAAGAGTTAGTCCAAAAGTGCAAGGGGTGCCAGATGTTCTGTTCCAAGCCACATCAGCCGGCTTCTGCACTCAAGACTATCCCCATTGCCTGGCCCTTTGCGGTTTGGGGCCTGGATATGGTGGGACCATTCAAAACGGCCTGAGGCGGCCTAACTCACTTGCTTGTCGCGGTGGACAAGTTCACCAAGTGGATAGAAGTAAATCCCATCAAGAAATTGAATGGTCCGACTGCAGTGACCTTCATCACCGACATCATGACTCGGTATGGCATATCGCATAGCATCATCACCGACAATGGCACAAACTTTGCCAAAGGCGCCTTGGCCCGTTTCTGCGCGACACAGGGCATCTGACTGGACTTAGCGTCCGTTGCCCACCCGCAGTCAAACGGCCAGGTAGAGCGAGCAAACGGCCTCATCCTGTCTGGCATAAAGCCTCGACTGGTCGAACCACTGGAGCGTTCAGCCGGCTGTTGGCTTGACGAATTGCCAGCCTTCCTCTGGAGTCTGCGCACGACTCCAAACAAGTCAACCGGCTTCACGCCGTTCTTCCTCGTCTACGGTGCTGAAGCCGTCATCCCGACGGACATAGAGTTCGACTCCCCGCGAGTCACCATGTACACCGAGGAAGAAGCGGAAGAAGCACGTCAAGACGGCGTTGATCTACTGGAAGAGGGCCGGTTGTTGGCACTCAGCCGGTCCAGCATCTACCAGCAGAGTCTGCGCCGATACTACAATAGGAAGGTCAGGCCAAGATCTTTTCAAGAGGGTGACTTTGTGCTCCGACTGATCCAGCGAACAGCCAGTCAGCACAAGCTGTCGGCACCTTGGGAAGGCCCCTTCATTATCAGCAAGGTGCTGGGAAACGACTCCTACTACCTGATCGACGCTCAGAGGCCCCGAGCATGCAAGAGGGACGACTCTGGCAAAGAAACAGAACGCCCGTAGAATGCAAATCTTCTCTGAAGATTTTACAGTTGAAACAGTATGTATCACGCTACCCTTTGTATTAAAGTACCAAGACTTTGGGCCCCCCGAGAACGAGATCGGGGACTGCCCTTTTTTGTTATCTGTATGATAAGAATTATGCCTTCAAGTATATTACTCTTTGTCATGCCGTCTGGCATCGGGCTCGACTAGTCGGCCCGGGGACTCGCCGCCTTGAGCTATGAAATGCTTCCTGCAGTCAGACAAGTAGTGTGTGGCGCCTAAGCCGTCTCCTGTCAAAAGCCGCAGCTCGCAGAGCGACTGCTTGGTAGAAAGGAGTAAGGAAGAACGGGCGCCCACACGAAAAACGGCTAAGGACCCAAAGCACGAACATAGCCTAAGACGGCTCCCAGCCTCCCTTAAGTAAAGACGACTCATGAGTAGTCGGCTTGCCGCTTTCTTTCAGCCGACTCTTTAGTAGTCGGCTTGTCGCTTTCTATCCGACTTGCTAAAACGACTCTAAAATGGCCGAGTACTTGCCTTCCCAAAGTAGCCAAGCGTTTGATCCAGCGGCAGTCCACAGAGCGGTTGTTCGACTGGCAAAGCGGCGACTAAGGGAAGGCGGCAAAGGAAAAAGCCAAAAGGGTAATGAGCAAGGAAAGATAGAACTCGGATGAATATTTAGATAGGCCTTTGGCCGAATCATCAAGTAGAAATTCAAGATACACCCCGCGGGTGGAATTGTTCGAATTTAACAAGTTTGTCAAAGATTACTAAGGCAGATAAAGCGAAGGCAAAGACGGCAGCCTAGGAGGCGGCATTCGGGTTCGGAGGATCGGAGGAGAAGGCGATGTCAGGCGCCAGGTCGGCCGGCTGGGCAGTCTCGGTTTGACCGTCTCCAGCGGCAGTCGCCTTCTCCGGACGCGGCTCGTTGCTGGAGGCGCGGTCGAGCTGAGGCTGGTCGCGCGCTCCGTCTTCTGGCGCCTCCGTCTCGCCTTCGTCCTCTGCCTCGTCTTCCTCCTCGGTGCTGGAGCCAATCACTTCTGCCGAGTCCTCGTCATAGTCCGGATTCATCCCGAACCACTCCGGCGGCACTTCCTCACCGCCTGCAGCCCGCTCAGGGACGAAGACACTGGTGTCTGTGTAGTCGGCAATCGCCGCTGCACGCTCGACGAGGGCGCCCTCCACAGCCACCAACTCCGCCTGGGCCTCTGACCGGAACGCGGCTAGCCGGTCCAGGTCCAGCCCCGGATACCACGCCTTGACAAATTCCAAGGCCCGGCGCGCTCCGGCCCGAGCCGAGGAACCCTTCCAGGCTTCAAGACGACCGGCTGCGACCTCCAGCCAGTCAGCAGTCCGACTGGCAGTGCGCGGAGCTGGCGCCTCTAGCCACAGAGCGGCAACCGCCTGGGCGCCGGCACGCTGAAGCCGGTGCATCAACCGATGGGCCGGCCGAAGACGGGCTTCGATACTCAGAAGCTGCTCGTCGACGGTCAGGGGGGGCGTTAGCAGCGATCTCCGCACCATCTGCCCTCCGTGCCCCACGATCAGCCTCGATGGACTGTGTGACTGCCTGCGAGTGGCCGGGGAAGAAATCTGCCAAGACAAAAAGAATAAAGTTAGAGTCAAAAGTCGGCCCGACCCACTGTCGGCGGCTCAAAGGAAACCAAGAAACTCACCATCGATGATGTTCTCGATCTCGTGGAAGCCGGAAGTCAGCCGCGCCTCCTTGTCGGTCCAGAAGGAGCGCTCGCTCTCGAACTCGGCCAGGAGCGCAGCCTCTTTCCTATCTGCCTCCTCCTGCGCCTTCTTGAGCAGCTCCTTTTGCTCCGCCAGCTGTGCAGCCAGCAGGTCACGCTCCGTGACAAGCTTGCTGCACTCCTCCCTCTTGGCGCGTAAGGCGATGTTGGCCTCGCCCAGCTGCTCCTGAAGAGCAGCGTTGGCCCCTGAAGAAAAAAAGAAAAGACGATAAGTCGTCAACAAAGAAGGTTGCTGAGAAGATCCGGCCCGACTGCTTAGCAGTCAGCCCGAATCATGGGGACTACAGCCCGCGGGTGCGCCAGCGCGCCCCCGCGAAAAAGAAGAAGGACTCACTCCGGCTCTCCGAAAAGTCGGCAGTTCTCCTGCCTAGCTCCTCAATGTTGCGGTTGAAGGCAGTCGCGCGGAGATTGTGATACTCCTATAAATAAGCATTTCGGACAAAGTTAAATATTTGGAACTCGCCAGAGGGAGTTCTGAACCGCCTGCTCAGCAGCCGGCCTGAAACTCAGGGACTACACCCAGTGGGTGCGCTGGCGCGCCCCCACAGAGTAGAACAAGAAAAACAAGAATCAAAGAAGGAGACATACTCGAACGGCCGTTCGCGCTGCCAGATGTGCCCTGGTGCAGTTTTGAAGGGCGTCACCCTCAACTCGCAGCTTCGCATGGACGTCCAGAAGCGCTTGATTCAGCGGACATGTGCCACCTCCACGCAACCACCCAACGGGCGTGGCGCTCGTCGCCTCGGCGTCTGGGATGGCCGAGCTGGCGGCACCGGTCTCCAAGGGTCGCGGCGCCAAACTCGCCCTCTCAAGACGGCGGCGCACTGGCAAGGCAACTTGGAGGAGCAGCCTCGCCTCAGATTCGTCCGCAGTCGGCGGCACCGGTGGGCTCGCCGGCTGTTCTCCACGCGCGCTCCCAAACGGCGGAGGAGGCAGCGGTGGCAGCACGAGCATGTCCGACATGGAGGCCTCGCCGCTTTCCTTCTCCGCGACGGGGATCTCGGTGTTGGTTCTCCAGTCTGCCCCGTGAACTCCGGCGGCGGCGGCGCGGAGGACAGCGGGGTGACGAACAACACCGATTGGCGGTGTGCGGCCTCTTCGGCTTGCCGCCTCGCTGCAACGGCGGCTTCGGCCTCGTCCAGTTTTTTCTGGGCAGAGCCCGCCGCCTTCTCAGCCTCCGCTTTCTCCAGGCGGTCGGCCTCCTCCTCGTCGCGCTTCTCCTACGCGTTTCGCTCCGTCGCCTCCCGGAGGTCGGTGGCGCGATCGATCCGCCGAGTATTGGCGGACGTCTCCGCCGACCCCATGACGGAGGGGGCGGCGACCCTCTCAAGGGTAAGAGGAGCCCTGAAGCAGGGAGGGGGTGTAAGAGACTCGGACAGAATTCACCAAAGGAAAATAAGGCAAAGACAGAAGCACTCACGCAGAGACCAGTGGCAGCCTTTTCACTTCTTTTCGAAAGCGGTTGGCCTTTGCAGCCGCTTCCTCCCATCTGGTTGCGGCGGCTGCCCCCTTGAACTTCTTCGGCTTGCCGCCGAGTGAACTCGGCCCGGCGTGGCGCCTCTTCGCGCCCCCTGGCTGGCGGCGCGGGGCGACTTCCCCTTCGACATCGGCTTCAGACCAGTCGGCGAAGGTGGCCGAGGGCCTGAAGTCGCTTCCCGCCCCCTTGCCTCCGCCTTCAGCATCGGCCTCCATCGCCGCCGCCCCTAAGTCGGGATCATCGACATCGCTCTCCGCCTGGTCAGGGACGAATTCGCGGGGCGGTCTTCCAACGCCGGTTGCGGGCTGAATGAGGGGATTCTGACTCAAAGAAGACAAAAACATCAGAAGTCGGACTCGGCTACAAAGAAAACATGAGCAACAAGAAATGCGACTTACCAGCGGAGGGGGGTTGGCGCTCGAGTACTGCTCCTTGCCTAATTGCCAGTCCGCCGCAAGCTCGCAGTTCGCGATGTGGTTCACCATGTTTGCCACCTCCACGTGGGGCATGTCCTTGGTGCTCATCCGACTCGGGTCCCGGTGGTCGCTCATCTGACTGATCAGATGAGGCCGACCTTGGAGAGGGAGGACTCGGCGCGCCATGAAGGCGGCCAGCAAGTCGGCTCCAACCAGCCCCTCCGACTGCGTCAGAACTTGGAGTCGCGCGATGGCGGCGGCTCCGGCAAGAGTCAGCGTCTTCACTCGGTGGGACCAGCTGGGGAGCCTCCCAGCCGGTGCGCCGGCTTCGTAAGGCGGCAGATTGACCCAGTCGCCGTCTGGGGCGATGTTCTTCACGTAAAAATAAGACCGCTGCCACATCTTCACCGATTTGATCAGCGGGATGGAGGGAAACAGATTGTCGGTTGTCGTTCGCCGCATCGCGATGAAGGCGCCGCATTGGGTCGGCACGCGGGCGACGTGCGTGCCGAGCTTGGATTGGAAGAATTCTCCCCACAGCTCGAGGGTGGGGAGAACACCGAGGAAGCCTTCGCACAGGGTGGCGAAGGTAGCCAGCAGCACCACCGTGTTTGGTGTGAGGTGGTGCGGCTAGAGCCCGTGGAGCTCCAAGAAGGAGCGGAAGAAGCCGCTCACCGGCAGCCCCAGGCCGCGCATGAGGTGCGAGCGGAAAATGACCCGCTTGCCCTCCTCCGGCGCCGGCCGTATCTCCCCCGACGGCGCGGCACGGGCGCGCACGAGGCGTGCGTCGGGGAGGCAGCACGTCTTGCGAAGAAACTCGATGAGGTCGTCGTCCACGTCGGAGTCGTCCCACACGCCGGAGCGCACGGCAGGAGCTGCGGCGGCCAAGGAAGAGCTCATCGTGGCGGGCGTGGCGTGGTGCGGCACGACGGCGGCAAGAGGAAGCAGAGGAAGCAAGAGTAGGCAGGGGAGTAGGGAAGATAGGCGCGCGTGCTTCGCCGCTCCTGTCCTCCCGCCTACTTATAGCCTCATAGGCTGAGAAGCCGATGGGGCGGGCGTGGATTAACTGCGCACGAGACCCCACGCCTCCCCCATGATTTATCCCACGAAGTTACTGCGCGCAGTAACTGCGTGGGAAACCCAACCATCCGCACGGCCGCAACGGATCCGTTCCGATACCGAGCACGGTAGTGGCAGGCCCCGCCTGACGGCGTGTCCCGTTGCGCGCATGGGTAGTCAGACTGATCTCGCCACGTGGCGCCTGGCGGCGGGCCGAGACGGGTGACCACGGGAAAGCGTATCAGGCACGCCTCCTGGTTTCCCGCCGCGACGTTTGAACTCCTTAGGGAGCAAGACAGACCGCTGCGAGTTCGATTCTGGATAGTCGGCCAGAGGGAAGATGGCAGGCAAAGCCCAGATTCCACCACCAGAAGAATGAAACTGTTGAAGCCCCACGATGCAGAGTCCGCGGAGCCTCACTAGCTTCGGGGACTACTGTCGGAGTAATGGGCCACGGGTAGGCCAACCCGCGCCCCGGAACCTTTCAAGACATCAGGGCAGGCTGCGCCCCTCAAAGCCGAGTCCCAGAGGCGACTCCAGGATATGCCGAGTCCAGAGGTGACTCCAAGATATGCCGAGTCCCAGAGGCGACTCCAAGATAAGCCGACTCTCAGCTGACGACTTCCAGAGAAGCCGGCTGAGGGTAGTCGGCCCGCGACTCCAACCACCCCCTGCCTGTGCCGTGGTGAACAGGGCGGGGAGCGGTCACAGCTTGGCCGTCTCTTCCCCGCCTACAAGGGGCTGGTATGGCTACAGTGTGCCGTATCAATGGAGATCTCCATTACGGTGCGGCACTATTGCCATGCCGGCCCTGACCTCAGCCTTAGTGGGCGGCGCACTATGCCCACATGCCTACCTGTACGGCCCAAGGACGGCGGGACCACCCGTCAGCGGGAGTACCGGAGATGGCGAGAGCGCCAAGAAGACGGCCCCATGGGAGTCAGCCCCCTAGAGTCGGCCAGCCCCTCCCACGGGCCCCGCACGCCATTAATCAGACAAGACGGGGAATGGCAACAGTGAACGCCCGCCGGACGGTGGCACTGTTGCCATGACCTCATGACCAAGCCAGTGTCATCAGAAGCACCGCTACAGCGTCAGGCCTGTCCGCGGGGCCCGCCAGTCGGCGGGCCCCAGTAGTCGGCAAAGAGGACGACGGCCTGTGAGGCAGACGGCTAGGACCCGCTCCCAGTTGGATTACCGTTGTACCCCTGGGGTTAGGCCTATATAAACACCTAGGAGAACCCATGCAAAGGGTTCGAACCCAGATAGCAGTAGACCCTAGAACATAGGAAGGAGAGAGCTGGCCTTGCCCTCTCCTACCTCCAGAAATAGCTCCAAGAGCACCATTGTACTCACTTTGCCATAGTGACCATGCGGAGACCCCGCAGAGCAGCAGTAGGGGTGTTATCTCCACGGAGAGCCCTGAAGCTGGGTAAGATCCGCCGGCGTGCATGTCTTCGCCTCATCCCGCTTCCGGGCACCGGCGACGTTCTACTCGCTCCCACCATGATAAGCCATCCTTTGGCATATGTCGTACCCAACCCCCGACATGTTGTCCTGCGAATCTTGTTGGGAGGTTGGCAGAGTAGAATCTATAGAGAACCTCCGTTTCAGTTGCTCGGAAGGACCACCATCATCCAATGCCTTGCCAATTTCCTTTGGCTTTATTGATTTTGCATTGTGAGGTCAAACCGACAAGAAAATGGAATATAATTTGCTCTTCAGAACTCATTCATGCATGATACTGACGAACACTACTCTGATGAAAAGCAAAGTCATGATACAAGTATGGAATATGTACGAAAAACCGGACGGCTTGACATATTCACACCTATGATGTGGTAACTAAGCAGAAGGCACTTCAACAAATTAGAAGCACTGCAAGCTAGACACCATATGGAAGGTGCAATCAATATCACTCTGCCAAGTTAAAACTGTCTCGTCATTGGTGGCGTTCATCAAACTAGAAGCAATACATGATAGATATCATATTCAAGACGCAAACCAATATCACACTGCCAACTTAAAGGTTTCCCATCATAAGTGACTGATGCAGGATACACAAGAAGAGTAGTTTCATGTAAGAACATGGTGTGATAGACAAATATAGTATGTACCAAAAACAGGAAAGCGTGTCATATTCACACGTATCATGTGTAAGCTAAGCAGATGCAGTTTACATTAATTAGGAGCAATACAAGCTAGACACCATATGCAACATGCAACCAGATATCACACTGCCAAGTTAGAGCAAGCACCTTGGATGGTGGAGTAGGGGAGCAGAGACTTGGACCTTGTAATGCACTAGCAGTACAAGGACAATCGGTACAGATGCTCCGTTTACATTGCTGCAGAGGACCACCATCATCGCCTTCCTTAGTCCTTTCCTTCCTCTTTCTTGATTTCGCCTTGTCAAGTCAAACCCACAAGAAAAAGGAATAAAATTGGCTCTTCAAAACTCATTGATGCATGATACTGACGAACACTACTTTCATGTAAGGCAGCCGCATGATAGGAGGATGGAATATGTATGAAAAACAGGATGTCGTGACATATTGACATGTATGATGTATAAAGTGTAAACTAAGCACAAGGTGTTTGAACTTGTTAGAATCAATGCAAGCTAGAAACCATATGAAAGATGAAACCAATATCACTCTGCCAAATTAAAAGGGTGCCCTAACAAATGTATTTGACCAAATTAGAAGCAATACATGGCAACAAGCTAGAAATAATATGCAATATGCAACGAATAAAGGTGACTCGTCATAAGTGATTGATGCAGGATAGAGAAGAGAGGTAGTTTCATGTAAGAACAAGGTTAACACATAGATGTAGTGTGTACCAAAAATAGGAAGGCATGCCATATTCATAGGTATAATGTGCAGACTAAGCGGATGCAATTTACCCTAATGAGAAGCATTACAAGCTAGACACCGTATGCAACATGCAACCACATATCACACTTCGAAGTTAGAGCAAACACATGTGATGGTGGTGTAGGGGAAGTGCGGTCTTCAAGTATAGAGCTACGCTCAATATCTTCATTTAGGCTTGTTGTTTCTTGAGAATCATGTGGAGAGGATGAAACTGCATTCTTTATAAGAGTAGCGTGTCTCATACTAACCCACGGGCATGACTGTCTCATCATAAGAGATAGATGCAGGATACACAAGAACAATAGTTTGATGTAAGAACATGGTGTGATAGGCAGATGTAGTATGTACCAAAAATAGGAAGGCGTGTCATATTCACATGTACAATGTGTAATCTAAGGAGATGCAGTTTAACAAATTAGGAGCAATACAAGCTAGGCACCATATGCAACATGCAACCAGATATCACAATACCATGTTAGAGCAAGCACCTTGGGTTGTGGAGTAGGGGAGATGAGATTTGGAACTTGCAATGCAGTACGAGTAGCAGGAGAATCTGTAAAGATCATCTGTTTCGGTTGCTCCAGAGGACCACCATCATTCTGTGCCTTCGTCCTTTCAGATTTTGCCTTGTCAAGTAAACACACAAGAAAAAGGAATGAAATTCGCACTTCCAAATTCATTGATGCATGATACTGACGAACACAACTTTTATGTATGGCAACCACATTGTACGAGGATGGAATATGTATGAAAAACGCTAAGCAGAAGGCATTTAAACAAATTGGAAGCAATGCAATCTTGACACCATATGAACGATCCAACCAAAATCACTCTACCAAGTTAGATGTGTCCCATTATAAGTGGCACTTCAACAAATTAGAGGCAATACATGTTTGAAATGATATGCAAGATGCAACCAATATTACACTGTCAACTTGAAAAGGTGTATCGTCAGAAGTGATTGATGAGGGATACACAAGAAAAGTAGTTTGATGTAAGAACATGGTTAATAGAAAGACGTAGTATGTACCAAAAACAGGAAGGCATGTCATATTCACAGATATAATGTGTTAACTAAGCAGATGCAATTTACCCTAATTAGAAGCATTACAAGGTAGACACCATATGCAACATGCAACCACATATCACACTGCCAAGTAAGAGAAAGCACATGCGATGGTGGTGTGGGGGAATTGCAGTCATCAACTAGAGAGCTATGTTGACTATCTTCATTTAGCCATGCTGTTTCTTGAGAATCATATGGGGAGGATGCACCCTTTAATCGAGTAGGGCGTCTCACAGTAACCCACTAGGGTGACTGTATCATCATAAGTGATTGATGAGGGATAGAAAAGAGCATTAGTTTGATGTACGAATATGGTTAATAGACATATGTAGTATGTATCAAAAACAGGAAGGCATGTCATTATCAAAGGTATAATGTGTAAAGTAAGCAGATGCAATTTAACCAAATTGGAAGCAATACAAGCTAGACACCATATGCAACGTGCAACCACATTTGACAGCGCGAAGTTAAAGCAAGCATCTGGGATGGTTGTGTGTGGCAATTGAGATCATCAAGTGCAGAGCTATGTTTACTGTCTCCAACTGCTGACACTGCACCCTTTAGAGCGTTGAAATGCTTAGTGCTTATCTTTGAATTACACTGGAGCGACTTCTGTCTTTTCTTTTCTGCATTTATCAACACTGTGTCAGAGTCTGAAATACCCATGCATAAAAAACATAGTGTGAGTATGGGTGAAGTATGTGCACAATTAGTACAGTGTAAAGGTAGTAGATAGCAGGTCGGTGAGAAAGAAATGACGGGAAACATATGATAGCTCTACAACATGCATGGCACACTAAATTACTACATGATTCTATGAAAATAACAGTCGACTGAAAACAAATAGGTCAATCCATTTTTTCTGCACCGTTCGATGTACAAAGAATGGGCAGATCGCCTTCATCGACCTCCAGCCAGTCAGTGTTGACGATCTTCCTCGAAATGCCAGTGACCACCAACACAGTCCCCTTCCTCTGCCCTCCCCTCGACCTCACCACACCGTTGTGCTTGGCACCGCCCCCGACCATCCACTCAAGCCCCGCCGACCTCCAGATCGGGTGCAAGCAGCTCCTGCGCCCCACACCCCTATGATAGACACCGATGCGCCGCTTCCTGGACGAACAGGTGGACTAGGTGCTCCGCACGCCTAAGCGGGTGCTACTTCTTTTAATTGCGGTTTGACTGACCCTGAATTGAAATCCAGGCGGGCTACTGACCTCTAGCAAAGGTGAAATAGTAAAGGGAGGAAACCTTGTGCATTTAGTATCACGAAGAAGATGCAGTAAGAAGCGGTCAACTAGTTTCTTTTGTGGGATGAATACGGTGTGATCAGAGACGTAAGATTTGCACGAATAAGGGAAGTGGAGTACCTCTTTCTGCTGGCAGTGTTGTGTCCTCCTTCTGTTTTTCCAACGATTTTCTTGTTGTTCACTGGAAACGAGAAGGTGTGGAGGACGGTGGAGCCTTGGACGAACCCATGGCCAAGTTGTTGAGTGTGGTGTGGTGGTTGTCTGTCCGTGGCGGGGTACCAGATCCGAGGTGGCGAACGACGGCGTAGCGGGAACAACTCTGGTGCGGTGGACGGTTGCGGCGGTGGAGCGACAGTAGTGAGGCATAGGACGGCGTGGTCTGAGTAGTTCTGGTACGACGCACGTCGGCGTCGGCGTCATGGAGGCAACTCTGCCACGGCTTAAGCTGCTAAGTCCTTGAGGGTGTTGCGGTTGCGGTTGCGTTGGATGACGACGTCGGGGTACCGGCTTTGGCGTGATGGATGAGGGCAGCGGTGGATTGGGCGCTATGGGGTGGAGGACAAAGGAGGCTGGGGTTTTGCGGCTGGTGGAGAGGGTGTTTTGGCGCCCACGGAGTATGAATGGGGAAACGGAGGGAGGGGGGAACTAAGGAGGAGCAATGTTTCGGTTTGGGACGCGCTTGTTTGAAATTTGGGGAAAGTTACAAACTTTGGCCCCATCTAAAATTTCAGACATATTGCGGGTTGGGGGTAGGACAATAATCTCAGGTGTCCCAAATGTGGGCGGGGTAGATTTCGGCCGAGCGCATGGGTTTTTAGGCGCCCATGGCATATCATTGCTTCTCGGAGGCGGTTGAGACTGGCGTCTTGGTGAAGTTACAAACCTACCCCGGTTTAGACCTTTGTACATCGGGCTGATAGGCTACACGGGTCAGAGTCAGGACAGTAATTTCCTACCACCAAACATTAGTCTCGCGCGGTTTCGGGTGACCACAGGCTTATTTGGCACTTCGTTCAATATTTGGGAGTAGAAGCATTAACATTTTCGGTTCTCTTGAAATGAACTTTCAGGATTTGTCAAACTTCACAAATCTTTACTCTTGAAAATCCTAAAGCTACAATTATTTTGGAATGGAGGGGGTACATCTGAATATATATTGTACACGAGTATATATTAAAAAATATGCAACTTACCTCAGTTCATGCATGGTTCCGGATATAATCTCCTTGGTTGAAAAAAAGAAGTTAGACATGCGTATGAATATATAGCATGTTCAAATGCACAAAAAAGATTGATGCCCCCTTTTAGATCTGATTTACAAATGCCATTATCTCGGGTTCAAATAGATGAATGCATTTCCTATGAATTTGAATCTTCGAAACCCCCTTTATGTTGAATTCAACATGTATTCTATTTCATTGGTAGCAATTTGGAATGTATCCATGCAACTGACAAATGTATAAAGTGCTTCACACTATCAACATGGAGTGCACTAATTATTGTTTATATATGAATTGCAAAAGCAATCCATTGCCTTATTTCAAACCGCTCTCACTCTATGGATCGATAATATGAAATAAACACATGCACATTCTAGAATTCAATAGAGTATGGGTGTCTGATAGACCGACTTTCGCCCATACGCAATTTGCAAAATTCATGATCTCATCCAAAAATAATAATGCCATTTATATTTTAATTTAATGCGTAGAACCGCCTTTTACACGTAGATGCACTATGCCTCGACCCGTTCTCACAAACGCGCTATATATATCTCTATCTAATGCATAAGTGCACACACTTTATATGCATCGACATTTCTCTTTCACACATGCTCACAATCTCTCTCGGGGTGTCGGGGTGTCCCACGCACATGCTCTCTCTATCTCTCTCTCTCTTTCTGACTACTATGTACCACTCTTTTCACTAATCTTAGTTGGAAAACACTATTTATCTCACATGCATATATACACACGCATGGTCTCTACTAGCCCTCTATACGCACATATATGTGCCTACATGTCTCCCGCATGCACATTATCTTTAGGCCTCTCTCGCACACATTGCTCCCGACCCCCCAGACACACCTCTCTCTTAGTAGTTGGCAGATATGATTCCATCATATCATTCAGTAGGATATCCCTGACTGTTAGGCTGGATGGTAATACGAGGCAAAGTTTTACCCTAGTTCGGACCCTTGAAGTTGAGGAAAAATCCTACTCTTGGTACTGTATATTAGTGATAGGGGTGTGTAAAAAGTACATGTGAATACCAGGCATTGTGCGTGTGTGTATACTATCGACGAACTAGCCCCCAAGCTTCTATAACATACTCGAGGCCTAGGGTTACAAATCATATATAGTCGGCTTATCACCAGTCGGGATAGAGTCCTCCAAGACTCTGGTAGCTTCGTGTTGTACGCCGAGTCCTCCACATGGGTCTTCGTATATCGCGTCTCGGTCCAACCTGTGTCACGCAGGATGGAACCGACCCATGAGTCCTCATGTTGACCCACCACAGCTAGAAATGATGTGCTCACCACACCACACCCGCAATCGGCCACTAATAAAATAAGCATATACAATAGTACAATGTTATACATGAAAGTTAATTGCATGGTGCATCCAAAAATATTTGTTCTGCATTGTGAATGTTTATATATTCTCCTAAAATATTAGTCACGGGAAAGAGAAACGAAGGGCATATCTCTCCTTGTCTCCACCGAACACCCCTTCTTTCTACACCACTTTCACGTACGCACACAAACTATCTCTCGGCCCTCTAAAATATGCATGCCCACGACATATTCACGCATGAAGGTCACTATATTTCAAGCTAAAGCACTATATGGTCACTGGACTTCAGAATATGCTCATTACGGTCACCATATACATTCTCATGGTGATCATACGGTATCTAGCTCACGATACGTCTCCGTATTTTCTTGATGACACTGACGGAGTTTGCATTTAATGCTTGCTCCGTATTTTTGTTGACGACACTTACGGTCATTGTATTTGAAGCGAAAGCATGAGATGGTCACTGGACTTCAGAATAAGCTCATCACGGTCATGACATACATTTTGTCATGCTAACCAACATGTGGTTGGATGGTTAGGAAGACAATGGTTTCTCGAGCCCACCAGGGTTAAAGTCCCGGTGCTCGCATTTATCCTGGGTTAATGTCAGTATTTTCCGGCGATGTGCGTTCAGTGGGAGGAGACGTTCCACTCGACTACGAGGCACCTATGGTGACTTCATAAAATCTCAAGATCATATGCTGGCTCACTCTCTCGAAGGTGCTCATAGGGGTAGGGTCTGCGTGTGTGCGCTTATAGCGGTGAGGGCTTGCGCGTATATATGAGCCCTTGCGTATGTACCGTGTTAAAAAAGTACATGTCATGATTATATGGTCACTGGCTCACCCGTACAACTCCGTATTTTGTTGATGACACAATCAGTTGACCAGTCAAAAGTTCCACGTGGCGCAACTAGTGTTGCACCATCTGGGTGCGTAACCGTGGGGCCCACCTGTCAGCCCGTATATGAAAGAAAGAAATGGTAGTTTGAGTCTGTACTGTGTTAATAAAATACATTTTAGGGAGATCATACGGTCACTGGCTCACCATACAACTCCGTAATTTGTTGATGACACGATCAATTGACCAGTCAAACGGTCCACATTTAGCAGCGCACATTACCATGGGCCCCACCCGTCAGCGTGTATATGAAGGACAAAAATGGTAATAAATTAGTGGTTGGTGGGTATTCGAAGTCGTGAGACCTCTGGTTGGCAGTCGCCGGCGGTAGGGGGAGGGGGGTTTTTGGGCGGTGGCGTGGGGATTGCCGGAGAAAAAGCTCGGCGCCGCTGTAGAAGAAAGTGGATCAACCAAAGTAGACCTTGATCGAAAGGCACTACAAGGCGAACCAATAGAGTGTGGTGTAAGCGGGGAAGCAGAATAGGAATTGGGGGGCCTAGAGAGATGGCCGGTGCGGCGGCGGACCGGCGGTGGGGAGTGGTTTCGGGGCGGGCGGGGTGGCGTGGCGGCACGGGCCGGCAGCGGGCGGTGGGGGCTGGCGGTTCGGCCGGTGGTGGCTGGCGGCTCAGGGGGTGGAGTTTGAAGATAAACTGCATGCCCTTAATTTCGTATCCAACGGCTGGAAAATCTAATGACCAGATATGAAAAAGTCAGTCGACTGACGTGTAGCCTCACCCCGCACGTACACATGCACACACGCAACACACGCATGCATGCAGGCGTGCAACACCGACACGTATACATAATGAACACACGCATGCATGCATGCGTGCAACACTGACATGTACACATGCACTCACGAACACACGCACGTACGCACACATGCATGCAACACTAAAACGTACCCTTGCACGCACGCAACGCTCGCACGCCTGCATGCACACAGCACCCGACACAAGACACGCGCTCAACCTATACGTGCATGCACCCTTTGTTAAGGACATGGATTGTTACGGGTATTAATCAATCTTATCTGTGATAAGCAGAACATTGATGTTTTCCACAGTCTTTATGAATCACAACGTGTCGAATGGGCTATCAACATAGTAGGCTTATCTACATGAAATAGATGACGTCACACTCAATGAACAATCATTGGTTTATGAAATGCCCGCTTATGACCACCCTGGCCCACCAAAGTTCCTCTGTTGTGCGCTGCCTGCGTTGGGTCACTGACATGCATGCCATGTACCTAAAGAGCCCACACGTCAGTGAAAGAACGATGCGCTGTCACACGTCAGAGTCGAGGGCGCCACTCGCCGCATGCCCGGCTAAACATGCCTCCTTGCCGCATTCAAACGCCTCCATGAAACCCGCCCGTGTGGAAGCCAAGAAACCCACTCTGGACACATGTCCGTTCATGACCGGGACGGAATTAAACGCAACGCCGACCGAGCTCCTCCCGTCCGCTGTCTATTTAATCTCGTATTTAAATGAGGCCAAACGCCGGCCAAGAATCGCACACCTCCGTTGCTCCCCTATCTCCGCCTTCACCATTTTGTCCACTCTTACAATGGCTTACGAAGAGTAGTTATCCCGCATCCAAGATGGCTGGGTGGCCTGCCAAGCCCGTCGGATACGAGCTATGCAGCTCGCTGATCCACCTCCCTCCCCTCGCCCGACGGAGCCAGTTGCCTCCCCAAGCCGGTGCACGGTTCAACAACTCGCCGCTCCAGGCCAGCTCGACGAGGAGCGGCACACGGGCATCGTTGCCTCCAGCCACGCCGCCACCTCGTACCGCGTCTCCCATTTCTGTGGCCGAGACTCCCATGCCGGCGGCCGCGTCATGCAAGCAGTGATAGAAGCCGGGTGCACGGAGAGCGACGAGTCGGTGTCCAGTGCCTTCGCGTCCGCCGCCATCATCGAGGAGAAGTACAACACAGGAGGCCGCCGCTGCTTGGGTCCCATGAAGGCCACTTTGGAGGCGACGCCGGCATACACAGCAGGTGTCTTGCCGGATCCTTTTGTTGCGAGGACCTTCGTCGACCCTGCAAGGGCTCCACGGAAGCAGGGAAGCCCCTTTCGACCATCATCTTCGGCATCAACCAATGATATCAGTTGGGAAGTGGGGAAGCGAGCCGTCCTTTGCGATGAAGCATATACCTCCGGGGCTCCCGGCAGTCCGGTGATCGTGCTGCCGGACATGAGGAACACAAATGGATTGGTGGGCGACCATTTAGGCCAGGTATTATATACCTGTGCTGTGCAGAACTAGCACCGTGTATTTCATTTGAATGTAATGAAATCCGTCATGTTTGTATTAAAATCCGGTATTTTATATGATTTACGTCGTTCTTTATATGAAATATCAGCGTGTTTGCATGAATTTCGTCCAGTTGGTTGAGTTGCTATCATAATGTGTGCGGCTACGGTTGGATGGCATAATTTGCGGGTCGCCGATCGGTTTGTGGGCAGCTTGGGCGGCGTGGTGGGACAAATAAACACAGCTCGTGTGAGCTCATCTCCAACGTGCGCGCTGGAGGATGTATGAGCACCAGAGCCATTCCTCGTTCATCGGTGGCAAAGGCACAGGTGGACAAAAGGGTTGCCAATATTTTGGCTACCCCGGGCAAGATCCAAATGGCCCCTCCCAGTAGATTCAAATCCCTCGTTCTCCATGGAATTTTGCCATGTGTTGTTTTCATGGACTAGCAAGATGCTCGTGCATTGCACGGAACATCAAGATGCATTTTTTTATAAAGCATCTGTTGTGATTGACCCATGCAGGAGTAATCCCATTTGTAAAATCTAATGATATCTCGAGAGTTTTATCAGAAAAATGGTTTCTTGAGAATTTTATCAGACTCCATTTTTGTATACATGGCCACAAACCCATATTACAGGTACCAAGGCAAAAATTAATGTCTTCTAAGTCAATGTTGCAAGCCACCTTGTTTCCTTATTTGCCGTGTAAATTATTATGTATTCTTCTCTTTCATGCACATCAAGCCAATGTTCACACTCCCGCATGCATGCAAGGGATAATTAATGTCCTCCTTTGCTAGTACTACGAGGCAAAACCATTAATATTTGCATTGATTAGTGTTAGTGGCCTTGTATATCTGCAAATTGTAATTTTTATAGTGGCCTTGTATATAAAAATGGAGGGAGATAGATGAGAGATAAGGTGAGGAGGAGTGGGGTGTGGTGGTGACTGGTGGTCGGACTGGGCGGAGGCATGGGGATGGACGGTACATTATGTCTAGGTTTATATCTCTCTCACACACAGACCCACGTAGGTGGTGGACGTGCACGAAGAGAAGAGGTGCACGCATGGCGCACGTACTCCCGTCTCTTTCCCAACCACACCCGTGTGGGTACATGGTGCAGCTCATTTCTATATGAAAAGGCAGCCCACGTGGTAATTTGACACGTGTACTGGTTGTCCACTTGATGGAGGGAGGATCGTCTACCACGGGTGAACAAAAAAATTGTGACTTGACGCGTTATGGTTAAAAAGAGGCAAACAATGTGGGGCCTACCTTAGAGGAAAGGCTCTATACACTGGAGTACTTTTGATGTGTCCTGTCAACTCGCAGAACGAGGAGAAGCTTGCTTAGTACGCCGTCTCCCCCGCCCACGGGCGCGATGGCTCACAGGATGAGGTGAAGCTTGCTTACTAGTACTGTACGCCTTACGCCCGCTCCCTCGCCCACGCGCGCGGTGGCTCGCAGGACGAGGAGAAAATTTTACTACTCCCTCCGTTTACTCCTCGTCCCTACCTTGGTTAGAGAGATTATCATATTGTTTGGATTATATATGTCCTTTAGTACTCCCTCCATTTACTTATACAAGGCCACTATAAAAAATACATTTTGCATCTATACAAGGCCACAAATAGTAATCAAGATAAAAGTTACTACTCCCTCCTTTCTAGTTTATGGCTCAATTTCAGAATCTCTCCAACCAAGGTAGACGGTGAGTGGTGGAATTAATTTCGTAGTTTGCACAAGTAATTAGTATGCTCGTTTTTCTCAAGAAGTTATGTTTATCGAGGCATTAATTAGAACGAATTCATGAATGACCACTAAATTTCCATGAACTTTTACATGCATTGGTGAGTTTTCTCTTGACACTGCTTGCATCGGGTGATTTAACGCACCTCGAAATCCAACATGTGATGGTACTACTACTACTAGTAGAATTGAGACTTATAGAATGGAAAAACGATTTTTTAGATGAGCCCTATAAACCCTAGTGGGTACGTACTCTGTAAAATCAGATTTTCCCAAAACTAAGTCGCTCAACCTTTATTCGCTTGTTTCCCTTCCTGCCTCCTTGCCTCGAACAGACTATGCCAAACTCCCCTGCCTGCCGCCCGGGAAAAGACCCGCCCTCGCCTTTTTCTAGTCCGGGTTTGTATCGATGGACCGTGCGAATTAAAAAAACCAAGCGGTGTCTTGTACTCCTTCGTCGACGCTCGCTTTCATGAATTCTGTACTTCCTCTCGCGGACATGTGGGACATATAGCAACTAGGTTGACGTGTCAAGCACCAAATAACAGTGCAGAACAGCAGGGGGACACACCCCAGTCGTACCGCCCCAATAGTAGTAATGAGACGTCAAATCACAATGCCACACCTTCCCAGACGGATGAAGCAACCATTATTTCACACTCCGGTTCGCCATCATCTCAAACCACGTAGTATTGCTTCTGCCTCAAGAGGGACACGCGCATCGCCTTGGTACATCATGACACGTGGGACCACATGACAGGCCATGCTCCCCCACCGATCGCTCGGTAAAATCACCTCGTTTTTACTACTTCCTCCGTAGCGGTTTACATGGCATGCACGTCGTTCTAGGTTGAGAATTTAACTGGCTATATATGTGATGAACAGTATATGTTTAGAAACTACATCCGCTTAAGAATCCAATGATATACTTTTTGTGACATAGTAAACTCATATTTAGTTAGTCAATTGGATGACCTAGAACTACGTGCACGCCCTATAAACCGGGACGCCTAAAAAAACGAGACGGAGAGAGTAGTACAATACGTATCTTTTTAGATCAATATAGTCGGGATTCACCAAGGAGTAAAACCAAGTGGTAGGCTGCTCTTATCGTGTTGGTGTAGCAACTCAAGCAGGGTCAGTCCGCACATGAAATGGTGACACACTTAATAGGACCCCTTTGGCCAACATGTGGCTCATCCACCATCTTGTTCCACGTGCGATGCACCAAATTACAGTTCAGAGCAGTGTTGGAATTGGAGGCACCCCGGTCGTAGCGCCACAGTAGTAGAAAATGAGCGATGAGGGGTCAAATCACAAAGCCCCACCTTTCCCGCATTAAGTTGGATGGACGAAGCAACCATCATTTCACTCTAGGGCGCAAGAGCATAA
The DNA here is from genome assembly GCF_002162155.2 of Triticum dicoccoides. Classification (NCBI taxonomy): domain Eukaryota; kingdom Viridiplantae; phylum Streptophyta; class Magnoliopsida; order Poales; family Poaceae; genus Triticum; species Triticum dicoccoides. The sequence goes on from NC_041381.1 coordinate 322,412,432, forward strand.
AGAAAAGAGAAAACCAATGATGCGTGCGGAAGCTACCTAGGGCACCCTAGGGTAGGGGTTTCCACTATAGATCCTTTTTTTTGAAAGCACCTCCTGAGGGAGTCCTGGATTAAGGGGTCCTCGGACAGTCGGACTAAATACATTGGCCGGACTGTTGGGCTATGAAGATACAAGACTGAAGACTTCTTCTCGTGTCCGGATGGGACTCTACTTGGCATTGAAGGCAAGCTTGGCGATTCAGATATGTAGATTCCTTTGTCTGTAACCGACCTTGTACAACCCTAGCCCCCTCCGGTGTCTACATAAACCGGAGGGTTTAGCCCGTAGGACACAATCATAATCCCATAGGCTAGACTTCTATGGTTTAGCCATTACGATCTCGTGGTAGATCAACTCTTGTAATACTCATATTCATCAAGATCAATCAAGCAGGAAGTAGGGTATTACCTCCATAGAGAGGGCCCAAACCTGGGTAAACATCGTGTCCCCCGTCTCCTGTTACCATCGACCTTAGACGCACAGTTCGGGACCCCCTACCCGAGATCCGCCGGTTTTGGCATCGACATTGGTGCTTTCATTGAGAGTTCTGCTGCGTCGTCATCGAAAGGTTTGATGGCTCCTTCAATCATCTACAACAACGCAGTCCGGGGGGAGATTTTCCTCCCCGTACAGATCTTCATTTTCGGCGGCGGTGCACTATGGGCCAACTCGCTTGGCCATCTGGAGTAGATCGATAGCTACACCCCTGGCCATCAGGTCAGGTTTGGAAGCTTGAATTACATTGCCGATGTCCGTGGAGACTTGATCTTCGACGAATTCGAGCCCTTGCCAGCCACTCCCCGCCGCCTTGATGAACATGACTTAGATCTGTCATCAGGCCACACTCAAGGGATAGCGCATGTACCCTCTCTGGACCTAGATCCGGAGCACACCGCGCCGTTTGAGGATGGGAAGCTTAACCCCGCCACAAAATCCGCAGACTCAGCGGCGATGGAGCCGCACACAGATCCAACCACGAGTGCGCCCTGTGTCATCGGAGCCCCGGGTATGTCTCTAGCCATGGGTTCCGAACCGCGTACATTCGCACCCATCAGATCTGATCGGGCGCCAATCCTTGAGTTCAGCTCCGCGAACGTCTTCTAGCACTCACCTTTTGGTGATGTGCTCCACTCATTAAAAGCCCTCTCCTTGTCTGAGGGCTCCCAGCCGAACTATATCCAGCTTGAGGTGGAAGCCGATGATGGAGAATTTCGCTCCCCACCCACCACCCACTAAATAGCCACTGTCAAGGACTTAACCGACATGCTAGACTACGACTCCGAAGACACGGACGGTGTGGACGACAATGCCGGAGAGGAGCAGGCACAAAAACCACCGCCCACAGGGCGCTGGACAGCCACCTCCTTGTATGACGTATACATGGTGGATACACCCAAAGAGAATAATGGCGACAATGAAAATCCAGTCGAGGATAAGCCTCTCGAGATACAACCAAAGCATCAGTGTCAGTGGCGCTACTCTAAGCCACGCCGTGGTAAAAACAGCAATACCGTCACAGGAGAAAACAATACCCCGAACGATGCCAAACACAATGAAGATCCCGTGGAGACAACGTCCGAACAGGACGAACGGGAAGATGGGCAAGCCAGCCCTAATGAACAGGCCATGAATGAAGACATGGAGGACAATAACTATCTTCCACTCTCCGAGGACGAGGAGAGCCTCGGCAATGAAGAATTTATCATGCCTGAGGAGCCCGTCAAACAGGAGCGCTTTAAGCGCCGGCTAATCGCCACTCCAAGGAGCCTAAAAAATAAGCAGCAGTAGCTTCAAGCTGAACAAGATCTACTCAATGATAGATGGACTGATGTCCTGGCAGCCGAGGAATACAACCTCGAACGCCCAACCAAAAGTTACCCAAAGTGCAAACTGTTACCACAGTTTGATGACGAGGCACTGGAGCTAGTCCTACTAGTGCATAATGCGGCTGACCGGCCACCATGCGGCCGGGACAAAGCAGCACCTCAAGCCGAATACCAGCCCGCACTACCTCGCCGTACAATCAGAAATACAACAGCTCGGGGATGCACATATGACCTGCGACATGACCTGGAGAACAGAGCAGGTCAGACCAGATCAATCTATGGATCGCGGGGGCGTGCCCCGATGCGCGACGATCGCCATCCAGCTGGACGTGACAAACATAATCACGTCCGGGCTGAAAACCGCAGACGAACTCCATCCGAGCTACATCACGACTTGGCCCGATATAGAGGCACCGCACACCCCCTTTGCTTCACTGATGAAGTAATGGAACATGAATTCCCAGAAGGGTTTAAACCCGTGAACATCAAATCATATGATGGCACAAAAAACCCTGCAGTATGGATTGAGGATTTTCTTCTCCATATTGATATGGCCCGTGGTGATGATCATCACGCCATCAAATACCTCCCGCTCAAACTCAAGGGACTAGCCATGTACTGGTTGAACAGTCTTCCCAAAAACTCTATTGGCAGCTGGGAGGACTTGGAGGACGCCTTCCTCGACAACTTTCAAGGCACATATATCTGACCTCTGGATGCCGATGACTTAAGTCACATAATTCAACAACCCAGAGAGTCAGCCAGGAAATTCCGAACTAGGTTCTTAACTAAAAAGAACCAGATCGTCGACTTCCCGGATGCCGAAGCCCTAGCAGCCTTTAAACATAGCATTCGTGACGAATGGCTCGCCCGACACCTCGGCCAAGAAAAGCCAAAGTCCATGGCAGCCCTCACGGCACTCATGACCCACTTTTGTGTGGGCGAAGATAGCTGGCTAGCCCATAGCAATAACAACACAAGCGAACCTAGCACTTCTGAAGCCAGAAACAGGAACGACAAGCCCCAACGCAATAGACACAAGCGTCGAAAACAACGGTGACAACATCGAAGACACGACGATCAACGCTGGATTCTGCGGCTCTAAGTCCGGTCAGCGGAAAAAGCCATACAAAAGAAACAATCCGGGCCCGTCCAGTTTGGACCGCATACTCGATCGTCCATGTCAAATCCATGGCACCCTCGATAAACCAGCCAATCACACCAACAGAGAGTGTTGGGTCTTCAAACAAGCCGGCAAATTAAATGCCAAGGACAAGGAGAAGGGGTCCCAAAGCAAGGACGATGACGAGGAGCCCCGGCCACCGAACAAAGGGGGACAGA